>NW_026111701.1:25000-395793 GCF_024679095.1 Eriocheir sinensis
TATCACACGACATTACCCTAAACATATCACACGACATTACCCTAAACATATCACACACGACATTACCCTAAACATATCACACGACATTACTCTAAACATATCACACGACATTACCCTAAACATATCACACGACATTACCCTAAACATATCACACGACATTACCCTAAACATATCACACGACATTACCCCTAAACATATCACACGACATTACCCTAAACATATCACACGACATTACCCTAAACATATCACACGACATTACCCTAAACATATCACGACATTACCCTAAACATATCACACGACATTACCCTAAACATATCACACGACATTACCCCTAAACATATCACACGACATTACCCTAAACATATCACACGACATTACCCCTAAACATATCACGACATTACCCTAAACATATCACACGACATTACCCTAAACATATCACACGACATTACCCTAAACATATCACACGACATTACCCTAAACATATCACGACATTACCCTAAACATATCACACGACATTACCCTAAACATATCACACGACATTACCCTAAACATATCACACGACATTACCCTAAACATATCACACGACATTACCCCTAAACATATCACACGACATTACCCTAAACATATCACACGACATTACCCTAAACATATCACACGACATTACCCTAAACATATCACGACATTACCCTAAACATATCACACGACATTACCCCTAAACATATCACACGACATTACCCTAAACATATCACACGACATTACCCTAAACATATCACACGACATCACCCTAAACATATCACACGACATTACCTCTAAACATATCACACGACATTACCCTAAACATATCACACGACATTACCCCTAAACATATCACACGACATTACCCTAAACATATCACACGACATTACCCTAAACATATCACACGACATTACCCTAAACATATCACACGACATTACCCTAAACATATCACACGACATTACCCTAAACATATCACACGACATTACCCTAAACATATCACACGACATTACCCTAAACATATCACACGACATTACCCTAAACATATCACACGACATTACCCTAAACATATCACACGACATTACCCTAAACATATCACACGACATTACCCTAAACATATCACGACATTACCCTAAACATATCACACGACATTACCCTAAACATATCACACGACATTACCCTAAACATATCACACGACATCACCTCTAAACATATCACACGACATTACCCTAAACATATCACACGACATTACCTAAACATATCACACGACATTACCCCTAAACATATCACACGACATTACCCTAAACATATCACACGACATTACCTAAACATATCACACGACATTACCCTAAACATATCACGACATTACCCTAAACATATCCACGACATTACCCCCTAAACATATCACACGACATTACCTAAACATATCACACGACATTACCCTAAACATATCACACGACATTACCCTAAACATATCACACGACATTACCCTAAACATATCACACGACATTACCCCTAAACATATCACACGACATTACCCTAAACATATCACACGACATTAACCTAAACATATCACACGACATTACCTAAACATATCACACGACATTACCCTAAACATATCACGACATTACCCTAAACATATCACACGACATTACCCTAAACATATCACACGACATTACCCTAAACATATCACACGACATTACCCTAAACATATCACACGACATTACCCTAAACATATCACACGACATTACCCTAAACATATCACACGACATTACCCTAAACATATCACGACATTACCCTAAACATATCACACGACTTTACCCTAAACACATCACACGACATTACCTCTAAACATATCACACGACTTCACCCCTAAACATATCACACGACTGTACCCTAAAAAAATAACACGACAGTACCTCTAAACAGAAAACAAGACCTTACACCTAAACATATCACGACATTACCCTAAACATATCACACGACATTACCCTAAACATATCACACGACATTACCCCTAAACATATCACACGACATTACCCTAAACATATCACACGACATTACCCTAAACATATCACACGACATTACCCCTAAACATATCACGACATTACCCTAAACATATCACACGACATTACCTAAACATATCACGACATTACCCTAAACATATCACACGACATTACCCTAAACATATCACACGACATTACCCTAAACATATCACACGACATTACCTAAACATATCACACGACATTACCCTAAACATATCACGACATTACCCTAAACATATCACACGACATTACCCTAAACATATCACACGACATTACCTAAACATATCACACGACATTACCCTAAACATATCACACGACATTACCCTAAACATATCACACGACATTACCCTAAACATATCACGACATTACCCTAAACATATCACACGACATTACCCTAAACATATCACACGACATTACCCTAAACATATCACGACATTACCCTAAACATATCACACGACATTACCCTAAACATATCACGACATTACCCTAAACATATCACACGACATTACCTAAACATATCACACGACATTACCCTAAACATATCACGACATTACCCTAAACATATCACACGACATTACCCTAAACATATCACACGACATTACCCTAAACATATCACACGACATTACCCTAAACATATCACGACATTACCTAAACATATCACACGACATTACCCTAAACATATCACACGACATTACCCTAAACATATCACACGACATTACCCTAAACATATCACACGACATTACCCTAAACAAATCACACGACATTACCCTAAACATATCACACGACATTACCCCTAAACATATCACACGACATTACCCTAAACATATCACACGACATTACCCCTAAACATATCACACGACATTACCCTAAACAAAACACACGACATTACCCTAAAAATATCACACGACATTACCCCTAAACATATCACACGAAATTACCCTAAACATATCACACGACATTACCCCTAAACATATCACACGACATTACCCTAAACAAATCACACGACATTACCCTAAACATATCACACGACCTTACCCTAAACATATCACACGACATTACCCTAAACATATCACGACATTACCCTAAACATATCACACGACATTACCCTAAACATATCACACGACATTACCCTAAACATATCACACGACATTACCCTAAACATATCACGACATTACCCCTAAACATATCACACGACATTACCCTAAACATATCACGACATTACCCTAAACATATCACACGACATTACCCTAAACATATCACACGACATTACCCTAAACATATCACACATTACCCTAAACATATCACGACATTACCCTAAACATATCACACGACATTACCCTAAACATATCACACGACATTACCCTAAACATATCACACGACATTACCCTAAACATATCACACGACATTACCCTAAACATATCACGACATTACCCTAAACATATCACACGACATTACCCTAAACATATCACACGACATTACCCTAAACATATCACACGACATTACCCTAAACATATCACACGACATTACCCTAAACATATCACACGACATTACCCTAAACATATCACACGACATTACCCTAAACATATCACGACATTACCCTAAACATATCACACGACATTACCCTAAACATATCACACGACATTACCCTAAACATATCACGACATTACCCTAAACATATCACACGACATTACCCCTAAACATATCACACGACATTACCCTAAACATATCACACGACATTACCCTAAACATATCACACGACATTACCCTAAACATATCACACGACATTACCTAAACATATCACGACATTACCCCTAAACATATCACACGACATTACCCTAAACATATCACACGACATTACCCTAAACATATCACACGACATTACCCCTAAACATATCACACGACATTACCTAAACATATCACACGACATTACCCTAAACATATCACACGACATTACCCTAAACATATCACGACATTACCCTAAACATCACACGACATTACCCTAAACATATCACACGACATTACCCCTAAACATATCACGACATTACCCTAAACATATCACACGACATTACCCTAAACATATCACACGACATTACCCTAAACATATCACACGACATTACCCTAAACATATCACACGACATTACCCTAAACATATCACACGACATTACCCTAAACATATCACACGACATTACCCTAAACATATCACACGACATTACCCCTAAACATATCACACGACATTACCCTAAACATATCACACGACATTACCCTAAACATATCACACGACATTACCCCTAAACATATCACACGACATTACCCTAAACATATCACACGACATTACCTCTAAACATATCACGACATTACCCTAAACATATCACACGACATTACCCTAAACATATCACACGACATTACCCTAAACATATCACACGACATCACCCTAAACATATCACACGACATTACCCTAAACATATCACACGACATTACCTCTAAACATATCACGACATTACCCTAAACATATCACACGACATTACCCAGAAACATATCACACGACATCACCCCTAAACATATCACACGACATTACCCCTAAACATATCACACGACATCACCCTAAACATATCACACGACATTACCCTAAACATATCACACGACATTACCCTAAACATATCACACGACATTACCCTAAACATATCACGACATTACCCCTAAACATATCACACGACATTACCCTAAACATATCACACGACATTACCCTAAACATATCACACGACATTACCCCTAAACATATCACGACATTACCCTAAACATATCACACGACATCACCCTAAACATATCACACGACATTACCCTAAACATATCACACGACATTACCCTAAACATAACACACGACATTACCACTAAACACATCACACGACATTACCTCTAAACATATCACACGACATTACCCTAAACACATCACACGACATTACCTCTAAACATATCACACGACATTACCCATAAACATATCACGACATTACCTCTAAACATATCACGACATTACCCTAAACATATCACACGACATTACCTTAAACATATCACACGACATTACCCCTAAACATATCACACGACAGTAACCTTAAACATATCACACGACATTACCTATAAACATATCACACGACATTACCTCTAAACATATCACACGACATTACCCAGAAACATATCACGACATTACCCTTAAACATATCACACGACATTACCCTAAACATATCACACGACATTACCCTAAACATATCACACGACATTACCCTAAACATATCACACGACATTACCCTAAACATATCACACGACATTACCCTTAAACATATCACGACATTACCCCTAAACATATCACACGACATTACCCTAAACATATCACACGACATTACCCTAAACATATCACACGACATTACCCCAAACATATCACACGACATTACCCTAAACATATCACACGACATTACCCTAAACATATCACACGACATTACCCTAAACATATCACGACATTACCCTAAACATATCACACGACATTACCCTAAACATATCACACGACATTACCTAAACATATCACGACATTACCCCTAAACATATCACACGACATTACCCTAAACATATCACACGACATTACCCTAAACATATCACACGACATTACCCTAAACAGATCACACGACATTACCTATAAATATATCACACGACATTACTCATAAACATATCACACGACATTACCCCTAAACATATCACACGACATTACCCTTAAACATATCACACGACATTACCCTAAACATATCACACGACATTACCCTAAACATATCACACGACATTACCCTAAACATATCACGACATTACCCCTAAACATATCACACGACATTACCCTAAACATATCACACGACATTACCCTAAACATATCACACGACATTACCCTAAACATATCACACGACATTACCCTAAACATATCACACGACATTACCCTAAACATATCACACGACATTACCCTAAACATATCACGACATTACCCTAAACATATCACGACATTACCCTAAACATATCACGACATTTCCTCTAATCATATCTCACGACATTACCCTTAAACATATCACACTACATTACGCTTAAACATATCACACGACATTACACCTAAACATATCACACGACATTACACTTAAACATATCACACGACATAACCCAGAATCATATCACACGACATTACCCTAAAACATATCACACGACATTACCAAGAAACGTATCACACGACATTAACCTAAACACATCACACGACATTACCTTAAACATCTCACACGACATTACCCATAAACATATCACACGACATTACCCTTAAACATATCACACGACATTACCCTTAAACATATCACACGACATTACCTCTAAACATATCACACGACATTACCCTTAAACATATCACACGCCATTACCCATAAACATATCACGACATTACCCTAAACATATCACACGACATTACCAATAAACATATCACACGACATTACCAATAAACATATCACACGACATTACCCATAAACATATCACACGACATTACCAATAAACATATCACACGACATTACCCTTAAACATATCACACGACATTACCCTTAAACATATCACACAACATTACCCTTAAACATATCACACGACATTACCCCTAAACATATCACACGACATTACCCCTAAACATATCACACGACATTACCAAGAAACATATCACACGACATTACCAATAAACATATCACACGACATTACCCCTAAACACATCACACGACATTACCCCTAAACATATCACACGACATTACCCCTAAACACATCACACGACATTACCCCTAAACATATCACACGACATTACCCCTAAACATATCACACGACATTACCAAGAAACATATCACACGACATTACCAAGAAACATATCACACGACATCACCAAGAAACATATCACACGACATTATCCAGAAACATATCACACGACATTACCAAGAAACATATCACACGACATTATCCAGAAACATATCACACGACATTATCCAGAAACATATCACACGACATTATCCAGAAGCATATCACACGACATTATCCAGAAACATATCACACGACATTACCAAGAAACATATCACACGACATCACCAAGAAACATATCACACGACATTACCCTTAAACATATCACACGACATCACCTCTAAACATATATCACGACATTACCCCTAAACATATCACACGACATTACCCTTAAACATATCACACGACATCACCCCTAAACATATCTCACGACATTACCCCTAAACATATCACACGACATTACCCCTAAACATATCACACGACATTACTCCTAAACATATCACACGACATCACCTCTAAACATATCACACGACATTACCCCTAAACATATCACACGACATCACCTCTAAACATATCACACGACATTACCCCTAAACATATCACACGACATTACCTCTAAACATATCACACGACATTACCCTTAAACATATCACACGACATTACCCTTAAACATATCACACGACATTACCCATAAACATATCACACGACATTACCTCTAAACATATCACACGACATTACCCCTAAACATATCACACGACATCACCTCTAAACATATCACACGACATTACCACTAAACATATCACACGACATTACCCTTAAACATATCACACGACATTACCCTTAAACATATCACACGACATTACCCTTAAACATATCACACGACATTACCCATAAACATATCACACGACATTACCCTTAAACATATCACACGACATTACCCTTAAACATATCACACGACATTACCCTTAAACATATCACACGACATTACCCTTAAACATATCACACGACATTACCAAGAAACATATCACACGACATTACCCCTAAACATATCACACGACATTACCCTTAAACATATCACACGACATTACCCTTAAACATATCACACGACATTACCAAGAAACATATCACACAACATTACCCCTAAACATATCACACGACATTACCCATAAACATATCACACGACATTACCCTTAAACATATCACACGACATTACCCTTAAACATATCACACGACATTACCCTTAAACATATCACACGACATTACCCTTAAACATATCACACGACATTACCCCTAAACATATCACACGACATTACCCTTAAACATATCACACGACATTACCCCTAAACATATCACACGACATTACCCTTAAACATATCACACGACATTACCCATAAACATATCACACGACATTACCCCTAAACATATCACACGACATTACCCCTAAACATATCACACGACATTACCCTTAAACATATCACACGACATTACCCCTAAACATATCACATGACATTACCCCTAAACATATCACACGACATTACCAAGAAACATATCACACGACATTACCCTTAAACATATCACACGACATTACCCTTAAACATATCACACGACATTACCCTTAAACATATCACACGACATTACCAAGAAACATATCACACGACATTACCCCTAAACATATCACACGACATTACCCTTAAACATATCACACGACATTACCCTTAAACATATCACACGACATTACCAAGAAACATATCACACGACATTACCCCTAAACATATCACACGACATTACCCTTAAACATATCACACGACATTACCCTTAAACATATCACACGACATTACCCTTAAACATATCACACGACATTACCCTTAAACATATCACACGACATTACCAAGAAACATATCACACGACATTACCCCTAAACATATCACACGACATTACCCCTAAACATATCACACGACATTACCCTTAAACATATCACACGACATTACCCTTAAACATATCACACGACATTACCCTTAAACATATCACACGACATTACCCCTAAACATATCACACGACATTACCCTTAAACATATCACACGACATTACCAAGAAACATATCACACGACATTACCCCTAAACACATCACACGACATTACCCCTAAACATATCACACGACATTTACCCCTAAACACATCACACGACATTACCCCTAAACATATCACACGACATTAGTACCCCTAAACATATCACACGACATCACCAAGAAACATATCACACGACATCACCAAGAAACATATCACACGACATCACCAAGAAACATATCACACGACATTATCCAGAAACATATCACACGACATTACCAAGAAACATATCACACGACATTATCCAGAAACATATCACACGACATTATCCAGAAACATATCACACGACATTACCCAGAAACATATCACACGACATTACCAAGAAACATATCACACGACATTATCCAGAAACATATCACACGACATTATCCAGAAACATATCACACGACATTATCCAGAAATATATCACACGACATTACCAAGAAACATATCACACGACATCACCAAGAAACATATCACACGACATTACCCTTAAACATATCACACGACATTACCAAGAAACATATCACACGACATCACCAAGAAACATATCACACGACATTACCCTTAAACATATCACACGACATTACCCCTAAACATATCACACGACATTACCCTTAAACATATCACACGACATTACCACTAAACATATCACACGACATTACCCCTAAACATATCACACGACATTACCCCTAAACATATCACACGACATTACCACTAAACATATCACACGACATTACCCATAAACATATCACACGACATTACCACTAAACATATCACACGACATTACCACTAAACATATCACACGACATTACCCCTAAACATATCACACGACATTACCCTTAAACATATCACACGACATTACCCCTAAACATATCACACGACATTACCCCTAAACATATCACACGACATTACCCCTAAACATATCACACGACATTACCCCTAAACATATCACACGACATCACCTCTAAACATATCACACGACATTACCCCTAAACATATCACACGACATTACCCCTAAACATTTCACACGACATTACCCCTAAACATATCACACGACATTACCCTTAGACATATCACACGACATCACCTCTAAACATATCACACGACAATACCCCTAAACATATCACACGACATTACCCTTAAATATATCACACGACATTACCCCTAAACATATCACACGACAATACCCCTAAACATATCACACGACAATACCCCTAAACATATCACACGACATTACCCTTAAACATATCACACGACATTACCCCTAAACATATCACACTACATTACCCCTAAACATATCACACGACATTACCCCTAAACATATCACACTACATTACCCCTAAACATATCACACGACATTACCCCTAAACATATCACACGACATTACCCCTAAACATATCACACGACAATACCCCTAAACATATCACACGACATTACCCCTAAACATATCACACGACATTACCCCTAAATATATCACACGACATCACCTCTAAACATATCACACGACATTACCCTTAAACATTTCACACGACATTACCCCTAAACATATCACACGACATCACCTCTAAACATATCACACGACATTACCCCTAAACATATCACACGACATCACCTCTAAACATATCACACGACATTACCCCTAAACATATCACACGACATTACCCCTAAACATATCACACGACAGCACCCCTAAACATATCACACGACATTACCCCTAAACATATCACACGACATTACCCCTAAACATATCACACGACATCTCTGGGAAATATAAAATATTGCACACGTGTTCACATTGACGACTGTTCGGGTGAAACCGTTGCTCCTTTTAGACGCAAATAAAGTTGAACCTTAACCCTAATATTTTGTATTGGGTTTTGAGTTTTTTTTTTTTTTTTTCATTTTTGTTTTTGATGTATTTTGTAATCGGTTTTACTTTTTTATGAATCTTAATCCTAATATTTTCTATTTGATTTTTTTTTTACTTTTTTGTTGCATTTTCTATTGTTTTAAGTATTCTGTATTTGGTTTCATTTTTTTTTAAGAATCTTAACCTAATATTTTGTATTAGATTTTTTTTTTACTCTGGTGTTTTATAATTTTGTTTCTTCTTTTACGTATTTCGTATTTTTTGTTTGTTTTTGTATTTTTCTATGCTTTCTGCAGTGGTCTCACTCCATCGTTGCCACGTCCCTCACGCTCACTTCGTCAGAGTCATCCTCGCCTTCGTCCTCCTTACTCCGAGTTACCAATTTGCAGACGACACAAAGATTGGTAACTCGGTTCTCACTGACGAAGACAGGCAAAGCCTCCAAGAGGATTTGCACAAAATTTCAGCTTGGTCGGATAGATGGGAGATGCCCTTTAACGTAGACAAGTGCCAGGTCCTTCAAGTTGGAACGAGGAATAAGAAGTTTGATTACGAAATGCGCGGCGTTAAACTCAAAAGCGTTCAATGCGTCAAGGACTTGGGGGTCAAAATAGCGTCAAACCTCAAATTCTCACAGCAATGCATCGATGCAGCAAATAAAGCGAACAGAATGTTGGGCTTCATTAAAAGAAACTTTTTATTTAAGAATAAAGATGTAATACTCCCGTTCTACAACAGTTTAGTCAGACCCCACTTGGAATATGCGGTACAGTTTTGGTCTCCCCACCATGCAAAGGATATTGCTAAATTAGAAGGTGTTCAGCGTCGGGCAACGAAAATTATCCCTTCCTTGCGCAACAAATCCTACGAAGAAAGGCTTTCTACCCTTAACATGTTCTCTCTTGAGAAACGTCGCCTCCGAGGAAAACTGATCGAATGTTTTAAAATACTTAATGGTTTCACGAATGTAGACAGATCAACATTGTTTATGATCGATGACACTTTGCGCACGAGGAACAATGGCGTAAAACTCAGATGTAGACAAGTAAATTCAGACTGCACCAAATTTTTCTTCACCAACGTTGTAGTGCGTGAATGGAATAAGCTCCCATCATCAGTGGTCCAGTGTAACACGATTGACTCCTTCAAAAATAAGCTCGACCGTCACTTCCTTCAACTTAATATCAACTAGAGTAGAAATGCAACGTTTTGGAGTCTTCTGATTAATGTAAAATCACTTAGGTTTAAGGACAGACCACCAAGTCTGGACCATGGGGTCTGTGTGGTCTGATTTTCTATGTAAATCTATGTAAATCAACAGGACCAGGGTGGCGGGCGGGCGGGTGCGGAGGGGCGGCAACAACCCCCACCCCGACCTGCCCCTCCACCACCATCCCCACCACCTCCCCCACCACCTCCCCTCTTTCCACCTCCTCAATACCATCCTCTTCTTCACCCTCCTCCTCGGCAGGCGGCTCGGGAGGGGCGGCAAGGGTCCCCACCCCAAACAACCCTTCCTCCACCGCCTCCGCTACCTCCATCCGATCCACGTTCTCAAACTCATCCTCGTCTTCCATCTCCTCCTCCCCCCGAGGCTGGAGGAGGGGCGAGTCAGGAGGGGGGACTAGAGCCCCCACCCTGAACTGCCAATCCACCGCCTCCACCACCACCACCACCTCCCTCAGGTTCATCTCCGCAAAGTCATCCTCTTCACCCGCAGGGTCAAGATCACGGTCAGGGTTGTCATCGTCAGCGCTGTCACAGTCAGGGTTGTTATCGTCGTTGTCGTCATCATCTGGGTTGATAGTTACCGTAAAAAGCAGCGATAATCAAACGTGGTATAAACATTTTCAACCATAGTTTTAGTTACTCTCGCTCTTGTTTGATCACAGCAGCCTCTCTTTTCCAGAAACTAGAGATAATCACTCCACCCTAGAATAAAAATAAGATCTTATTACCACAGAATAAGACTCTTCAACTCCCCTCCTCTTACTAACAGTCTTTTGTTTCTTAAATTCCTCCGCCATGTTGCCTCTCTTTTTATCATCTATCGATATTTCATGCAGACTGCTCTTCTGAACTTGCTTACTGCATGCCTCCCCCCCTCCCGCGGCACCGCTGCACTCGACTATCATTCTTTCATCCCTTACACTGGTAAACTCTGTAATAGTCTTCCTTCGTCTGTATTTCCTCCTGCCTACGACTTGACCTCTTTCAAGAGGAGAGTATCAAGAAACCTCTCCACTCGAAATTGACCTCTCTTTTGGCCACTCTTCCATTCACTTTTGTGGGGCATTGACTAGCGGGCTATTTTTTTTCTGCTTGATTTTTTTTTTTTTTGCCTTGGAGCTGCTTCCTTTAATGTAAAAATAAAAAATATTAACTATATTTAATGTAGAATTAATTTAATCTCTTTACCATAAGATAAAAAAAATAATCACAATTTACTCACTATCATATAAAACAAATCACGAGTATGCGTAGAGATGGGAAGGGAAAAAATATGTACAAAAAACAACAGCAGCTTTCCTGCATCACACGGCCCTGCTCGCAGCTGGATGGACTTTGCTCCGGAGACCTGTGCCTGGCCCGTGAGGCAGCGCGTACGTGACTGGCATGTTGCTCCCCCCCCCCCCCCCCTGCCGCCTCCTCTTCGCCCCACATCAGGCCCCACCACCCTAATGAATAATAAATACAATAAATAAATACTTAACTTCTAAACGTGTACTTCAATTTGCATTAGTTTTTTATGCATTGGGAGATTCATTTCATTTTGGCAACCTGTCTCCACCTGTAAGGACTTAATCAGCACTAAGCCAAGAGGTGGCCACAAACAAGCCACTCCCAAGCCACTCTGTTCCGCGTCACCCGGCACTCGTCTTCCGCCTGGCATCAGTCTCTCATGTGTCCCTCTGCCCCATCTTGCCATCTCACTTTTACATGATTATATGTGTATTTTGTACATATTTTTTTATACGTATTTACATTATTTAATGTGTATTTTGTTTATATATTTTTATACAAATTTAAGTTATTATATGTGTATTTGTATAAATATTTAGATACAAATTTACATTGTTTTATATATTTTGTATATATATTTCAATTCAAATTTAGCATATTTTATGTGTATTTTGTATATCTATTTTCACACAAATTTAATTACTTTTGTGTATTTTGCATATAGTTTTATATAAATTTACGTTATTTTATTTGTATTTTGTATATTTATATTTATATAATACACATTCTTTTATTAGTATTTTGTTTATTTATTATGATACGAGTTTACATTATTTTATGTGTATTTTGCATACCTTTTTTTATACGTATTTACTTCATTTTATGTGTATTTTGTATATTTATTTTCATAGAAATCTACGTTATTTTATGTGTATTCGTATATATATTTTGAAAAAAATTTACATTGTTTTATATGTATTTTGCATATCTATTTCCATACAAATTTACCTTATTGTATGTGCATTTTGTATATTTATTTTAATACAAATTCAAATATTTTATGTGTGTCTTGGTATATATATTTAAAAAAAATGCGTTATTTTATGGGCATTTTGCATCTTAATTTTCATACAAATTTACATTATATTAATATTCTGTGTATTTATTTTATACTATTTTATATTATTCTATTTGTGTTTTGTATATATTTTTGTATACATATTTACATTATTTAATGTGTATTTTGTATATATATTTTATACAAATTTACGTTATTTTAAGTGTATTTGTTTGTATATTTTCATTCAAATTTACATTATTTTATGTGTATTTTGTAAATGTATTTCAAAACAAATTTACCTAATTTTTGTGTATTTTGTATATTTATTTTCATAGAAATTAAAATTATTTTTGTGTATTTTTGTATATAGTTTTATAAAAATTTAGGTGATTTTATGTGTATATTGTATATCTATTTTCATACAAATACACATTCTTTTATTGATATTTTGTTTATTTATTTTGACGCGAGTTTACATTATTTAATGTGTATTTTATATATATGCTTTTATACGTGTTTTCATCATTTGATGTGTATTTTGTATATATATTTCTATAGAAATCTACGTTGTTTTATGAGTATTCGTAAATAGATTTTGAAAGAAATTTACACTGTTTTATGTTATTTTGCATATTTTTTCAATACAAATTTACCTTATTGTATATGCATTTTGTATACAAATTTTAATAGAAATTTAATTATGCTATGTGTATTTTTTATATATATTTTTATAAAAAAAATATGCTTTATTTTAAGGGTATTTTGCATCTTCATTTTCATAAAAATTTACATTATTTTATTTATATTCAGTTTAATTTTTTAAAAACAATTTTACATTATTCTATGTGTATTTTGTATATCTATTTTTATACATATTTACATTATTTAATATATATTTTGTATATATATTTAGTGCAATTGTACGTTATTTTATATGTATTTGTTTATATATTTTATATATTTTATATTACATTATTTGATGTGTATTTTGTATATGTATTTCAATTAAAATTTGCGTAATTTTCTGTGTAGTTTGCATATCTACTTTCAAACAAATTTATATTATTTTTGTGTATTTTTATATATATTTTTATACAAATTTAAGCTATTTTATTTGTATTTTGAATATATATTTTCCTACAAATATACATTCTTGTATTGGAATTTTGTTTATTCATTTTGATACGAATTTACATTATTTTATGTGTATTTTAAATATGTATTTTCTACGTATTTACATTATTTTATGTGGATTTTGTATATATATTTTCATAAAAATTTACGTTATTTTAATTTGTGTATTCGAACATGTTTTGATACAAATTTATACTATTTTATGTGTATTTAGCATATCTATTTTAATAAAAATTTATTTTATTGTATGTGTATTTTGTATATTTATTTTAATACAAATTTAATTATTTGATGTGTATTTTTGTATATATATTTTTTTAAATGAGTAATTTTATGGGTATTTTACATCTTTGTTTTCATTTCTACATTACTTTTTTGATATTCTGTACATTTATATTGATACAATTTTACATTATTCTAGGTGTATTTTGTATATATTTTCCTTACATATTTACATTATTTTATGTGTATTTTGTATATATATTTTTCTACGTATTTTCCTTATTTTATGTGTATTTTGTATATATATTTTCATAAAAAATTACGTTATTTTATTGTGTGTATTCGTATATATTTTCATAAAAATTTTATACAAATTCATGTTGTTTTATGTGTATTTGTATATATATTTTCATACAAATTTATATTATTTTATGTATATTTCTACATATATTTCATTACAAATTTACCTTATTTTATGTTTATTTTGTATATTTAACTCATTCAATCTTAAATTATTTTATGTGTATATTTGTATATGTATTTATTTTATTTTGTGTATTTTCCATATATATTTTCATCCAAAATTACATTATTTTATTGGTATTTTCTTAATTTAATTCGATACGAATTTAGATTATTTCATAGGTATTTTGTATACATATTTTTATACTCATTTACATTATCTAATCTGTGTTTTGTATATATATTTTTATGCAAATTTATTTGATGTGCATTTTTGTACATATATTTTCATAGAAATTTGCGTTATTTTATGTGTTTTTTGTATATGTTTTTTCATACAAATTTATATTATTTCATTGGTATTTTGTTTATTTATTTTGATACGAATTAGATGATTAAATGTGTATTTTGTACATTATTTTTATACGTATATACATTATTTAATATGTATTTTATTTATATATTTTTATACAAATTTACGTTATTATTTGTATTTGTATAAATATTTTGATACAAATTCACTTCATTTTATGTATTTTGTATATATATGTCAATTCAAATTTAGCTTATTTTGTGTGTATTTTGTATATCTATTTTCATACAAATTTAATTACTTTTGTGTATTTTTGTATATAGTTTTATATAAATTTACGATATTTTATGTGTATTTTGTATATTTATATTAATACAAATACACATTTTTTATTGGTATATTGTTTATTTATTTTGATACGAATTTTCATTAAATTATGTGTATCTTGTATACATTTTTTATACGTATTTACCTCATTTTATGTGTATTTTGTATATATATTTTTATAGAAATCTACGTTATTTTATGTTTGTTCGTATATATATTTTGAAACAAATTTACATTGTTTTATATGTATTTTGCATATCTATTTCAATACAGATTTACCTTATTGTATGTGTATTTTGTATATTTATTTTAATACAAATTAATTTTTTTATGTGTATTTTTGTAAATATATTTTTATAAAAAAAATGCGTTATTTTATGGGTATTTTGCATCTTTATTTTCATACAAATTTACATTATTTTATTAACATTCTGTGTATTTTTTTTATACGATTATACATTATTCTATTTGTGTTTTGTATATATATTTTTTATACATATTTACATTATTTAATGAGTATTTTGTATATATATTTAATACAAATTTACGTTAATTTAAGTGTATTTGTTTATATATTTTCATTCAAATTTACATTATTTTATGTGCATTTTGTATATGTATTTCAATACAAATTTACCTAATTTTATGTGTATTTTGTATATTTATTTTCATTCAAATCTAATTTATTTTTGTGTATTTTTATATATAGTTTTATACAAATTTACGTTATTTTATGTGTATTTTATATATGTATTTTCATACAAATACACATTCTCTTATTGATATTTTCCTTATTTATTTTGACACGAATTTACATTATTTAAAGTGTATTTTGTATATATATATATATATATATATATATATATATATATATATATATATATATATATATATATATATATATATATATATATATATATATATATATATATATATATTTTTTATATATTTACATCATCTCAAGTGTATTTTGTATACATATTTCTACAGAAATCTACGTTATTTTATATGTATTCGTATATATATTTTGAAACAAATTTATATTATTTTATGTGTATTTTGTACATATATTTCATTCCAAATTTACCTTATTTTATGTTTATTTTATGTCTATTTTCATTCAAATTCAAATTATTTTATGTATATATTTATTTGTATATACGTTATTTTATGTATTTTCTATATATATTTTCATTCAAATTACATATTTTTATCGGTATTTTGTCATACGAATTTAGATTATTTCATGTTTATTTTCTATACATATACATATAGAGTAAATTTCTATGAAAATATATATTCAAAATACATATAAAATTATGTAAATAAGTATAAAAATATATATATCAAATACACCTAAAAAAATGAAAATTCATATAAAAAAAAAAAATCAGATAAAAGAACGTATATTTGTAGGAATACACATAAAATATTTAAATTTGTATTGAAATAAATATACAAAATGCACATACAACAAGGTAAACTTGTCTTGAAAGAGATATGCAAAAATAAATATAAAACAATGTAAATTTGTTCAAAATATATATACGAATACATAAAATAACGTAAATTTGTATGAAAATATATATACAAAATACATATAAATAAGCTAAATTTGTATTGAAATATATATATAAAATACATAAAATAATGTAAATTTGTATCAAAATATTTAAAGAACTACACATAAAATAACGTAAATTTGTATAAAAATATATAAACAAAATACACATTAAATAATGTCAATTTGTACGAAAAAGTATATACAAAATACATATAAAATAACGCAAATTTCTATAAAAATATATGTACAAAAATGCACATAAAATAATTTAAATTTGTATGAAAATAAATATACAAAATACACATAAAATACGGGAAATTTCTATTAAAAAAAACAGAATACACATCAAATAATGTAAATTTGTATAAAAAAAATTATAAATGCACATAAATTAAAGTAAATTTCTTAAAAAATATATATACAAAACACATATTAAATAATGTAAATGCGTATAAAAATATGTGTATAAAATACACATGAAATAATCTAAATTCGTATCGAAATAAAATAAACAAAATACCAGTAAAATAATGTAATTTTGAATGAAAATATATATACAAAATACACATAAAATAATTTAAATTTGAATGAAATTAAATATACAAAATAAACATAAAATAAAGTAAATTTGTAATGAAATATATATACAAAATACACATAAAATAATGTAAATTTGTATCAAAATATATATACAAATACACATAAAATAACATAAATTTGTATAAAAATATATATACAAAATACACCTGAAATAATGTAAATACGTATAAAAATAAATATACAAAGTACACATAAAATAATGAAGACTCGGAACAAAATAAATCAACAAAATACCAATAAAATAATATAAATTTGTGTGAAAATAAGTATACAAAATATACATTACATAACTACAATTTGTATTAAAATGTATACAAAAATACACAGAAATAATTTAAATTTGTATGAAAATAGATATACAAAATACACATAAAATTAGATAAATTTGTTTTGAAATATATATACAAAATACCCATAAAATATTGTATATTTGTATCAAAATATAAAAACAAATACACATAAAATAACGTAAATTTGTATAAAAATATATATATTATACATTACAAATTATATTATACATTACAAATTACAAATATACATTAAATAAGGTATATATGTATAAAAAATATATATACAAAATACGCATAGAATAATGAAAAATCGTATCAAAATAAATATACAGAATATCAATAAATTTGTATGAAAATAAAGATGCAAAATACCCATAAAATAAAGGATATTTGTATAAAAAAAAAATAATATATATATATATATATATATATATATATATATATATATATATATATATATATATATATATATATATATATATATAGAAAAATACACATAAAATAATTAAGTTTGTATTAAAATAAATATACAAAATGCACTTACAATTAGGTAAATTTGTATTGAAAGAGATATGCATAATACTCATAAAATAATGTAGATTTGTATCAAAATATACATACGAATACACATAAAATAACGTAAATTTCAATTAAAATATATTTACATAATACATATAAAATGATGTAAATACGTAGAAATATATATATATATATATATATATATATATATATAAATATATATATATATATATATATGTATATATATATATATATATATATATATATATATATATATATATATATATATATATATATATATATATATATATATATATATATATATATATATATATAAATATATATATATATATATATATATTATATATATATATATATATATATATATTTATATATATATATATATATATATATATATATATATATACATATATATATATATATATATATGTATATATATATATATATATATATATACATATATATATATATATATATATATATATATATATATATATATATATATATATATATATATATATATATATATATATATATATATTTATAATACACATCAAATAATATAAATTCGTATCAAAATAAATCAACAAAATTTCATTAAAAGAATGTACATTTGTAGGAAAATAAATATACAAAATACAAATAAAATAACTAAAATTTGTATAAAAATATATTCAAAAATACACAAAATTATTTAAATTTGTATGAAAATAGATATACAAAATACACATAAAATTAGGTAAATTTGTACTGAAATACATATACAAAATACACATAAAATAATGTAAATTTGTATGAAAATATATAAGCAAATACACATATACACATAAAATAACGTATATTTGTATAAAATATATATACAAAATACACATTAAATAATGTAAATATGTATAAAAAATATATATACAAAATACACATAGAATAATGTAAAATCGTATCAAAATAAATACACAGAATATCAATAAAATAATGTAAATTTGTCCAAAAATAAGGATGCAAAATACCCATAAGATTACGCATGTTTTTATAAAAAGTATACATACAAAATGCAAATATAATAATTAAATTTGTATGAAAATAAATATACAAAATGTACATACAATACGGTAAATTTGAATTGAAATAATATGCAAAATACACATAAAACATTGTAAATTTGTTTCAAAATATATATAAGAATACACATAAAATAACGTAAATTTTTATAAAAATATATATACAAAATACACATAAAATGATGTAAATAAGTATAAAAATATATATACAAAATACACATAAAACAATGTAAATTCGTATCAAAATAAATAAACAAAATACCAATAAAAGAATGAGTATTTATATGAAAATAAATATAAAAAATACACATAAAATAAGCTAAATTTGTATTTAAATATATATACAAAATACATAAAATAACGTAAATTTGTATAAAATATATATACAAAATACACATTAAATAATGTAAATATGTATAAAAATATATACAAAATACACATAGAATAGTGAAAACCGTAACAAAATAAATACACAGAATATCAATAAAATAATATAAATTTGTATGAAAATAAAGATGCAAAATACCCATAAAATAACGCATATTTTTATAAAAATATATATACAAAAATACACATTAAATAAAATGAAAATAGATATACAAAACACACATAAAATTCGGTAAATTTGTTTTGAAATATATAAACAAAATACCCAGAAAATACTGTAAATTTGTATCAAAATATATAAACAAATACATATAAAATAGCTTAAATTTGTATAAAAACGTATATACAAAATATACATTAAATAATGGAAAAACGTATCAAAATAAATAAACAGAATATCAATAAAATAATGTAAATATATATGAAAATAAAGATGCAAATTACCCATAAAATAACGCATATATATATATATATATATATATATATATATATATATATATATATATATATATATATATATATATATATATATATATATATATATATATATATATATATATATATATATATATACAAAATACACATAAAATAAGCTAAATTTGTATTGAAATATATATACAAAATACATTAAATAACATAAATTTGTATAAAATATATATACAAAATACACATTAAATAATGTAAATATGTATTTAAAAATATATACAAAATACACATAGAATAGTGAAAAATCGTAACAAAATAAATAAACAGAATATCAATAAAATAATATAAATTTGTATGAAAATAAAGATGCAAAATACCCATAAAATAACGCATATTTGTATAAAAATATATATACAAAAATACACATAAAATCATTAAATTTGTATTAAAATCTATACAAAAATACACAAAAATAATTTAAATTTGTATGATAATAGATATACAAAATACACATAAAATAAGCTAAATTTGTATTGAAATATATATACAAAATACTTTAAAAAATGTAATTTTGTATCAAATATTTAATCAAATACACAAATAACGTAAATTTTTATAAAAAATATATAAACAAAATACATATTAAATAATGTAAATACGTATACAAAATATATACAAAATACACATTTAATAATGTTAATTAGTATCAAAATAAATAAACAAAATACTAATAACGTAATGTAAATTTGTATGAAAAAAATGTATACAAAATACACACAAAAAAATTCTATAAAGTATATGCACAAAAATGCACATGAAATAATTTAAATTCGTATGAAAAAAAAAAAAAATATATATATATATATATATATATATATATATATATATATATATATATATATATATATATATATATATATATATATATATATATATATATATACAAAATACACAGAAAATAAATGAAATTCGTATTAAAATAAATACAGAATACACCTAAAATAATGTAAATTTGTATTAAAAAAAAATGCACATAAAATAAAGTTCATTTGTATAAAAAAAATATATATACAAAACACTCATTAAATAAAGTAAATGCGTATAAAAATATGTATACAAAATACACATGTAATCATTTAAATTGATATCGAAATAAATAAACAAATTACCAATAAAATAATGTAATTTTGAATGAAAATATATATACAAAATACACATAAAATGACGTAAATACAAATACAAATATACACAGAAAATAATTTAAATTTGAAGGAAAATAAATATACAAAATAAACATAAAATAAGGAAAATTTGTAATGAAATATATATACAAAATACACATAAAATAATGTAAATTTATATCAAAATATATATATACAAAATACACATAAAACAACTGTAAATTTATATCAAAATATATATACAAATACACATAAAATAACATCAATTTGTATCAAAATATATATACAAAAAACACATTAAATAATGTAAATAAGTATAAAAATATATATAAAAAGTACAGATAAAATAATGTAGATTTGTTTCAAAATAAATCAACGAAATACCAATAAAATCATATAAATTTGTGTGAAAATAAATTTACAAAATACACATAACATAACTAAAATTTGTATTAAAATCTATACAAAAATACACAGAAATAATTTAAATGTGTATGTAAATAGAAATACAAAATACACATAAAATTAGGTAATTTTTTTTAAATATATATACAAAATACCCATAAAATATTGTAAATTTTTATCAAAATATATAAACAAATAAACATAAAATAACGTAAATTTGTATGAAAATATATATACAAAATATACATTAAATAATGTAAATATGTATAAAAAATATATACAAAATGCACAGAGAATAATATAAAATCGTATCAAAATAAATAAACAGAATATGAATAAAATAATGTAAATTTGTATGAAAATAAAGATGCAAAATACCCATAAAATAACGCATATTTGTAAAAAAATATATATATACAAAAATACACACAAAATAATTTGACGAATTAAAATTAATATACAAAATCCACATACAATAATGTAGATATTTATTGAAATAGATATGCACATAAAATAATGTAAATTTGTATCAAAATATATAAACGAATACACATAAAATAACGTAAAAATATATATACAAAATACACATTAAATAATGTAAATACGTATAAAAATATATATACAAACTACATATGAAATAAAGTAAAATTGTATCAAAATAAATCAACAAAATACAAATAAAATAATATAAATTTGTGTGAAAATAAATTTACAAAATACACATAACATAACTAAAATATATATTAAAATATATACAAAAATACCCAGAAATAATTTTAATTTGTATGAAAGTAGATATAGAAAATACACATAAAATTAGATAATTTTTTTTCAAATATATATGCAAAAACCCATAAATATTGTAAATTTGTATAAAAATATATAAACAAATACATATAAATTAACCTAAATTTGTATAGAATGATGTATACAAACTATACTTTAAATATTGCAAATATGTATAGAAAATATATACAAAATAGACATAGATTAATGTAAAATCGAATAAATATGAATAAACAGAATATCAATAAAATAATGTAAGTTTGTATGAAAATAAAGATGCAAAATACCCATAAAATAATGCATATTTGTATAAAAATATATATACAAAAATACACATAAAATAATTAAATTTTTATTAAAATAAATATACAAAATACACATAAAATAAGGTAAATTTGTATTGAAATAGATATGCAAAATACACATCAAATAATGTAAATTTGTATCAAAATATACACATTAAATAACGTAAATTTGTATAAAAATATATACACAAAATACACATTAAATAATGTAAATACGTATACAAAATAAATACAAAATACACATATTATAATGTAAATTCGTATCAAATTAAATAAACAAAATACCAATAAAATAATGTAAATTTGTATGAGAAAATATATACTAAATACACATAAAATAACGCAAGTTTTCTATAGAAATATATGTAGAAAAATGCACATAAAATAATTTAAATATGTATGAATAAAAATATACAAATTACGCATAAAATAAGTCAAATTTTTATTAAAAAAATACATAATACACATAAAATAATGTAAATTTGAATGAAAAAACAACACAAATGCATATAAAATGAAGTAAATTTGTATAAAAAATATATATATTAAAACACACATTAAATAATGTAAATGCGTATAAAAATATGTATACAAAATACACATGAAACAATCTAAATTCGTATCGAGATAAATAAACAAAATACCAATAAAGTAATTTAATTTTGAATGCAAATATATATACAAAATACACATGAAATAACATAAATACAAATACAAATATGCACATAAAATAATTTAAATTTGAATGAAAATAGATATATAAAATAAACATGAAATAAGGTAAATTTGTAATGAAATATCTATACAAAATACACATAAAATAATGTAAATTTGTATCAAAATAAATATACAAATACACATAAAATAACATAAATTTGTATAAAAATATATATACAAAATAAACATTAAATAATGTAAATACGTATAAAAATATATATACAAAGTACAAATAAAATAATGTAAATTCGTATCAAAATAAAGCAACAAAATACCAATAAAATAATATAAATTTATTTGAAAATAAATTTACAAAATACACATAATATAACTAAAATTTGATTTAAAATCTATACAAAAATGCACAGAAATAATTTAAATTCGTATAAAAATTAGTATACAAAATACAAATATTATTAGTTAATTTTTTTCTGAAATATATATACAAAATACCAATAAAATATTGTAAATTTGCATCAAAATATATAAACAAATACATATAAAATAACGTAAATTTGTATAAAAATCTATATACAAAATATACATTAAATAATGTAAATAAGTATAAAAAATATATACAAAATACTCATAGAATAATATAAAATTGTATCAAAATAAATAAACAGAATATCAATAAAAAAATGTAAATTTGTATGAAAATAAAGACGCAAAATACCAATAAAATAAGCATATTTGTATAAAAAACATATGTACCAAAATAAAACATGAAATAATTAAATTTGTATCAAAATAAATATACAAAATGGACATACAATAAGGTATATTTGTATTGAAATACATAGGCAATATACAAATAAAATAATATAAACTTGTATCAAAATATATATACGAATACACATAAAATAACGTAAATTTCTGTGAAAAAATATATACAAAATACACATAAAATGATGTAAATACGTAGAAAATTATATATACAAAATACACTTAAAATTATGTAAATTCGTATCAAAATAAATGAGCAAAATTCCAATAAAAGAATGTATATATGTAGGAAAATAAATATACAAAATACACATAAAATAACTAAAATTTGTATAAAAATATATACAAAAATACACAAAAATACTTTAAATATGTATGAAAATATATATACAAAATACACATAAAATTAGGTAAATTTGTATTGAAATATATATACAAAATACATATAAAATAATGTAAATTTGTATGAAAATATATAAACAAATACACATAAAATAACGTAAATTTGTATGAAATATATATACAAAATACACAGTAAATAATGTAAATGCGTATACAAAATATATACAAAATACACATATAATAATGTAAATTCGAATCAAAATAAATAAATAAACTACCAATAAAATAATGTATGAGAAAATATATACAAAATACACATAAAATAACGCAAATTTCTATAAAAATAAATGTAGAAAAAAGGCACATAAAATAATTTAAATTTCTATGGAAATTAATATACAAAAAATTTGTATTAAAAAATACAAAATAAACATAAAATAATGTAAATTTGAATGAAAAAACAACACAAATCCACATAAAATTAAGTAAATTTGTAAATATATATATATATATATATATATATATATATATATATATATATATATATATATATATATATATATATATATATATATATATATATATATATATATATATATATATATATATATATATATATATATATATATATATATATATATATATATATATATATATATATAAATAAACAGAATACCAAAAAAGTTATTTAATTTTGAATGTAAACATATATACAAAATACACATGAAATAACTTAAATACAAATACAAATATGCACATAAAATAATTTAAATTTGAATGAAAATAAATATATAAAATAAACATAAAATAAGGTAATTTTGTAATGAAATATCTATACAAAATACACATAAAATTATGTAAAATTTTATGAAAATATATATATAAATACACATAAAATAACATAAATTTGTATAAAAATATATATACAAAATACACATTAAATAATGTAAATACGTATAAAAATAGATATACAAAGTACACATAAAATAATGTAAATTCGTATCAAAATAAATCAACAAAATACCAATAAAATAATATAAATTTGTTTGAAAATAAATTTACAAAATACACATAATAAAACTAAAATTTGTATTAAAATCTATACACAAATGCAAAATAATAATTTAAATTTGTATAAAAATTGATATACAAAAGACACATAAAATTAGGTAAGTTTGTTCTGAAATATATATACAAAATTCCACATAATATAACGTAAATTTGTATAAAAATATGTATACAAAATATCCATTAAATAATGTAAATATGTATAAAAAATATATACAAAATACACAGAATAATATCAAATCGTATCAAAATAAATAAAAAGAATATCAATAAAAAAATGTAAATTTGTATGAAAATAAAGATGCAAAATACCAATAAAATAAGCATATTTGTATAAAAAACATATGTACCAAAATAAACATGAAATAATTAAATTTGTATTAAAATAAATAAACAAAATGCACATACAATAAGGTAAATTTGTATTGAAATAGATATACAATATACACATAAAATGATGTAAACTTGTATCAAAATATATATACGAATACACATAAAATAACGTAAATTTCTATGAAAAAATATATACAAAATACACATAAAATGATGTAAATACGTAGAAAATTATATATACAATATACATCTAAAATGATGTAAAATCGTATAAAAATAAATGAACAAAATTCCAATAAAAGAATGTATATATGTAATAAAATAAATATACAAAATACACATAAAATAACAAAAATTTGTATAAAAATATATACAAAAATACACAAAAATAGTTTAAATATGTATGAAAATATATATACATAATACACATAAAATTAGGTAAATTTGTATTGGAATACATATACAAAATACATATAAAATAATGTAAATTTGTATGAAAATATATAAACAAATACACATAAAATAACGTAAATTTGTATGAAATATATATACAAAATACCCATTAAATAATGTAAATATGTATAAAAATATATATACAAAATAGACATAGAATAATGTAAAATCGTACCAAAATAAATACACAGAATATCAATAAAATAATGTAAATTTGTATGAAAATAAAGATGCAAAATACACATAAAATAACCCCTTTTTTTATAAAAAAAATATATATACAAAAATAATCATAAAATAATTGAATTTGTGTTAAAAAAAATATACAAAATGCACATACGAAAAGGT
Source organism: Eriocheir sinensis (assembly GCF_024679095.1). NCBI lineage: Eukaryota > Metazoa > Arthropoda > Malacostraca > Decapoda > Varunidae > Eriocheir > Eriocheir sinensis. The sequence goes on from NW_026111701.1 coordinate 53,382, forward strand.
AAATTTGTATTGAAATAGATATGCAAAATACACAGAAAACAATTTAAATTTGCTTCAAAATATATATACGAATACCCATAAATAACGTAAATTTCTATAAAAATATATTTACAAAATACTCATAAAATAATGTGAATACGTATAAAAATATATATACAAAATACACATGAAATAATGTAACTTCGTATCAAAATAAATAAACAAAATACCAATAAAATAATGTGTATTTGTATGAAAATAAATATACAAAATACACATGAAATGAGCTAAATTTGTATTGAAATATATACATAAATACACATAAAATAACGTAGATTTTAATAAAAATGTATAAACAAAATACACATTAAATAATGTAAATACGTATAAAAAATTTATACAAAATACACATATAATAATGCAGATTCGTATCAAAATAAATAAACAAAATACCAATAAAATAATGTAAATTTGTATGAAAAAATATATACAAAATACACATAAAATAACGCAAATTTCTATAAAAATATATGTACAAAAATGCACATAAAATAATTTAAATTTGTATGAAAATAAATATACAAAATACACATAAAAAAGGGCAAATTGGTATTAAAAAATACATACACATAAAATAAAGTAAATTTGAATAAAAATATACATACAAACACATATTAAATCATATAAATGGGTATAAAAATATGAATACAAAATACATATGAAATAATCTAAATTCGTATCGAAATAAATAAACAAAATACCAATAAAATAATGTAATTTTGAATGAAAATTGATATAGAAAATACACATAAAAGAACGTAAAAACAAATACAAATATACACATAAAATAATTTATATTTGAATGAAAATAAATATACAAAATAAACATCAAAATAAGGTAAATTTGTAATGAAATATATATGCAAAATACACATAAAATAATGTAAATTTGTATCAAAATATATATACAAATACACATAGAATAATGTAAAATCGTATCAAAGTAAATACACAGAATATCAATAAAATAATCTAAATTTGTATGAAAATAAAGATGCAAAATACCCATAAAATAAAGCATATTTGTATAAAAATATATATACAAAAATACACATAAAATAATTAAATTTGTATTAAAATTAATAAACAAAAATGCACATACAATAAGGTAAATTTGTTTTGAAATAGATATGCAAAATACACATGAATTAATGTAAATTGGTATCAAAATATATATACGAATACACATAAAATAACGTAAATTTCTATAAAAATATATATACAAAATACACATAAAATGATGTAAATACGTATAAAAAAATTTTTTTACATCTAAGGAGACAGTTCAAGGGCTCAAAAAACAAAACAAAAAAACGCTACTCACTGCTCCCGAACAGAGGTCAAAGGAGTGTCCAAAAAGACAGGTCAATTTCTGGAGGAGAGGTGTCCTGACACCCTCCTCTAGAAAGAGTTCAAGTCGTAGGCAGGAGGAAATACAGATGAAGGAAGATTGTTCCAGAGTTTACCAGCGTGAGGGATGAAAGAGTGAAGATGCTGGTTGACTCTTGCATAAGGTGTTTGGACAGTATAGGGATGAGAATGAGTAGAAAGTCTTGTGCAGCGGGGCCGCGGGAGGAGGGGAGGCATGCAGTTAACAAGTTCAGAAGAGCAGTCAGCATGAAAATATCGATAGAAGATAGAAAGAGAGGCAACATGGCGGCGGAATTTGAGAGGTAGAAGACTATCAGTATGAGGAGGAGAGCTGATGAGACGAAGAGCCTTTGACTCCACTCTGTCAAGGAGAGCTGTGTGAGTGGACACCACCCACACATGAGATGCATACCCGGTGGCCGGAGTGTAGGGACCCTGGACCCATCGCTGCCGTGACGACGGACGCGGTTCGAACCTCATGCAACCACTCGATTTTTCCCGAGTGGCTTAAAACTTAACCCACGTGCAGGCTGAAGACCACCACCCAAACCCGGACTCTAGAGGAAGCCCATCAAGCCCCCCAAGGGAAACGAGGCCTGGCATGAGCCAATGCAACAAGGCCAAAAAAAAAAATACGAGGGCGGACAAGGCCCCTGTAAATGGATAGCAACTGTGCGGGGGAGAAGAACTGGCGGAGACGGTACAGAACGCCCAGCCTCGAGGAAGCTGATTTAGTAAGAGATGAGATATGAAGTTTCCAGTTGAGATTTTGAGTTAAGGATAGACCGAGGATGTTTAGTGTTGAGGAAGGTGATAGCTGAGTGTTGTCAAAGAATAGGGGATAGTTGTTTGGAAGATTGTGTCGAGTGGATAGATGGAGAAACTGTGTCTTTGAGGCGTTGAAGGACACCAGGTTCCTGTTGCCCCAATCGGAAATAATAGTAAGGTCAGAGGCAAAGCGTTCAGTTGCCTCCAGCCTTGAATCGTTAAGTTCCTGTAAGGTGGGTCTTCTATTAAAAGAAGTTGAGTAATGCAGAGTGGAGTCATCGGCGTAAGAATGGACAGGGCAGTTCGTTTTGGAAAGAAGATCATCAATGAACAACAGAAAGAGAGTGGAAGATAGGACAGAACCCTGTGGGACACCACTGTCAATGGGTTTAGGGAAAGAACAGTGACCGTCTACCACAGCAGAAATAGAACGGTCAGAAAGGAAACAGGAGATAAAGGTACAGAGAGAATGATAGAAACCGTAGGAGGGTAGTTTGGAAAGCAAAGATTTGTGCCAGACCCTATCAAAAGCTTTTGATATGTCCAGCGCAATAGCAAAGGTTTCACCGAAACGGCTAAGAGAGGATGACCAAGAGTCAGTTAGGAAGGCAAGGATATCACCAGTAGAACGCCCCTTGCGGAGCCCATACTGGCGATCAGATAGAAGGTCAGAAGTGGAAAGGTGCTTTTGAATCTTCCGGTTAAGGATTGATTCAAAAGCTTTAGATAGACAAGAAAGTAAAGCTATAGGTTGGTGGTTATATATACAAAATACACATAAAATAATGTAAATTCGTATCAAAATAAATAAACAAAATACTAATAAAAGAATGTGTATTTGTATGAAAATAAATATACAAAATACACATAAAATAACGTAAATTTGTATAAAACTATATACAAAAATACACAAAAGTAATTTAAATTTGTATGAAAATAGATATACAAAATACATAAAATAATGTAAATTTGTATCAAATTATTTATACAAATACACATAAAATAATGTAAATTGGTACAAATTTACATTATTTTAGGTGCATTTTGTATATATATTTTTATACGTATTTACATCCTTCTATGTGTATTTTGTATATATATACACATAAAATATATATATATATATATATATATATATATATATATTTATATATATATATATATATATATATATATATATATATATATATATATATATATATATATATATATATATATATATATATATATATATATATATATATATATATATATATATATATATATATATATATATATATATATATATATATATATATATATATATATATATATATATATATATATATATATATATATATATATATATATATATATATATATATATATATATATTATACAAATTTACATTATTTCATGTGTATTTTGCATATCGATTTCAATACAAATTTACCTTATTGTATATGCATTTTTTATATTTATTTTAATACAAATTTTATTATTTTATGTGTATTTTTGTGTATACATTTTTGTACAAATATGCGTTATTTTATTGGAATTCTGCATCTTTATTTTCATACAAATTTACATTATTTTATTGATATTCTGTTTATATATATTGATACGATTTTACATTATTCTATGTGTATTTTGTATATATTTTCTATACATATTTACATTATTTAATGTATAATTTGTAGATATATTTTTATAGAAATTTAAGTTATTTTATGTGTATTAGTTTATATATTTTCATACAAATTTAAAATATTTTATAGGAAAAAATTTTGTATATATATTTCAAAACAAATATATTTAATTTTATGTGTATTTTGTATATCTATTTTCATAAAAATTTTAACTATTTCTGGGAATTTTTGTATATATTTTAATACAAATTTTAGTTATGTTACGTGTATTTTTTTTTCACGCAAATTTATATTATTTTATTGCTATTTTGTTGATTTATTTTGATACGAATTTATATAATTTAATGTGAACTTTGTACATATATTATACGTATTTACATTATTTAATGTTTATTTTGAATATATATTTTTATACAAAATTATGTAATTTTATGTGTATTTCTATATATGTTTTGATACAAATTTATATTATTTTATGTGTATTTTGTATATGTATTTCATTACAAATTTACTTTATTTTATGTTTATTTTTTTTTTCATTCAAATTAAAATTATTTTATGTGTATATTTGTATTTGTATTTACGTTATTTTATGTGTATTTTGTGTATATATTTTCATTCAAAATTACATTATTTTATTGGTATTTTGTTTATTTATTTCGATACGAATTTAGATTATTTCATGTGTATTTTGTATACATATTTTTATACGCATTTACATTATTTAATGTGTGTTTTGTATGTATATTTTTATACAAATACACTTTATTTTATGAGTATTTGTGTTGTTGTTTTTATACAAATTTACATAAATTTATGTGTATTCTGTATTTCTTTAATATAAATTTGCCTTATTTTATGTGTATTTTGAATATTAATTTTCATACATATTTAAATTATTTTACGTGCATTTTTGTACACATATTTTTTAGAAATTTGGGATATTTTAGGAGTATTTTGAATATATTTTTTCATTCATATTTACATTATTTTATTGGTATTTTGTTTATTTATTTTGATAATAATTTACATTATTATATATGTATTTTGTATATATTTTTTATTCGTATTTACATTATTTGATTTGTATTTTGTTTATATATTTTTATACAAATTTACGTTATTTTGTGTTTAAATATTTTGATACAAATTTACATTATTTTATGTATTTTGTATATATATTTCAATTCAAATTTAGCTTAATTTATGTGTTTTTTTTGTATCTATTTTCATACAAATACACATTCTTTTATTGGTATTTTGTTTATTTATTTCGATACGAATTTACATTATTTTATGTATATTTTGTATATATATTTTTATACGTATTTACATAATTTTATGTGTCTTTTGTATATATATTTCTTTCGAAATTTTCGTTATTTTATGTGGATCCGAATATATATTTTGAAACAAATTTACATTGTTTTATGTGTATTTTGCATATATATTTCAATACAAATTTACATTATTGAATCTGCATTTTGTATATTTATTTTAATACAAATTTAATTATTTTATGTGTATTTTTGTATATATATTTTTATAAAAATATATATAGAAAAATTCACATCAGATAATTAAATTGTATTAAAATAAATATACAAAATGCACATACAATAAGTTAAATTTGTATTGAAATATATATGCAAAATACACATAAGTTAATGTAAATTTGTATCAAAATATATATACGAATACACATAAAATATCGTAAATTTCTATGAAAATATGTATACAAAATACACATAAAATGATGTAAATACGTATAAAAATATATATACAAAATTCACCTAAAATAATGTAAATTCGTATCAAAATAAATAAACAAAATTCCAATAAAAGAATGTATATTTGTAGGAAAATAAATGTACAAAATACACACAAAATAAATAAAATTTGTATAAAAATATATATAAAAATACACAAAAATAATTTAAATTTGTATGAAAATAGATATACAAAATACACATAAATTACGTAAATTTGTATAAAATATATATACAAAATTCACATTAAATAATGTAAATATGTGTAAAAAAATGTATGCAAAATACACATAGAATAATGTAAAATCGTATCAAAATAAATACACAGAATATCAATAAAATAATGTAAATTTGTATGAAAATAAATATGCAAAATACCCATAAAATAACGCATCTTTTTATAAAAATATATATACAAAAATACACATAAAATAATTAAATTTATATTAAAATATATATACAAAATGCACATACAATAAGATAAATTTGTATTGAAATAAATATGACCTTATTTTATGGTTATTTTGCATCTTTATTGTCTTACAAATTTACAGTATTTTATTGATATTCAGTGTATTTATTTTGATACGATTTTACATTATTCTATGTGTATTTTGTATATATTTTGTTATACATATTTACGTTATTTAATGTGTATCTTGTATATATATTTTATATAAATTTACGTTATTTTATGTGTATTTGTTTACATATTTTCATACAAATTTAAATTATTTTATATGTATTTTGTATATGTATTTCAATACAAATTAACCTACTTTTATGTGTATTTTGTATATCTATTTTCATGCTAATTTAAATTTTTTTTTTATCTTTGTATATATTTTTATATTTTATTTTATTTGTATTTTGTATTTATTTTTCCTACATATATACATTCTTTTATTGGAATTTTGTTTATTTATTTTGATACGAATTTACATTATTTTATATGTATTTTGTATTTCTATTTTTATACTTATTTACATCATTTTATCTGTATTTTGTATATATATTTTGAAAGAAATTTGCGTTATTTTATGTGTATTCCTATATAGATTTTAATACAAATTTACATTATTTTATGTGTATTTTGCCTATCTATTTCAATACAAATTTACCTTATTTCATGTGCTTTTTGTATATTTATTTTAATACAATTTTTTTTATTCTATGTGTATTTTTGTATATATATTTTAATACAAATATGCGTTATCTTATGGGTATTTTGCATCTTTATTTTCATATAAATAAACATTCTTTTACTGATATTTTTTATTTATTTTTATACGTATTTATATAACTTTATGTGTATTTTGTATAAATATTTTTAGAGAAATTTACGTTATTTTATGTGTATTCGTATATATATATATATATATATATATATATATATATATATATATATATATATATATATATATATATATATATATATATATATATATATATATATATATATATATATATATATATATATATATACAAATTTATATTATTTTATGTATATTTTGTATATCTATTTTACAAATTTATATTTTATGTGTATTTTGTATATATATTTTCATATAAATTTAATTATTTTATTTGTATATATATTTTATATATATATATTTTATATATATATATATTTTATATATATTTATATATAAATTTATATTTTATGTATATTTATATATATTTTGATACAATTTACATTGTTTTATGTATATTTTGCATATCTATTTCAATACAAATTTACCTTATTGTATGTGCATTTTGTATAAATATTTTAATATAAATGTAATTATTTTATGTGAATTTTTGTATATATATTTTTATAAAAGGATGCGTTATTTTATTGGTATTTAGCATTTTTTTTTCATACCTATTTACAGTATTTTATTGATATTCTGTTTATTTATTTTGATATGATTTTACTTTATTGATTGTGTATTTTGTATATATTTTTTATATATTTTGTATATATATTTTTATACAATTTTACGTTATTTTATGTGTATTTGTATATATATTTTGATACAAATTTACATTATTTTATGTGTATTTTGTATATATATTTCATTACAAATTTACCTTATATTATGTTTATTTTGTAAATTTATTTTCATTCAAATTTAAATTATTTTATGTGTATATTTGTATTTGTATATACGTTATTTATATGTATTTTGTATATATATTTTCATTCAAAATTACATTATTTTATTGGTATTTTTTTATTTTTGTTTATTTTGTATACATATTTTTATACGCATTTACATTATTTAATGTATGTTTTGTATATATATTTTTATACAAATTTACTTTATTTATGTGCATTTGTGTTGTTGTTTTTATACAAATTTGCATTATTTTATGTGTATTCTGTATGTTTTTAATACAACTTTGCTTTATTTTGTGTATTATATATTTATTTTCATACAAATTTAAATCACTTATGTGTATTTTTGTACATATATTTTAATAGAAATTTGCGTTATTATATGTGTATTTTGTATATATTTTTTTATACGTATTTACATTATTTAATGTGTATTTTGTTTATATATTTTTATACAAATTTATGTTGCTTTATGTTTATTTGTTTAAATATTTTGATACAAATTTACATTATATTATGTATTTTGTATATATATTTTAATTCAAATTTAGGTTATTTTATGTGTATTTTGTATATCTATTTTCATTAAATTTATTACTTTGTGTATTTTTATATAGTTTTTATACAAAATTTACGTTATTTTATGTCTATTTTGTATATTTATATTTATACAAATACATTCTTTTATTATTCTGTTTATTTATTTTGATTCAATTTACATTATTTTATGTGTATTTTGTATACATTTTTTATACATTATTTTTAATTTTATATGTATTTTTTGTATATATATTTTATATAAATCTCTGTTATTTTATGAATATTCTTATATATAATTTGAAACAAAATTACATAGTGTAATATTTATTTTTGAATATCTCTAACAAAACAAAACTACCTTATATTATTTGACTTTTGTATATTTAATTCAATACAAATTTAAATATTTGATGTGTATTTTTGTATATATATATTTATATCAAAAATGCGCTATTTTATGGGAATTTTGCATCTTTATTTTCATACAAATTTATATTATTTTATTAATATTCTGTGTATTTATTTTGATACGATTTTACATTATTCTATTTGTTTTTTTATTTGTTTTTATACATATTTACATTATTTAATGTGAATCTTGCAAATATATTTTATACAAATTTACGTTATTTTATGTGTATCTGTTTATATATTTTCATACAAATTTACATTATTTGATGTGTATTTTGGGTATGTATTTAAATACAAATTTGCCTAATTTTATGTGTATTTTGCATATCTATTTTCAAAAAAAAATATTTATTTTTGTGTATTTTTATATATATTTTTATACAAATTTTGGTTATTTTATTTGTATTTTGTATATATATTTTTCTACAATTATACATTCTTTTATTGGAATTTTGTTTATTTATTTTGATATGAATTTACATTATTTTATGTTTATTTTGTATATATATTTTTCTACGTATTTAAATTATTTTATGTGTATTTTGTATATACATTTTCATAAAACTTTACGCTATTTTATTGTGTGTATTCGTATATTTGATACAATTTTATACAGATTCATGTTATTTTATGTGTATTTCTATATATATTTTCATTCAAATTTATATTATTTTATGTGTATTTATACATACATTTCATTACAAATTTACCTTTTTTTATGTTTATTTTGTATATTTATTTCATTCAATTTTAAATTATTTTATGTGTATATTTGTATTTGTATTTAGGTTATTTTATGTATTTTCTATATATATTTTCATCCAAAATTACATTATTTTATTGGTATTTTCTTAATTTAATTCGATACGAGTTTAGATTATTTCATAGGTATTTTGTATACATATTTTTATACTCATTTACATTATCAATGTGTTTTGTATATATATTTTTATGCAAATTTTTATTTTTATGAGCATTTTTGTACATATTTTTTTATAGAAATTTGCGTTATTTTATGTGTACTTTGTATATGTTTTCTCATACAAATTTACATCATTTTATAGGTATTTTGTTTATTTATTTTGATACGAATTACATGATTATATGTGTATTTTGTACATATTTCTTTATACGTATTTACATTATTTATTTTGTATTTTGTTTATGTATTATATACAAATTTACGTTATTATATGTGTATTTGTATAAATATTTTGATACAAATTTACATTATTTTATGTATTTTGTATATATATTTCAATACAAATTTAGCTTATTTTATGTGTATTTTGTATATCTATTTTCTTAGAAATTTAATTATTTTTTTGCATTTTTGTATATAGTTTTGAATAAATTTACGTTATCTTATGTGTATTTTGTATATTTATATTTATTCAAATACACATTCTTTAATTAGTATTTTGTATATTTATTTTTATACGGATTTACATTATTTTATGTATATTTTGTATACATTTTTTTATACGTATTTACTTCATTCTATGTGAATTTTGTGTATATATTTTTATAGATATCTACGTTATTTTTTGTGTATTCGTATATATATTTTAAAACAAATTTACATTTATTTATATGTATTTTGCATATCTATTTCAATACAAATTTACTTTATTATGTGCATTTTGTATATTTTTTAATACAAATTTAATTATTTTATATGTATTTTGTATATATATTTTCATACAAATATGCGTTATTATATGGGTATTTGCATCTTTATTTTCATACAAATTTACATTATTTTATTGATATTTTGTTTATTTATTTTGATACGATTTAACATTATTTTATGTATTTTGTATATATTTTTATACATATTAAAAATATTTAATGTATAATATCTATATATATTTTATCCAAATTTACGTTATTTTATGTATTTGTTTATATATTTTCATAAATTTACATTATTTTATGTGTGTTTTGTATATGTATTTCAATACAAATTTGCCTAACTTTATGTGTATTTTGCATAAATATATTCAAACAAATTTAAATTATTTATGTGTATTTTTGTATATTTTTATACAAATTTTATTTATTTATTTGTATTTTGTACATATATTTTCCTTCAAATATACATTATTTAGTGGAATTTTGTTTATTTATTTTGATACAATTTACATTATTTTATAGGTATTTTGTATATGTATTTTTCACGTATTTAAATTTTTTATGAGTATTTTGTATATATATTTTCATAAAATTTACGTTATTTTATTGTGTGTATTCATATATATTTTGATACAAATTTTATACAATTTTATTTTATTTTATGTGTATTTTTTTATTTATTTTCATACAAATTTACATTATTTTATGTGTATTATTTTTATATATATTTCATTACAAATTTACCTTATTTTATGTCTATTTTATATATTTCATTCAATTTTATTATTTTATGTGGATATTTGTATTTGTATTTAGGTTATTTTATGTATTTTATATATATTTTCATCCAAAATTACATTATTTTATTGGTATTTTGTTAATTTAATTCGATACAATTTAGACTATTTCATAGGTATTTTATACATATTTTTATACGCACTTACATTATTTAATGTGTGTTTTGTATATATATATATATATATATATATATATATATATATATATATATATATATATATATATATATATATATATATATATATATATATATATATATATATATATATATATATATATATATATATATATATATATATATATATATATATATATATATATATATATATATATATATATATATATATATTTATTTTATTTATATTTTTTTGTACATATTTTTTATTAAAATTTACGTTATTTATGTGTATTTTGTATATGTTTCTCATACAAATTTACATTTTTTTATTAACATTTGATTATTTGATACGAATTACATGATTATTTGTATTTTGTACATATTTTTACGTATTTATATTATTTAATGTGTATTTTGTTTATATATTTTTATACAAATTTACGTTATTATATGTGTATTTGTACAAGTATTTTGATACAAATTCACATTATTTTATGTATTTTGTATATATATTTCAGTTTAAATATAGCTTATTTTATATGTATTTTGTATATCTATTTTCATACAAATTCAATTACTTTTGTGTATACTTTTATATAGTTTTATATAAATTTACGTTTTTTTATGTGTATTTTGTGTATTTATATTTATACAAACACACATTCTTTTATTAGAATTTTGTTTATTTATTTTGATACGAGTTTACATTATTTTTTGTGTATTTTGTATTCATTTTTTTTATACGTATTTACTTAATTTTATGTGTATTTTGTATATATAGTTTGAAACAAATTTACATTTTTTTTATGTATTTTGCATATCTAGTTCAATACAAATTTACCTTATTGTATGTACATTTTGTATATTCATTTTAATAAAATTCAAATGTTGATAAATATTTGATGTATTTTCATATATATATTTTAAAAAAATGCGTTATTTTATGGGTATTTTGCATCTTAATTTTCATACAAATTTACATTATTTATTAATATTCTGTGTATTTATTTTGATACGATTTTACATTATTCTATTTGTGTTTTATATATATATTTTTTATACATATTTGCATTATTTAATGTTTATTTTGTATAAATATTTGATACAAATTTACGTTATTTTAATTGTATATGTTTATATATTTTCATTCAAATTTACATTATTTTATGTGTATTTTGTATATGTATTTCAATATAAATATACCTAATTTTATGTGTATTTTGTTTATTTATTTTCATACAAATATAAATTATTTTTGTGTATTTTTGTATATAGTTATATACAAATTTAGGTTATTTTATTTGTATTTTGTATATCCATTTTCATATAAATAGACATTCTTTTATTGATATTTTGTTTATTTATTTTAACGCGAATTTACATTATTTAATGTGTATTTTGTATATATATTTTTATACGTATTTACATCATTTCATGTGTATTTTGTATATATATTTCTATAGATATCTATTTTATGTGTATTCGTATATAGATTTTTAAACAAATTTACACTTTTATGTGTATTTTGCATAATTTTTTCAATACAAATTTACCTTATTGTATATGCAATTTGTATATTAATTTTAATACAAATTTAATTATTCTATGTGTATTTTTGTATATGTATTTTTATAAAAATATGCTTTATTTTATGGGTATTTTGCATCTTTATTTTCATACAAATTTACATTATTTTATTGATATTCTGCTCATTCCTTTTCATACTATTTGTCATTATTCTATATTGTATTTTGTATATTTTCATACAAATTTTATATTTATTTTATGTGTATTTGTTTATATATTTTGACACAAATTTACAATATTTTATGGGTATTTTGTATATATATTTCAAGAGAAATTTACCTAGTTTTATGTGTATTTTGTATATCTATTTTCATACAAATTTAAATTATTTCTTTGTATTTTTGTATATATTTTAATACAAATTTTTGTTATGTTATGTGTATTTTGTAAATTTATTTTCATTCAAATATATATCATTTTATTGATAATTTCTTGATTTATTTTGATACGGATTTACATTATTTTATATGTACTTTGTATATATATTTTTATACGCATTTACATTATTTAGTATTTATTTTGAATATATATTTTTATACAAATTCATGGTATTTTATGTGTATTTGTATATATATTTTTATATAAATTTACATTATTTTATGTGTATTTTGTACATATATTTCATTACAAATTTACGTTATTTTATGTTTATTTTGTATATTTATTTCATATAATATTAAATTATCTTATGTGTATATTTGTATTTGTATTTAGGTTATTTTATGTGTATTTTCTATATATATTTTCATCCAAAAATTATATTATTTTATTGGTATTTTGTTAATTTAATTCGATAAGAACTTTGATTATTTCATAGGTATTTTGTATACATATTTTTATACGCATTTACATTATTCAATGTGTTTTTTGTATATATATTTTTATGCAAATTTGCTTTATTTTATGTGCATTTTTGTACATATATTTTATAAATTTCCGTTCTTTTATGTGTATTTTGTTTATGTTTTCTCATACAAATTTACATTATTTTATTGGTATTTTGTTTATTTATTTTAATGCGAATTACATTATTATATGTGTATTTTGTTCATATCTTTTATACGTATTTACATTATTTAATGTGTATTTTGTTTATATATTTTTATACAAATTTACGTCATTATATGTGTATTTGTATAAATCGTTTGATACAAATTTACATTATTTTATGTATTTTGTATATATATTTCAATTCAAATTTAGCCTATTTTAAGTGTATTTTGTATTTTTTATTTTCATACAAATTTAATTACTTTTGCGTATGTTTGTATAAAGTTTTATACAAATTTACGTTATTTTATGTGTATTTTGTATATTTTTATTTATACAAATACTTATTCTTTTATTGGTATTTTGTTTATCTATTTTGATACCAATTTACATTATTTTTTGTGTATTTTGTATACATTTTTTTATACGTATTTACATCATTTTATGTGTATTTTGTATATATATTTTTATAGAAATCTACCTTATTTTATGTGTTTTCGTATATATATTTTGAAACAAATTTACATTGTTTTATATGTATTTTGCATATCTATTTCAATACAAATTTACCTTAATGAGTGTGCATTTTGTATATTTATTTTAATACAAATTTAAATATTTTATGTGTATATTGGTATATATATATTTTATAAAAAATGCGTTATTTTATAGGTATTTTGCATCTTTATTTTCAAACAACTTTATATTATTTTTTTAATATTCTGTTAATTTATTCTATTTGTGTTTTGTATATATTTTTTTCATACATTTTTGCCTTATTTAATATGTATTTTGTATATATATTTTATACAAATTTACGTTATTCAAAGTGTATTTGTTTATATATTTTCATTATTTTATGTGTATTTTGTATATGTATTTCAATACAAATTTATCTAATTTTATGTGTATTTTGTATATTTTGTTTGTATATTTTTTATATTTATTTTTCTGTATTTATGTGTATTTTTTATATAAATTTTTATAGAAATTTACTTTTTTTATTTGTATTCGTATATATATTTTGACACATATTTACCTTGTTTTATGTGTGTTTTGCATATGTATTTCAATACAAATTTACAATATTGTATGTGCATTTTGTAGATTTATTTTAATACAAATCTAATTATTTGATGTTTATTTTTGTATATATATATTTTTTTAAATATATGCTTTTTTATGGGTATTTTGCATCTTTATTTTCATACAAATTTACATTATGTTATTGATATTCTGTGTATTAATTTTCATACGATTTTATATTATTCTATGTGTATTTTGTATGTATTTTATTTTACATATTTACATTATCTAATCTGCATTTTCTATATATATTTTATAAAAATATGTTACTTTATGTCTATTTGTTTACATATTTTCATAGAAATTTACATTATTTTATGTGTATTTTGTATATGTATTTCAATACAAATTTACCAAATTTAATGAGTATTTTGTTTATCTATTTCCATACAAATTGAAATTAATTTTGTGTATTTTTGTATATATTTTTATACAGATTTTAGTTATCTTATAATATTATTTTGTATATTTATTTTCCTACATATATATACATTCTTTTATTAAAATTTAATTTATTGAATTTGAGACGAATTTACCTTATTTTATGTGTTTTTTGCATATATATTTTTATACGTATTTACATCATTTTATGTGTATTTTGTATATATATTTTCATAGAAATTTATTCTATTTTATGTGTTTTCGTATATATATTATAATACAAATCTACATTATTTCATGTGTATTTTGCATATCAATTTCAACACAAATTTACCTTATTGTACGTGCATTTTGTATATATATTTTAATACAAATTTAATTATTTTTTGTGTATTTTAGTATATATATTTTTATACAAATATCCGTTATTTTATAGGTATTTTGCATCATTATTTTCATAGAAATTTACATTATTTTATTGATATTCTGCTAATTTATTTTGATACGATTTTACATTATTCTATGTGTATTTTGTATATATTTTTATTTATTTTCCATAATTGAATGTGTATTTGTATAAATATTTGATACAAATTTTCATTATTTTATGTGTATTTGTTTATATATTTTGACACAAATTTACAATATTTGATGGGTATTTTGTATACATATTTCACAAGAAATTTACCTAGTTTATGTGTATTTTGTATATTTATTATCATACAAATTCAATTTTTTCTGGGTATTTTTATATATTTTAAAACAAATTTTGTTATGTTGTGTTTATTATGTAAATTTATTTTCATTCAAATACATATTATTTTATTGGTATTTTTGTTTATTTATTTTGATACAATTTACATTATTTTATATGTATTTGTATATATATTTTATACGCATTTACCTTATTTAATAACGTAAATTTGTATAAAATATATAAATTAAATATTTTAAATACGTATAAAAATATATACAAAATACATATAATAATGTTCTTCGTATCAAAATAAATAAACAAAATTTCAATAAAATAATGTAAATTCTATGAGAAACATATACAAAATACACATAAAATAACGCAAATTTCTATAAAATATATGTACAAAAATACATAAAATAAATTGCATAAAATATATATACAAAACACACATTAGATACTGTAAATGGTATAAAATATGTATAAAAATACCTATGGAATAATCTAAATCGTATCGAATTAAATTAAGAAAATACCAATAAAATAATGTAATTTTGGATGAAAAATATATAGAAAATACATAAAATAACCTAAATACAAATAAATATACACATAAAATGATTTAAAATTGAATAAAATACATATACAAATAAACATAAAAGGTAAATTTAATGAAATATATGTAAAATACATAAAATAATATAGATTTGTGTAAATATATACAAATACACATAAGAGCATGAATTTGTAAATTTATATCAAAATATATGAATACACACACAATAAAATAACTGAAATTTTATGAAATGTATACAAAATACACATAAAATAATTTAATTACGTAGTAAATATATATACAAAATACACATAAAATAATGTAAATTCGTATCAAAATAAATAAACAAAACTTAAATAAAAGAATGTATGTATAGGAAAATATATACCTAATCTGTGTATAAAATAACTAAAACTACAAAATATAAATATATGCAAAATACATACAAAAATAAATTAAATTTGTTTATGAATATGCATAAATACTATAAAAAAAAACAATACAAAATACATAAAATAATAGTTGGCAATGTATAATCAAGTTCAGTATGTAAAACAAATACACATAAAATAACGTAAATTTGTATCAAATATATATGCAAGATACACATTAAATAATAAATATGTATAAAAATATATACAAAAACAAATAGAATAATGTAAAATCGTATCAAAATAAATACACAGAATATTAATAAAATAATGTAAATTTATGAAGATAAAAATGCAAAATTCCATAAAATAGCGTTTTTTAAATATACGCAAAAGATACTACTTAAAATATTTTTTTAAAATACCATGCATAAAATAACAAATTTATATTGAAATAAATATAAAATACATACAATAAAAGGTAAATTTGTATTGAAGATAAGCAAAAACACATATAAAACAATGTCAATTTGTTTCAAAATATATATACGAATATAAAATAACGAAATTTCTATAAAATATATATACAAAATACACATAAAATTAAGTAAATACGAATACAAAATGTATACAAAATACACATAGAATAATGTAAACTCGAATCAAAATAAATAAACAGAATACCAATAAAAGAATGTGTATTTGTATAAATATAAATATACAAAATACACTTAAAATAATGTAAATTTGAGTGAAAATATACAAACAAATACACTTAAAATAATGTAAATTTGTATAAAATATATATACAAAATACACATTAAATAATGTCAATATATATAAAATATAGGCGGTGGCTGAATCGACAGAGTAACACCACCGCGTTCAGGAAGACGCGAGTTCAATCCCCGGTGCCACCAAGCTGGGATTTTTCAGCCACCGCCGAGTGGCTTAAAGCTGTCCAGAAGACCACCTATCAACCCGGACTGTGTAGATTCTAGGATTAAAGATGAGCTCCGGGAGGCAGCATGAGCCATTGCAAGATGGCGCCACTAAACACTCGCCTGCGCCAGAACGGCTGGGCCGACCATCAGACCCACCGGAAGAAGCCTGGGCCGACCATCAGGGGCCCCACCGGTAAAAAGCCTACCGGCGCTTTCGGCCGCGCCTTAAAAAAAAAAAAAAAAAATAATGTAAATAGTATCAAAATAAATAAACAGAATTTTAATAAAATAATGTAAATTTGTATGTAAATTAAGATGCAAATACCCATAAAATAACGCATTTTTTTTAAAAAATATATACCAAATATACATAAAATATTTGAATTAGTATTAAAATAAATATACAAAATGCACATACAATAAGGTAGATTTGTATTGAAATAGATATGCAAAATACAAATAAAACAATTTAAATTTGTTTCAAAATATATATACGAATACTCATAAAATAACCTAGATTTCTATAAAAATATATATACAAAATACACATGAAATTAAGTAAATACGTATAAAAAAATGAATACAAAATACACATAAAATAATGTAAATTCGTATCAAAATAAATAAACAAAATACCAATAAAAGAATGTGTATTTATATAAATATAAATATACAAAATACACATATAATAACGTAAATTTGTATAAAACTACACACAAAAAAACAGAAAAGTAATTAAATTTGTATGAAAATAGATATACAAAATACACATAAAATAAGCTAAATTTAAATTGAAATATATACAAAATACATAAAATAATGTAAATTTCTATCAAAATATTTATACAAATACACATACAATAACGTAAATTTTTTTAAAATTACATCAACAAAATACTCATTAAATAATGTAAATACGTATAAAAAATATGTACAAAATACACATATAATAATATAATTTTATCAAAATAAATAAACAAAATACCAATAAAATAATGTAAATTTGAATGAGAAAACATATACAAATACACATAAATATATATACCAAAATACACATAAAAAAATTAAATTTGTATTAAAATAAATATATAAAATGCACATACAATAAGGTAAATTTAAATTGAAATATATATGCAAAATACATATAAAACAATGTAAATTTGTTTCAAAATATATATACGAATACACGTAAAATAACGCAGATTTCTATAAAAATATATATACAAAATACACATAAAATTAAGTAAATACGTATAAAAAGAAGTATACAATTTCTATTTTCATAGAAATTTACTCTATTTTATGAGTATTCGTTTATATATTTTGATACAAATTTACATTATTGATGTGTATTTTGCATATCTATTTCAATACAAATTTACTTTATTGTATGTGCATTTTGTATATTTATTTTATTACAAATTTAATTATTTTATATGTATTTTTGTATATATATTTTTATACAAATATGCGTTATTATATAAGTCTTTTGCATCTCTATTTTCATATAAATTTACATTATTTTATTGATATTCTGTTTATTTATTTTGATACGATTTAACATTATTCTATGTGTATTTTGTATATATTTTTTTATACATATTTACATCATCTAATGTATATTTTGTATATATATTTTATCCAAATTTACGTTATTTTATGTGTATTTGTTTATATATTTTCATACAAATTTACATTATTTTATGTGTTTTGTATATGTATTTCAATACAAATTTGCCTAATTTTATGTATATTTTGCATATCTATCTTCAAACAAATTTAAATTATTTTTGTGTATTTATGTATATATTTTTATACAAATTTTAGTTACTTTATTTTTATTTTGTATATTTATTTTCCTTCAAATATAAATTTTTTTTATTGGAATTTTGGTCATTTATTTTGATACGAATTTACATTATTTTGTATTATGTATTTTGTATATATATTTTTTGTACGTATTTACATCATTTTATATGTATTTTGTATATATATATTTTCATAGAAATTTACATTATTTTATGTGTTTTCGTATATATTTTAATACAAATCTACACATTAATTTGGTGTGTATTTTGCATATCTTTTCATATAAGTTTACATTATTGTACGTGCATTTTTATATTTATTTCATTACAAATTTAATTATTTTATGTGTATTTTGTATATATATTCATATACATATTCAATTTATGGGTATTTTGCATCTTTATTTTCATAGAAATTTACATTATTTTATTGATATTTTACTATTTATTTTGAAACGATTTTACATTATTCTATTTGTATTTTGTATAAATTTTTTATACATTTTCCATTATTTAATGTGTATTTTGTATATATATTTATACAAATTTATATTATTTTTATGTGTATTTGTTTATATATTTTGATTCAAATTTACAATATTTTATGGGTATTTTGTACATATATTTCAAAAGAAATTTACCTAATTTTATGTATTTGTATATCTATTTCATACAAATTCAAATTTTTTTGGGTATTTTGTATATTTTTAAACAAATTTTAGTTATGTTATGTGTATTTTGTAATTTATTTTCATTCAAATATATATTATTTTATTTATATTTTCTTTATTTATTTTGATACAATTTACATTATATGTTTATATATGTATATATATTTTTATACGTATTTACCTTATTTAATGTTTATCTTGACTATATATTTTTATACAAATTCATGTTATTTTATGTGTATTTGTATGTATATTTTCATATAAATTGACATTATTTTGTGTATTTTGTATATATATTTCAATACAAATTTACCTTTTATTGTATGTTTATTTTGTATATTTATTTCATTCAATTTTAAATTATTTAATGTTTCTTTTTGTATATTTGTATTTAAATATTTATTTTATTATTTTACATATTTTCATCCAAATTACATTATTTTATTGGTATTTTGTTAATTTAATTTGATACGAATTTAGATTATTTCTAGGTATTTTGTATACATGCTTTTATACATTTTTACATTATTTAATGTGTATTTTGTATATATATTTATTTGCAAATTTACTTTATTTTATGTGCATTTTTGTACATATATTTTAAAGAAATTTACGTTATCTTATGTGTATTTTGTATATGTATTTCAATACAAATTTACATTATATTATGTATTTTGTTTATTTATTTTGATACAAATTTCATGATTATATGTGTATTTTTGTATATATTTTTATACAAATTTTAGTTATTTAATGTGTATTTTGTTTATGTGTTTTATACAAATTTACGTTATTATATGTGTATTTGTATAAATATTTTGATACAAATTTACATTATTTGATATATTTTGTATATATATTTTTATTCAAATTTAGTTTATTTTATATGTATTTTGTATATCTATTTTTATACAAATTTATACTATTTGTGTATTTGTATGTATAGTTTTATATAAATTTACATTATTTTATGTGTATTTTGTATTTATATTTATACAAATACACATTCTTTTATTGGTATTTTGTATATTTATTTTGATACGAGTTTACATTATTTTATGTATATTTTATATACATTTTTTATACGTATTTACTTAATTTATGTATTTTTGTATATTTTTATAGATTCACGTTATTATTTATGTATTCTATATATTTTGAAACAATTATACATTGTTTTAAGTGTATTTTGCATATCTATTTAAATTCAAATTTTACCTTATTGTATGGGAATTTTATATATTTATTTTAATACAAATTCAAATATTTTATGTTTTCGTATATATATTTTTATAAAATGACTCATTTTATGGGTATTTGCATCTTAATTTTCATACAAATTTACATTATTTTATTAATATTCTGTGTATTTATTTTCATACGATTTTACATTATTCTATTTGTGTTTTGTATTTTTTTATACATATTTACATTATTTAATGTGTATTTTGTATATATATTGATACAATTTACGTTATTTTAAGTGTATATGTTTATATATTTTCATTCAAATTTACATTATTTTATGTGTATTTTGTATATGTATTTCAATACAAATTTACCTAATTTTATGTGTATTTTGTATATCTATTTTCATACAAATTTAAATTATTTTTGTGTATTTTTGTATATAGTTTTATACAAATTTAGGTTATTTTATGTGTATTTTGTATATCTATTTTCATACAAATACACATTCTTTTATTGATATTTTGTTTATTTATTTTGATGCAAATATACATTATTTAATGCATATTTTGTATATATATTTTTCTACGTATTTACATCATTTTATGTGTATTTTGTATATATATTTCTATAGAAATCTATGTTATTTTATGTGTATTCGTATATAGATTTTGAAACAAATTTACACAAATTTTGCATATTTTTTCAATACAAATTTTCCTTATTGTATATGCATTTTGTATATTAATTTTAATACAAATTTAATTATTCTATGTGTATTTTTGTATATGTATTTTTATAATAATATGCTTTATTTTATGGGTATTTTGCATCTTTATTTGCATACAAATTTACATAATTTTATTGATATTCTGCTCATTCATTTGGATACGATTTGACATTATTCTATGTGTATTTTGTATATATTTTCATACAAATTTACGATATTTTATTTGTTTTTTGTATATATTTTGACACAAACTTACAATATTTTATGGTATTTTGTATATATATTTCAAAAGAAATTTACCTAGTTTTATGTGTATTTTGTATATCTATATTCATACAAATTCAAATTTTTTGTGGGTGTTTTTTTTATATATTTTAATACAAATTTTAGTTATGTTATGTGTATTTTGTAAATTTATTTTCATTCAAATATATATTATTTTATTGGTATTTTGTTGATTTATTTTGATACGAATTTACATTATTTTATATGTACTTTGTATATATATATTTTTATACGCATTTACATTATTTAATATTTTTTTAATATATATTTTTATACAAATTCATGGTATTTTATGTGTATTTGTATATATATTTTCATATAAATTTACATTATTTTATGTGTATTTTGTACATATATTTCATTACAAATTTACCTTATTTTATGCTTATTTTGTATATTTATTTCATTTAATATTAAATTATTTTATGTATATTTTATTTGTATTTAGTTATATGTATTTTCTATATATATTTTCATACAAAAATTACATTATTTTATTGGTATTTTGTTAATTTAATTCGATAAGAGTTTTGATTATTTCATGTATTTTGAATACATATTTTTATACGCATTTACATTATTTAATATGTGTTTTATATATATATATATATATATATATATATATATATATATATATATATATATATATATATATATATATATATATATATATATATATATATATATATATATATATATATATATATATATATACTTATTTTTATGTGCATTTTGTACATATTTTTATAGAAATTTCAGTTCTTTATGTGTATTTTGAATATGTTTCTCATACAATTTACATTATTTTATTGGTATTTTGTTTATTTATTTTGATACGAATTACATTATTATATGTGTATTTTGTACATATCTTTTATACGTATTTACATTATTTAATGTATTGTGTTTATATATTTTTATACAAATTTTCGTTATTATATGTGTATTTGTATACATAGTTTGATACAAATTTACATTATTTTATGTATTTTATAGATATATTTCAATTCAAATTTATATTATTTTAAGTGTATTTTGTATATCTATTTTCATACAAATTTAATTACTTTTGTGTATTTTGCATAAGTTTTATACAAATTTACGTTATTTTATGTGTATTTTGTATACATTTTTTATAAGTATTTACTTCATTTATGTGTATTTTGTATATATATTTTATAGAAATCAACGTTATTTTTGTGTATTCATATATATTTTGAAATAAATTTACATTGTTTTATGTGTGTTTTGCATATCTATTTCAATACAAATTTTCCATATTGTACGTGCATTTTGAATATTTATTTTAAAACGAATTTAATTATTTGATGTGTGTTTTTGTATACATATACATATACATACATATCTTTATTTTCATACAAATTTACATTATTTTATTGATATTCTGTGTGTTTATTTTGATACGGTTTTACATTATTCTATGTGTATTTTGTATGTATTTTATTTTACATATTTACATTATTTAATGTGCATTTTCTATATATATTTTATACAAATATATGTAACTTTATGTCTATTTGTTTATATATTTTCATACAAATTTACATTATTTTATGTGTATTCTGTATATGTATTTCAATACAAATTTACCAAATTTTATGTGTAATTTGTATATTTATTTCCATACAAATTGTAATTATATTTTGTATATATTTTTATACAAATTTTAGTTATTTTATATATTATTTTGTATATTTATTTTCCTACAAATATACATTCTTTTATTGAAATTTAGTTTATTGAATTTGAGGCAATTTACCTTATTTTAGGTGTATTTTGTATATATATTAATAGAAATTTACTTTATTTTATTTTTTATTATATATATTTTAATACAAATCTACATTATTTGATGTGTATTTTGCATATCTATTTCAATACAAATTTACCTTATTGTACGTGCATTTTGTATATTTATTTTAATACAAATTTAATTATTTTATATGTATTTTTGTATATATATTTTTATACAAATATCCGTTATTTTATGGGTATTTTACATTCTTATTTTCATAGAAATTTTCATTAATTTATTGATATTCTGCTCACCTATTTTGGTACGATTTTACATTATTCCATGTATTTTGTATATATTTTTTATACATTTTTCCATTATTTAATGTGAATTTTGTATATATATTTTATACAAATTTACACTATTTTATGTGTATTTGTTTATATATTTTGACACAAATTTACAATATTTTATGGGTATTTTCTATATATATTTCAAAAGAAATTTACCTAGTTTTATGTGTATTTTGTACATCTATTTTCATACAAATTCAAATTATTTTTGGGTATTTTTCTATATATTTTAAAACAAATTTTATTTATGTTATGTGTATTTTGTAAATTTATTTTCATTCAAATATATATTATTTTGTGTATTTTTGTATATAGTTTTATACAAACTTACGTTATTTTATGTGTATTTTGTATATTTTTATTTATACAAATACACATTCTTTTATTGGTATTTTGTTTATTTATTTTGATTTGAATTTACATTATTTTATGTGTATTTTGTCTACATTTTTGTATAGGTGTTTACTTAGTTTTATGTGTATTTTGTATATATATTTTTATAGAAATCTACGTTATTTTAAGTGTATTCGTATATATATTTCGAAACAAATTTACATTGTTTTATATGTATTTTTGCATATCTCTTTCTATAGAAATTTACCTTATTTTATGTGCATTTTGTATATTTATTTTAATACAAATTTAAATATTTTATGTGTATTTTGGTATATATATTTTTATAAAAAATGCGCTATTTTATGGGAATTTTGCATCTTTATTTTCATACAAATTTACATTATTTTATTAATATTCTGCGTATTTATTTTCATTCGATTTTATATTATTCTATTTGTTTTTTGTATATTTTTTTATGCATATTCACATTATTTAATGTGTATCTTGCATATATTTTTATACAAATTTATTATCTATTATCTATTTTCATACAAATACACATTTTTTTCATGATATTTTGTTTATTTATTTTGACACGAATTTACATTATTTAATATGTATTTTGTATATATATTTTTATACGTATTTACATCATTTCATGTGTATTTTGTATATATATTTCTATAGAAATCTACGTTATTTTATGTGTATTCGTATATATATTTTGAAACAAATTTACATTGTTTTATGTGTATTTTGCATATTTTTTCAATACAAATTTACCTTATTGTATGTGCATTTTGTATATTAATTTGAATTCAAATTTGATTATTCTATGTGTATTTTTGTATATGTATTTTTATAAAAATATGCTTTATTTTATTGGTATTTTGCATCTTTATTTTCATACAAATTTACATTATTTTATTGATATTCTGTGTATTTATTTTGATACGATTTTACATTATTCTATGTGTATTTTGTATATATATTTTATAAAAATGTACGTTATTTTATGTGTATTTGTTTTCATTTCATACAAATTTACATTATTTTATGTGTATTTTGTACATGTATTTAAATACAAATTTAACTAGTTATATGTGTATTTTGTATATCTATTTTCATACAAATTGAAACTATTTTTGTGTATTTTTGTATATATTTTTATACAAATTTTCGTTATTTTATGTGTATTTTGTATATTTATTTTCCTACAAATATACGTTCTTTTATCTGAATTTTGTTTATTTATTTTGATACGAATTTACATTATTTTAGGTGTATTTGGTATATATATTTTTATACTTATTTACATCATTTATATGTATTTTGTATGTATATTTTCATAGAAATTTACTCTATTTTATATGTATTCGTATATATTTTGATACAAATTTACATTATTGATGTGTATTTTGCATATCTATTTCAATACAAATTTACTTTATTGAATGTGCATTTTGTATATTTATTTTAATACAAATTTTATTCTTTCATGTTTTTTTTTGTATGTATATTTTTATACAAATATACGTTATTATATGGGTATTTTGCATCTTTATTTTCATACAAATTTACGTTATTTTATTGATATTCTGTTCATTTATTTTGTAACGATTTTACATTATTCTATGTATTTTGTATATATTTTTATACATTTTTACAATATTTAATATATATTTTGTATATATATGTTATGCAAATTTACATTATTTTATGCGTATTTGTTTATATATTTTCATACAATTTTACATTATTTAATGTGACTTTTGTATATGTATTTTAATTCAAATTTGCCTAATTTGATGTATAGTTTGCATATCTACTTTCAAACAAATTTAAACTATTTTTGTGTATTTTTGTATATATTTTTATACAAATTTTAGTTATTTTATTTGTATTTTGTATATATATTTTCCTACAAATATACATTCTTTTATTGGAATTTTGTTTATTCATTTTGATACGAATTTACATTATTTTATGTGTATTTTGTATATATATTTTTCTACGTATTTACATTATTTTATGTGTATTTTGTATATATATTTTCATAAAAATTTACGTTATTTTATTTTGTGTATTCGTATATATTTTGATACAAATTTATATTATTTTATGTGTTTTTAGCATATCTATTTCAATAAAAATTTTCCTTATTGTATGTGTATTTTGTATATTTATTTTAATACAAATTTAATTATTTTATGTGTATTTTTGTATATATATATTTTTTTAAATATGAGTAATTTTATGGGTATTTTGCATCTTTATTTTCATAAATTTTTACATTACTTTATTGATATTCTGTATATTTATATTGATACAATTTTACATTATTCTATGTGTATTTTGTATATATTTTCCTTACATATTTACATTATTTAATGTATATTTTGTATATATATATATATATATATATATATATATATATATATATATATATATATATATATATATATATATATATATATATATATATATATATATATATATATATATATATATAGATATATATATATATATATATATATATATATCTATATATATATATATATATATATATATATATATATATATATATATATGCAAATTTACGTTATTTTATGTTTATTTGTTTATATATTTTGATAGAAATTTACAATATTTTATGGGTATTTTGTATATACGTATATTTCAAAACAAATTTACCTAATTTTATGTGTATTTTGTATATCTATTTTCATACAAATTTTAATTATTTCTGTGTTTTTTTGTATAGATTTTAATACAAATTTTAGTTATGTTATGTGTATTTTGTAAATTTAATTTCACACAAATATATATTATTTTATTGGTATTTTGTTGATTTATTTTGATACGAATTTACATTGTTTTATGTGTAATTTGTATATATATATTTTTATACGTATTTACATTATTTAATGTGTATTTTGCATATATATTTTTATACAAATTTATGTTACTTTACGTGTATTTGTATATATATTTTGATACAAATCTACATTATTTTACGTGTATATTGTATATATATTTCATTACAAATTTGCTTTATTTTATGCTTATTTTTATATTTATTTTCAGTCAAATTTAAATTATTTTATGTGTATATATTTATTTGTATTTACGTTATTTTATATGCATGTTCTATATATATTTTCATTCAAAATTACATTATTTTATCGGTATTTTGTTCATTATTTCGATTCAAATTTAGATTATTTCACGTTTATTTTCTATACATATTTTTATACGCATTTACATTATTTAATTTGTGTTTTGTATATATATTTTTTATATAATTTTACTTAATTTTATGTGCATTTGTGTTTTTTTTTATACAAAATAACATTATTTTAAGTGTATTTTGTTCTTATTTTACAACAAATTTGACTTATTTATGTGTATTTTGTTTATTTATTTTCATACAAATTTAAATTATTTTATGTGCATTTTTGTACATATATTTTTTTAAAAATTTGCGTTATTTTATGTGTATTTTGTATATATTTTTTCATAGAAATTTACATTATTTTATTGGTATTTTGGTTACGTATTTTGATACGATTTTACATTATTATATGTGTTTTTTGTATATATATTGTATACGTATTTTCATTATTAATGTGTATTTTGTTTATATATTTTAAAACAAATTTACGTTATCTTATGTGCATCTGTTAAAATATTTTGATACAAATGTACATTATTTTATGTATTTTGTAAATATATTTCAATACAAATTTAGTTTATTTTATATATATTTTGTATATACTTTGTTTATATTTTTTTATACAAAATTACGTTATTTTATGTGTATTTGTATAAATATTTTGATACAAATTTACATTGTTTTAAGTATTTTGTATATATATTTCAATTCAAAATTAGCTTATTTTATGTGTATTTTGTATATCTATTTTCACACAAATTTAATTACTTTTGTGTATTTTGTATATATTTTTATATAAATTTACGTATTTTTTATGTGTATTTTGTATATTTATATTCATACAAATACACATTCTTTTATTAGTATTTTGTTTATTTATTTTGATACGAGTTTACATTATTTTATGCGTATTTTGTATACCTTTTTTTTCTACATATTTACCTCATTTTATGTGTATTTTGTATATATATTTTCATAGAAATCTACGTTATTTTATGTGTATTCGTATATATATTTTGAAACAAATTTACATTGTTTTATATGTATTTTGCATATCTATTTCAATACAAATTTACCTTATTATTGTGTGCATTTTGTATATTTATTTTAATACAAATTCAAATATTTTATGTGTGTCTTGATATATATATTTTTATAAAAAATGCGTTATTTTATGGGTATTTTGCTTCATTATTTTCATACAAATTTACATTATTTTATTAATATTCTGTGTATTTATTTTGATACGATTTTACATTATTCTATTTGTGTTTTGTATATATTTTTTTATACATATTTACATTATTTAATGTGTATTTTCTTTATATATTTTATAAAAATTTACGCTATTTTAAGTGTATTTGTTTATATATTTTTACTCAAATTTACATTATTTTATGTGTATTTTGTAAATGTATTTATATACAAATTTACCTAATTTCATGCGTATTTTGTATATTTTTTTTCATACAAATTTAAATTATTTTTGTGTATTTTTGTATATAGTTTTATACAAATTTAGGTTATTTTATGTGTATATTGTATATCTATTTTCATACAAATACACATTCTTTTACTGAAATTTTTTTTTTTATTTTGACGCGAATTTACATTATTTAATGTGTATTTTGTATATATATTTTTATTCGTATTTACATCATTTTATGTGTATTTTGTATATATATTTCTATAGAAATCTACGTTATTTTATGTGTATTCATATATATATTTTGAAACAAATTTACAATGTTTTATGTGTATTTTGCATATTTTTTCAATACAAATTTACCTTATTGTATGTGCATTTTGTATATTAATTTTAATTCAAATTTAATTATTCTATGTGTATTTTTGTATATGTATTTTTTTAAAAAGTATGCTTTATTTTGTGGGCATTTTGCATCTTTATTTTCATACAAATTTACATTATTTTATTCATATTCTGTGTATTTATTTTGATACGATTTTACATTATTCTATGTGTATTTTGTATATATATTTTTTACAAATGTACGTTATTTTATGCGTATTTTGTATACCTTTTTTTTTATACGTATTTACTTCATTTTATGTGTATTTTGTATATATATTTTTATAGAAATCTACGTAATTTTTTGTATTCGAATATATATTGTGAAACAAATTTACATTGTTTTATATGTATTTTGCATATCTATTTCAACACAAATTTACCTTAATGAATGTGCATTATTGTATATTTATTTTAATACAGATTTGCATTATTTAATGTGTATTTTGTATATATATTTTATACAAATTTACGTTATTTTAAGTGTATTTGTTTATTTATTTTTATTCAAATTTACATTATTTTATGTGTATTTTGTATATGTATTTCAATACAAATTTACCTAATTTTATGTGTATTTTGTATTTTTATTTTCATACAAATTAAAAATATTTTTGT
Source organism: Eriocheir sinensis (assembly GCF_024679095.1). Lineage (NCBI taxonomy): Eukaryota > Metazoa > Arthropoda > Malacostraca > Decapoda > Varunidae > Eriocheir > Eriocheir sinensis. The sequence continues at coordinate 83,905 of NW_026111701.1, forward strand.
GTATTTTTGTATGTATTTTTTTTAAATATATTTAATAGAAATTTACGTTTTTTTATGTGTATTTGTATATATATTTTGAAATAAATTTACATTGTTTTATGTGTGTTTTGCATATCTATTTCAATACAAATTTACCATATTGTATATGCATTTTGTATATTTATTTTAATACAAATTTAATTATTTGAGGTGTGTTTTTGTATACATATTTTTATAAAAATATGCTTTTTTATGGGTATTTTGCATCTTTATTTTTATACAAATTTACATTATTTTATTGATATTCTGTGTATTTATTTTGATACGATTTTACATTATTCTATGTGTATTTTGTGTGTATTTTATTTTACATATTTACATTATTTAATGTGCATTTTCTTTATATATTTTATACAAATATATGTTTCTTTATGTCTATTTGTTTATATATTTTCATACAAGTTTACATTATTTTATGTGTATTTTTGTATATGTATTTCAATACAAATTTACCAAATTTTATGTGTATTTTGTATATCTATTTCCATACAAATTGAAATTATTTTTGTGTATTTTTTGTATATATTTTTATACAAATTTTAGTTATTTTATATATTATTTTGTATATATATTTTCCTACATATATACATTCTTTAATTGAAATTTAGTTTATTCAATTTGAGACGAATTTACCTTATTTTAGGTCTATTTTGTATATATATTTTTATACGTATTTACATCATTTTATGTGTATTTTGTATATATATTTTCATAGAAATTTACTTTATTTTATATGTTTTTGTATATATATTTTAATAGAAATCTACATTATTGTATGTGTATTTTGCATATCTATTTCAATACAAATTTACCTTATTGTACGTGCATTTTGTATATTTATTTTAATACAAATTTAATTATTTTATGTGTATTTTTGTATATATATTTTTATGCAAATATCCGTTATTTTATGGCTATTTTGCATCTTTATTTTCATAGAAATTTACATTATTTTATTGATATTCTGCTCATGTATTTTGATACGATTTTACATTATTCTATGTGTGTTTTGTATATATTTTTTATACATTTTTCCATTATTTAATGTGAATTTTGTATATATATTTTATACAAATTTACATTATTTTATGTGTTTTTGCTTATTTTTTGGACACAAATCTACAATATTTTATGGGTATTTTGTACATATATTTCAAAAGAAATCTACCTAGTTGTATGTGTATTTTGTATATCTATTTTCATACGAATTCAATTTTTTTCTGGGTATTTTTGTATATATTTTAAAACAAATTTTAGTTATGTTATGTGTATTTTGTAAATTTATTTTCATTGAAATATATATTATTTTATTTATATTCTCTTTATCTATTTTGATACCAATTTACATTATTTTATATGGACTTTGTATATATATTTTTATACGCATTTACCTTATTTAATGTTATTCTTGAATATATATTTTTATACAAATTGATGTTATTTTATGTGTATTTTGTATATATATTTTCATAAATTGACATTATTTTAAGTGTATTTTGTACATATATTTCATTACAAATTTACCTTATTTTATGTTTATTTTGTATATTTATTTCATTCAATTTTAAATTATTTTATGTGTATATTTGTATATGTATTTAGGTTATTTTATGTGTATTTTCTATATTTATTTTCACTCATAATTACATTATTTTATTGGTATTTTGTTAATTTAACTCGATATGAATTTCATAGGTATTTTGTATACATATTTTTATTCGTATTTACATTATTTGATGTGTGTTTTGTATACATTTTTATGCAAATTTACTTTATTTTACGTCCATTTTTGTACAGATATTTTTATAGAAATTTGCGTTATTTTATGTGTATTTTGTATATGTTTTCTCTTACAATTTTCATTAATTTATTGTTATTTTGTTTATTTATTTTGATACGAATTACATTATTATATGTGCATTTTGTACATATTTTTTATACGTATTTAAAGTATTTCATGAGTATTTTGTTTATATATTTTTATACAAATTTACGTAATTATATGTGTATTTGTATAAATATTTTGATACAAATTTACATTATTTTATGTATTTTGTATATATATTTCAATTCAAAATTAGCTTATTTTATGTGTATTTTGTATATCTATTTTCATACAAATTTAAATACTTTTGTGTATTTTTGTATATAGTTTTATACAAATTTACGTAATTTTATGTGTATTTTGTATAGTTATATTTATACAAATACACATTCTTTTATTGGTATTTTGTTTATATATTTTGATTCGAATTTACATTATTTTATGTGTATTTTGTATACATTTTTTTATACGTATTTACTTAATTTTATGTGTATTTTGTATATATATTTTTATAGAAATCTACGTTATTTTAAGTGTATTCGTATATATATTTTGAAACAAATTTACATTGTTTTATATGTATTTTTGGATATATCTTTCAATACAAATTTAGCTTATTGTATGTGCGTTTTGTATATTTATTTCAATACAAATTTTAATATTTTATGTGTATTTTGGTATATATATTTTTATAAAAAATGCGCTTTTTTATGGAAATTTTGCATCTTTATTTTCATACAAATTTACATTATTTTATTAATATTCTGTGTGTTTATTTTGATACGATTTTACATTATTCTGTTTTTTTTATATATTTTTTTATACATATTTACATTATTTAATGTGTATCTTGCAAATATATTTTATACAAATTTATTTAATTTATGTGTATTTGTTCATATATTTTCATACAAATTTTCATTATTTGATGTGTGCTTTGTACATGTATTTCAATACAAATTTGCCTAATTTTATGTGTATTTTGCATATCTATTTTCAAAAAATTTAATTTATTTTTGTGTATTTTTTGTATATATTTTTATACAAACTTTGGTTATTTTATTTGTATTTTGTATATATATTTTCCTACAAATATACATTCTTTTATTGGAATTTTGTTTATTTATTTTGATACGAATTTACATTATTTTAGTTGTATTTTGTATATATATTTTTCAACGTATTTAAATTATTTTATGTGTATTTTATACATACATTTTCATAAAAATTTACGTTATTTTATTGTGTGTATTCGTATATATTTTGATACAAATTTTATACAAATTCATGTTATTTTATTTGTATTTGTATATATATTTTCATACAAATTTATATTATTTTATGTGTATTTTTACATATATTTCATTACAAATTTAACTTATTTTATGTTTATTTTGTATATTTATTTCATTCAATTTTAAATCATTTTATGTGTATATTTGTATTTGTAGTCATGTTATTTTATGTGTATTTTCTATATATATTTTCATCCAAAATTACATTATTTTATTGGTATTTTCTTAATTTAATTCGACACGAATTTAGAATATTTCATAGGTATTTTGTATACATAATTTTAAACTCATTTACAATGTCTAATGTGTGTTTTGTATATATATTTTTGTGCAAATTAATTTTATGTGTATTTTGTATATGTTTTCTCATACAAATTTATTATTTATTTTATTGGTATTTTGTTCATTTATTTTGATACGAATTACATTACCATATGTGTATTTTGTACATATTTTTTATACGTATTTAAATTATTTAATCTGTATTTTGTTTATATATTTTTATACAAATTTACATTATTATACGTGTATTTGTATAAATATTTTGTTACAAATTTACATTATTTTATGTATTTTGTATATATATTTCAATTCAAATTTAGCTTATTTTATGTGCATTTTGTATATCTATTTTCATACAAATTTAATTACTTTTGTGTATTTTTGTATACAGTTTTATACAAATTTACGTTATTTTATGTGTATTTTGCATATTTATATTTATACAAATACTCATTCTTTTATTGGTATTTTGTTTATTTAATTTTAAACGAATTTATATTATTTTATGTGTATTTTGTATACATTTTTTTATACGTATTTTCTTCATTTTATGTGTATTTTGTACATATATTTTAATAGAAATCTACGTTATTTAATGTGTATTCGTATATATATTTTGAAACAAATTTACATTCTTTTATATGTATTTTGCATATCTATTTCAATACAAATTTACCTTATTGTAAGTGCATTTTGTATATTTATTTAATACAAATTCAAATATTTTATGTGTATTTTGATATATATATATATATATATATATATATATATATATATATATATATATTTTTTTTTTTTTTAAATATGCTATTTTATGAGTATTTTGCATTTTAATTTTCATACAAATTTACATTATTTTACTAATACTCTGTGTATTTATTTTGATACGAATTTACATTATTCTATTTGTGTTTTGTATATATTTTTATATACATATTTACATTATTTAATGTGTATTTTGTATAGACATTTTATAGAAATTTACGTTATTTTAAGTGTATTTGTTTATATATTTTTATTCAAATTTACATTATTTTATGTGTATATTGTATATGTATTTCAATACAAATTTACCTAATTTTATTTGCATTTTGTATATTTATTATCATACAAATTTAAATTATTTTTGTGTATTTTTGTATGTATTTTTTATATATATTTTCATAGAAATTTACGTTTTTTTATGTGTATTCGTATATATATTTTGAAATAAATTTACATTGTTTTATGTGTGTTTTGCATATCTCTTTCAATACAAATTTACCATATTGTATGTGCATTTTGTATATTTATTTTAATACAAATTTAATTATTTGAGGTGTGTTTTTGTATACATATTTTTATAAAAATTTGCTTTTTTATGGGTATTTTGCATCTTTATTTTCATACAAATTTACAATATTTTATTGATATTCTGTGTATTTATTTTGCTCCGATTTTACATTATTCTATGTGTAACTTGTATGTATTTTATTTTACATATTTATATTATTTAATGTGCATTTTCTATATATATTTTATACGAATATATGTTACTTTATGTCTATTTGTTTATATATTTTCATACAAATTTACATTATTTTATGTGTATTTTCTATATGTATTTCAATACAAATTTACCAAATTTTATGTGTATTTTGTATATCTATTTCCATACAAATTGAAATTATTTTTGTGTATTTTTGTATATATTTTTATACAAATTTTAGTTATTATATATATTATTTTGTATATTTATTTTCCTACATATATACATTCTTTTATTGAAATTTAGTTTATTGAATTTGAGACGAGTTTACCTTATTTTAGGTGTATTTTGTATATATATTTTTATACGTATTTACATCATTTTATGTGTACATAAAATAATGTCAATTTGTATGAAAATATATAGACAAATACACATAAAATAACGTGAATTTGTATAAAATATATATTCAAAATAAACAATAAATAATGTAAATGCGTATAAAAATATATATACAAAGTACATATAAAATAATGTAAATTCATATCAAAATAAATCAACAAAATACCAATAAAATAATATATATTTGAATGAAAATAAATTTACAAAATAAACATAACATAACAAAAATTTGTTTTACAATATATACAAAAATACCCTGAAATAATTTGAATTTGTATGAAAATAGATATACAAAATACACATAAAACTAGGTAAATTTCTTTTGAAATATATATAAAAAATACCCATAAAATATTGTAAATTTGTGTAAAATATATAAACAAATACACATAAACTAATGTAAATTTGTATAAAATATATATACAAAATACACTTTAAATAATGGAAAAATGTATAAAAAAATATATACAAAATACACATAGAATAATGTAAAATCGTATCAAAATAAATGAGCAGAATATCAATAAAATAATGTAAATTTCTATGAAAATTAAGATTCAAAATACCCATAAAATAACGGATATTTGTATAAAAAATATATATTCAAAAATACACATAAAATAATTAAATTTGTATTAAAATAAACACACAAAATGCACGTGCAATAAGGTAAATTTGTATTGAGATAGATATGTAAAATAGACATAAAATAATATAGATTTGTATTAAAATATATATACGAAAACATAAAATAAAGGAAATTTCTATGAAAAAATATATACAAAATAAACATAAAATTATGTAAATACGTATAAAAATATATATACAAAATACACCTAAAATAAGGTAAATTCGTCTCAAATTCAATAAACTAAATTTCAATAAAAGAATGTATATATGTAGGAAAATAAATATACAAAATAATATATAAAATAACTAAAATTTGTATAAAAATATATACAAAAATACACAAAAATAATTTCAATTTGTATGGAAATAGATATACAAAATACACATAAAATTTGGTAAATTTGTATTGAAATACATATACAAAATACACATAAAATAATGTAAATTTGTATGAAAATAAATAAACAAATAGACATAAAGTAACATATATTTGTATAAAATATATATAGAAAATGCACATTAAATAATGTAAAAATGTAAAATAAAATACATACAAAATACACATAGAATAATGTAAAATCGTATCAAAATAAACACACAGAATATCAATAAAATAATGTAAATTTGTATGAAAATAAAGATGCAAAATACCAATAAAAAAAAACATATTTTTATAAAAGTATGTATACAAAAACACACATCAAATAATTAAATTTGTATTAAAATAAATATACAAAATGCACATCAATATGGTAAATTTGTATTGAAATAGATATGCAAAACATACATAAAACAATGTAAATTTATTTCAAAATTTATATACGAATACACATAAAAAAAACATAAATTTTGTATAAAAAAATATATGAAAAATACATAGAAAAATACACAAAAATAATTTAAATTTGTATGAAAATATATATACAAAATACACATAAAATTAGGTAAATTTGTATTGAAATACAAATACAAAATACACATAAAATAATGTAAATTTGAATGAAAATATATAAACAAATACACTTTAAATAACGTAAATTTGTATAAAATATATATACAAAATACACATTAAATAATGCAAATATGTATGAAAAAATATATACAAAACACAAATAGAATAGTGTAAAATCGTATCAAAATAAAGACACTGAATATTAATAAAATAATGTAAATTTGTATGAAAATAAAGATGAAAAATACCAATAAAATAAAGCATTTTTTTAAAATATATATATACCAAAATCCACATAAAATATTTAAATTTGTATTAAAATAAATATTCAAAATGTACTTTCTTTAAGGTAAATTTGTATTGAAATATATATGCAAAATACATATAAAACTATGTAAATTTGTTTCAAAATATATATACGAATACACAAAATAACGGAGATTTCTATAAAAATATATATACAAAATACACATAAAATGAAGTAAATACGTATAAAAAATGTATACAAAATACACATAAAATAATGTAAATTGGTATCAAAATAGATAAACAAAATACTAATAAAAGAATGAGTATTTTTATAAATAAAAATATACAAAATACACATAAAATAACGTAAATTTGTATAAAACTTAATACAAAAATACACAAAAGTAATTAAATTTGTATGAAAATAGATATACAAAATACACTTAAAATAAGCTAAATTTGAATTGAAATATATATACAAAATATATAAAATAATGTAAATTTGTATCAAAATATTTAAACAGATACACATAAAATATCGTAAATTTATATAAAAATATATAAACAAAATACGCATTAAATAATGTAAATATGAATAAAAAATATATACAAAATACATATATAATAATGTAAATTCGGATAAAAATAAATAAACAAAAATACAATAAAATAATGTAAATTTGTTTGAAAAAATATATACAAAATACACATAAAATAACAGAAATTTCTATAAAAATATATGTACAATAATGCACATAAAATAATAAAATTTGTATGAAAATATATATACAAAATACACATTAAATAATGTAAATATGTATAAAAATATGTATACAAAATAACATGAAATAATCTAAATTCTTATCGAATTACATAATGAAAATACTAATAAAATAATGTAGTTTTTGGATGAAAATATATATAGAAAATACACATAAAATAATCTAAATACAAATACAAATATACACATAAAATAATTTAATGTCAAATAAAATAAATATACAAAATAAACATAAAATAAGGTAAATTTGTAACGAAATATATGTACAAAATACACATAAAATAATGTAAATTTATATGAAAATATATATACAAATACACATAAAATACCAAGAATTTGTAAAAAAATATATATTAAAAATAAATATTAAATAATGTAAATGCGTATCAAATAAATAAAAAGAATACCAATAAAATAATATATATTTGAATGAAAATAAATTTACAAAATACACATAACAGAACCAAAATTTGTATTAAAATATATAAAAAAATACATAGAAATAACTTGAATTTGTATCAAAATAGCTATACAAAATACACATAAAATAATGTAAATTTGTATGAAAATAAATAAACAAATAGACATAAAGTAACATATATTTGTATAAAATATATATAGAAAATGCACATTAAATAATGTAAAAATGTAAAATAAAATACATACAAAATACACATAGAATAATGTAAAATCGTATCAAAATAAACACACAGAATATCAATAAAATAATGTAAATTTGTATGAAAATAAAGATGCAAAATACCAATAAAAAAAGCATATTTTTATAAAAGTATGTATACAAAAACACACATCAAATAATTAAATTTGTATTAAAATAAATATACAAAATGCACATCAATATGGTAAATTTGTATTGAAATAGATATGCAAAACACACATAAAACAATGTAAATTTATTTCAAAATATATATACGAATACACATAAAAAAACGTAAATTTTGTATAAAAATATATATAAAAAATACATAAAAAAATACACAAAAATAATTTAAATTTCTATGAAAATAAATATACAAAATACATATAAAATTATGTAAATTTGTATTGAAATACAAATACAAAATACACATAAAATAATGTAAATTTTAATGAAAATATAAAAACAAATTCACTTTAAATAACGTAAATTTGTATAAAATATATATACAAAATACACATTAAATAATGCAAATATGTATGAAAAAAATATATACAAAACACAAATAGAATAGTGTAAAATCGTATCAAAATAAATACACAGAATATTAATAAAATAATGTAAATTTGTATGAAAATAAGGATGCAAAATAACCCATAAAATAAAGCATTTTTTATAAAATATATATACCAAAATACACATAAAATATTTAAATTTGTATTAAAATAAATATACAAAATGTACATTCATTAAGGTAAATATGTATAGAAATAGATATGCAAAATACATATAAAACAAAGTAAATTTGTTTCAAAATATATATTCGAATACACAAAATAACGTAGATTTCTATAAAAATATATATACAAAATACACATAAAATGAAGTAAATACGTATAAAAAATGTATACAAAATACACATAAAATAATGTAAATTGGTATCAAAATAGATAAACAAAATACCAATAAAAGAATGAGTATTTTTATAAATAAAAATATACAAAATACACATAAAATAACGTAAATTTGTATAAAACTTTATACAAAAATAGACAGAAGTAATTAAATTTGTATGAAAATAGATATTCAAAATACACTTAAAATAAGCTAAATTTGAATTGAAATATATATACAAAATACATAAAATAATGTAAATTTGTATCAAACTATTTATACAAATACACATATAATAACGTAAATTTGTATAAAAATATATAAACAAAATACACATTAAATAATGTAAATACGTATAAAAGATATGTACAAAATACACATATAATAATGTAATTCGTATCAAAATAAATAAACAAAATACCAATAAAATAATGTAAATTTGTATGAGAAAACATATACAAAATACACATAAAAGAACGGAAATTTCTATAAAAATATATGTACAAAAATGCACATAAAATAAAGTAAATTTGCATAAAAATATATATACAAAACACACATTAAATAATGTAAATGCGTATAAAAATATGTATACAAAATACCTATGAAATAATCTAAATTCTTAACGAATTACATTATGAAAATACTAATAAAATAATGTAATTTTTATATGAAAATATATATAGAAAATACACATAAAATAACCTAAATACAAATACAAATATACACATAAAATAATTTAAAATTAAATGAAATAAATATACAAAATAAACATAAAATAAGGTAAATTTGTAGCGAAATATATGTACAAAATGCACATAAAATAATGTAAATTTATATGAAAATATATATACAAATACACATAAAATACAATGAATTTGTATAAAAATATATATTCAAAATAAATATTAAATAATGTAATTGCGTATAAAAATATATATACAAAGTACATATAAAATAATGTAAATTCGTATCAAAATATATCAACAAAATACCAATATAATAATATATATTTGAATGTAAATAAATTTACAAAAAACACATAACAGAACCAAAATTTGTTTAAAATATATACAAAAATACATAGAAATAACTTGAAATTGTATCAAAATAGATATACAAAATACACATAAAACTAGGTAAATTTCTTTTGAAATATATATATAAAATACCCATAAAATATTGTAAATTTGTATCAAAATATATAAACAAATACACATAAAATAACGTAAATTTGTATGAAAAATATATACAAAATACATATAGAATAATGTCAAATCGTATCAAAATGAATGAGCAGAATATCAATTAAATAATGTAAATTTGTATGAAAATAAAAATCCAAAATACCCATAAAATAAAGCATATTTTTATAAAAAACACATATACAAAAATACACATAGAATAATTAAATTTGTCTTAAAATTAATATACAAAATGCATATACAATGGGGTAAATTTGTATTGAAAAAATATGCAAAATACACATAAAAGTGTAAATTTGTTTCAAAATCTATATACGAATACATATAAAATAACGTAGATTTCTATAGAAATATTTATACAAAATACACATGAGATGATGTAAATACGTATAAAAATTTATATACAAAATACACATTCAATAATGTAAATTCGCGTCAAAATAAAAAAAAAATATCAATAAAAGAATGTGTATTTGTATGAAAATAGATATACAAAATACACATAAAATAACCTAAATTTGTATAAAACTATATGCAAAAATACACAAAAATAATTTAAATTTGTATGAAAATAAATATACAAATTACACATAAAATTAGGTAAATTTGTATTGAAATACATATACAAAATACACAAAAAATAATGTAAATTTGAATGAAAATATATAAACATATACACTTAAATAACGTAAATTTGTATCAAATATATATACAAAATACACATTAAATAATGTAAATATGTATAAAAAATATATATACAAAACACAAATAGAATAAAGTAAAGTCGTATCAAAATAAATACACAGAATATTAATAAAATAATGTTGTTTTGAATGAAAATTAAGATGCAAAATACCCATAAAATAACGCATTTTTTATAAAAATATGTATACGAAAACACAAAATATTTGAATTTGTATTAAAATAAATATACAATATGCACATACAATAAGGTAAATTTGTATTGAAATAGATATGCAAAATACATATAAAACAATGTAAATTTTTTTACAAAATATATATAGGAATACACATAAAATAACGTAGATTTCTATAAAAATATATATACAAAATACACATAAAATGAAGTAAATACGTATAAAAAAATGTATACAAAATACACATCAAATAATAATAAATAAACAAAATACTAATAAAAGAATGTGTGTTTCTATAAATATAAATATACAAAATACACATAAAATAACGTAAATTTATATAAAACTATATACAAAAATACACAAAAGTAATTAAATTTGTATGAAAATAGATATACAAAATACACATAAAATAAGCTAAATTTGAATTGAAATATATATACAAAACACATATAATAACGTAAATTTGTATAAAAATATATAAACAAAATACACATTAAATAATGTAAATACGTATAAAAAAATTATGTACAAAATACACAAATAATCATGTAATTCGTATCAAAATAAATAAACAAAATACCAATAAAATAATTTAAATTTGTATGAGAAAACATATACAAAATACACATAAATAACGCAAATTTCAATAAAAATATATGTACAAAAATGCACATAAAATAAAGTAAATTTAAAGTAAAAAATATATATACAAAACACACATTAAATAATATAAATGCGTATAAAAATATGTATACAAAATACCTATGAAATAATCTAAATTCATATCGAATTAAATTAACAAAATACCAGTAAAATAGTGTAGTTTTGGATGAAAATATATATAGAAAATACACAAAAAATAACCTAAATACAAATACAAATATACACATAAAATAATTTTAAATTGAATGAAATAAATATACAAAATAAACATAAAATAAGGTAAATTTGTAATGAAATATATGTAAAAATACACATAAAATAATGTAAATTTGTATGAAAATATATATACAAATACACATAAAATAACATGAATTTGTTTAAAATTTGTATCAAAATATATACGAATACACACAATAAAATAACGTAAATTTTTACAAAAAAAAAATTATATATATATATATATATATATATATATATATATACAAAATACACATAAAAAATGTAAATACGTAGAAAAATATATATACAAAATACTCATAAAATAATGTAGATTCGTATCAAAATAAATAAACAAAATTCCAATAAAAGAATGTATATTTGAAGGAAAATATATACACAAAATACAAATAAAATAACTAAAATTTGTATATAAATATTTACAAAAATACACAAAAATAATTTAAATTTGTTTCAAAATAGATCTGCAAAATACACATAAGGTTAGGCAAATTTGTATTGAAATACATATACAAAACACACATAAAATAATGTAAATTTGTATGAAAATATATAAACAAATACACATAAAAAAACGTAAATTTGGATAAAATATATATACAAAATATACATTAAATATTCTAAATATGTATAAAAACATATATACAAAATACTCATGAAATAATGTTAAATCGTATCAAAATAAATAAACAGAATATCAATAAAATAATGTAAATTTGTATGAAAATAAAGATGCAAAATACCCATATAATAACGCATATTTGTATAAAAATATATATACAAAAATACATATAAAATAATTAAATTAGTATTAAAGTAAATATACAAAATGCACATACAATAAAGTAAATTTGTATTGAAATAGATATGCAAAATACACTTCAATAATGTAAATTTGTATCAAAATATATATACGAATACTCATAAAATAGAGTAAATTTCTATGAAAATATACATACAAAATACATATTAAATGATGTAAATAAGTATAAAAATATATTCCAAATATACCTCAAATAATGTAAATTCGTATCAAAATAAATAAACAAAATTCCGATAAAAGAATGTATATATGTAGGAAAATAAATATACAAAATACACATAAATTAACGAAAATTTATATAAAAATATATACAAAAATACACACAAAAAATTCAATTTGTATGAAAATAGATATACAAAATACACATATAATTAGTTAAATTTGTATTTAAATACATGTACAAAATACACATAAAATAATGTAAATTTGTATGAAATGAAAACAAATACACATAAAGTAACGTACATTTGTATAAAATATATATATATATATATATATATATATATATATATATATATATATATATATATATATATATATATATATATATATATATATATATATATATATATATATATATATATATACAAAATACACATAGAATAATGTAAAATCGAATCAAAATAAATACACAGAATATCAATAAAACAATGTAAATATGTATGAAAATAAAGATGCAAAATACCCATAAAATAAAGCATATTTTAATAAAAATACATATACAAAAATAGACATAGAATAATTAAATTTGTATTAAAATTAATATACAAAATGCACATACAATAAGGTAAATTTGTATTGAAAAAATATGCAAAATACACATAAACCAGTGTAAATTTGTTTCAAAATATATATACGAATACACATAAAATAACGTAGATTTCTATAGAAATATATATACAAAATACACATTAAATAATGTAAATTCGCGTCAAAATACATAAACAAAATTTCAATAAAAGAATGTGTATTTGTATGAAAATAGATATACAAAATACACATGAAATAACCTAAATTTGTATAAAACTATATAGAGAAATACATAAAAATAATTTAAATTTGTATGAAAATAAATATACAAAATACACATAAAATTAGGTAAATTTGTATTTAAATACATATACAAAATACACTTAAAATAATGTAAATTTGAATGAAAATATATATACAAATACACTTAAAATAATGTAAATTTGTATAAAATATATATACAAAATACATATTAAATAATGTGAATATATATATAAAAAAGTATATACAAAACACAAATAGAATAATGTAAAATCGTATCAAAATAAATACACAGAATGTTAATAAAATAATGTAAATTTGTATGAAAATTAAGAAGCAAAATACCCATAAAATAACGCTTTTTTTATAAAAATATATATACCAAAATACACATAAAATAATTGAACTTGTATTAAAATAAATATACAAAATGCACATAAAATAAGGTAAATTTGTATTGAAATAGATATGCAAAATACATATAAAACAATGTAAATTTGTTTTAAAATATATATACGAATACACATAAAATAAGGTAGATTTCTATAAAAATATATATATACAAAATACACTTAAAATTAAGTAAATACGTATAAAAAAAATTTACAAAATACAGATAAAATAATGTAAATACGTATAAAAAAATTGTAGAAAATACACATATAATAATGCAATTTTTATCAAAGTAAATAAACAATATACCAATAAAATAATGTAAATTTGTATGAGAAAACATATACAAAATACATATAAAATAACCCAAATTTCTATAAAAATATATGTACAAAAATGCACATAAAATAAAGTAAATTTGCATAAAAATATATATACAAAACACACATTAAATAATGTACATGCGTATAAAAATATGTATACAAAATACCTATGAAATAATCTAAATTCGTATCGAATTAAATTAACAAAATACCAATAAAATAATGGAATTTTGGATGAAAAAATATATAGAAAATACACATAAAATAACATAAATACAAATACAAATATACACATAAAATAATTTAAAATTGAATGAAATAAATATACAAAATAAACATAAAATAAGGTAAATTTGTAATGAAATATATGTACAAAATACACATAAAATAATATAAATTTGTATGAAAATATATATACAAATACACATAATAACGCATATATATTTAAAAATATATATACACAAATACACATAAAATAATTAAATTTGTATTAAAATAAATATACAAAAGGCACATACCTAAAGAAAATTTGTATTGAAATAGATATGCAAAATACACATAAATAATGTAAATTTGTATCAAAATATATATACGAATACACATAAAATAGAGTCAATTTCTATGAATCTATATATTCAAAATACATATAAAATAATGTAAATAAGTATAAAAATATATATATCAAATACACCTAAAATAAAGTAAATTCGTATCAAAATAAATAAACAAAATTCCGATAAAAGAATGTATATTTGTAGGGAAATAGATATACAAAATACACATAAAATTACGAAAATTTGTATAAAAATATATACAAAAATACACAAAATTAATTTCAATTTATATGAAAATAGATATACAAAATACACATATAATTAGTTAAATTTGTATGAAATGAAAACAAATTCACATAAAATAACGTACATTTGTATAAAATATATATACAAAATATACATAGAATAATGTAAAATCGTATCAAAATAAATACACAGAATATCAATAAAATAATGTAAATTTGTATGCAAATAAAGATGCAAAATACCAATAAAATAAAGCATATTTTTATAACAATACATATACAAAAATACACATAGAATAATTAAATTTGAATTAAAATTAATATACAAAATGCACATACAATAAGGTAAATTTGTATTGAAAGAATATGCAAAATACACATAAAACAATGTAAATTTGTTTTAAAATATATATACGAATACACATAAAATAACGTAGATTTCTATAGAAATATATATACAAAATACACATGAAATGATGTAAATACGTATAAAAATATATATACACAATACACATTAAATAATGTAAATTCGTGTCAAAAAAAAATATCAATAAAAGAATGTGTATTTGTATGAAAATAGATATACAAAATATACATAAAATATTGTAAATTTGTATAAAACTCTATACAAAAATACACAAAAAATAATTTAAATTTGTATGAAAATAAATATACAAAATACACTTAAAATAATGTAAATTTGAATAAAAATATATAAAAAAATACACATGAAATAACGTAAATTTGTATGAAATATATATACAAAATACACTTTAAATAATGTAATTATGTATAAAAAATATATACAAAACACAAATAGAATAATGTAAAATCGTATCAAAATAAATACACAGAATATTAATAAAACAATGTAAATTTGTATGAAAATAAAGATGCAAAATACCCATAAAATAACGCATTTTTTATAAAAATATATATACCAAAATACACATAAAATATTAAAATTTGTATTACAATAAATATACAAAATGCACATACAATAAGGTAAATTTGTATTGAAATAGATATGCAAAATACATATAAAACAATGTAAATATGTTTCAAAATATATATACGAATACTCATAAAATAACGTAGATTTCTATAAAAATATATATATATATATATATATATATATATATATATATATATATATATATATATATATATATATATATATATATATATATATATATATATATATATATATATATATATATATATATATATATATATATATATATATATATATATATATATATATATATATATATATATATATACAAAATCCACATAAAATGAAGTAAATACGTATAAGAAAATGTATACAAAATACACAAAAAATAATGTAAATTCGTATCAAAATACATAAAAACAATACAACTAAAAGAATGTGTGTTGAAATGTATATACAAAATACATAAAATAATGTAAATTTGTATCAAAATATTTATACAAATACATATTATAACGTAAATTTGTTTAAAAATATATAAACAAAATACACATTAAGTAATGTGTATAAAAATATATATACAAAATACTTATATAATCATGTAATTCGTATCAAAATAAATAAACAAAATAGCAATAAAATAATGTAAATTTGTAAGAGAAAACATATACAAAAACATATAAAATAACGCAAATTTCTGTAAAAATATATGTACAAAAATGCACATAAAATAAAGTAAATTTGCATAAATATATATATACAAATCAAACATTAAGTAATGTAAATGCGTAAATAAATAACCTAAATTTGCATAAAACTATACAAATATACACAAAAATAATTTAAATTTGTATGAAAAGAAATATACAAAATACACATAAAATTAGGTAAATTTGTTTTGAAATATATATACAAAATACACATAAAATAATGTAAATTTGAATGAAAATATATAAACAAATACACTTAAAATAACGTAAATTTGTATAAAATATATATACAAAATACACATTAAATAATATAAATATGTATAAAAAATATATATACAAAACACAAAAAGAATAATGTAAAATCGTATCAAAATAAATACACAGAATATTAATAAAATAATGTAAATTTATATGAAAATAAGGAAAATAACCATAAAATAACGCATTTTTTTATAAAAATATATATACCAAACACACATAAATATTTGAATTTGTATTAAAATGAATATACAAAATGCACAAACAATACGATAAATTTGTATTGAAAGAGATATCCAAATACATATAAAACAATAAAAATTTGTTTCAAAATATATATACGAATACACATAAAATAACGTACATTTCTATAAAAATATATATACAAAATACACATAAAATGATTTAAACACGTATCAAAATAAATAAACAAAATACTAATAAATGAAAATAAAGATGCAAAATACCCATATAATAACGCATATTTGCATAAAAATATATATACAAAAATACACATAAAATAATTTAATTTGTATTAAAATAAATATACAAAATGCACATACAATAAAGTAAATTTGTATTGAAATAGATATGCAAAATACACATCAATAATGTAAATTTGTATCAAAATATATATACGAATACACTTAAAATAGAGTAAATTTCTATGAAAATATATATACAAAATACATATAAAATGAAGTAAATAAGTATAACAATATATATACAAAATACACCTAAAATAATGTAAATTCGTATCAAAATAAATACACAGAATTCCGATAAAAGAACGTATATTTGAAGGAAAATAAATATACAAAATACACATAAAATAAAAATATATACAAAAAAAAAAAAAAAATAATTTCAATTTGTATGAAAATAGATATACAAAATACACACATAATTAGTTAAATTTGTATTTAAATACATGTACAAAATACACATAAAGTAATGAAAATTTGTATGAAATGAAAACAAATACACATAAAATAACGTACATTTGTATAAAATATATATACAAAATACATATGAAATAATGTAAAATCGTATCAAAATAAATACACAGAATATTAATAAAATAATGTAAATTTGTATGAAAATAAAGATGCAAAATACCCATAAAATTAAGCATATTTTTATAAAAATACATATACAAAAATACACATAGGATAATTGAATTTGTATTAAAATTAATATACAAAATGCACATACAATAAAGTAAATTTGTATTGAAAGAATATGAAAAATACACATAAAACAATGTAAATTTCTTTCAAATTATATATACGAATCCACATAAAATAACGTAGATTTCTATAGAAATATATATATAAAATACACATGAAATGATGTAAATACGTATAAAAATATATATACAAAATACACATTAAATAATGTAAATTCGCATCAAAATAAATAAACAAAATATCAATAAAAGAATGTGTATTTTTATGAAAATAGATATACAAAATACACATAAAATAACCTAAATTTGTATAAAACTATATACAAAAATTCACGAAAATAATTTAAATTTGTATGAAAATAAATATACAAAATACACATAAAATTAGGTAAATTTGTATTGAAATACATTTACAAAATACACTTAAAATAATGTTAATTTGAATGAAAATACATAAACAAATGCACTTAAAATAACGTAAATTTGTATAAAATATATATACAAAATACAAATTAAATAATGTAGATATGTATAAAAAAATATATATACGAAACACAAATAGAATAATATACAAATACATAAACAAATGCACTTAAAATAACGTAAATTTGTATAAAATATATATACAAAATACAAATTAAATAATGTAGATATGTATAAAAAAATATATATACGAAACACAAATAGAATAATGTAAAATCGTATCAAAATAAATACACAGAATATTAATAAAATAATGTAAATTTGTATGAAAATAAAGAAGCTAAATACCCATAAAATAACGCATTTTTTTTTTAAATATATATACCAAAATACACATATATTTTTTTAATTTGTATTAAAATAAATATACAAAATACACATACAATAAGGTAAATTTGTATTGAAATAGATATGAAAAATACATATGAAACAATGTAAATTTGCTTCAAAATATATATACGAATACACATAAAATAACGTAGATTTCTATAGAAATATATATACAAAATACACATGAAATGATGTAAATACGTATAAAAATATAGATACAAAATACACATTAAATAATGTAAATTCGCATCAAAATAAATAAACAAAATATCAATAAAAGAATGTGAATTTTTATGAAAATAGATATACAAAATACACATAAAATAACCTAAATTTGTATAAAACTATATACAAAAATACACAAAAATAATTTAAATTTGTATGAAAATAAATATACAAAATACACAAAAAATTAGGTAAATTTGTTTTGAAATACATTTACAAAATACACTTAAAATAATGTTAATTTGAATGAAAATACATAAACAAATATACTTAAAATAACGTAAATTTGTATAAAATATATATACAAAATACAGATTAAATAATGTAGATATATATATAAAAAAAATATATACGAAGCACAAATAGAATAATGTAAAATCGTATCAAAATAAATACACAGAATATTAATAAAATAATGTAAATTTGTATGAAAATAAAGAAGCTAAATACCCAAAAAATAACGCATTTTTTTTATAAAAATATATATACCAAAATACACATAATTTTTTTTAATTTGTATTAAAATAAATATACAAAATACACATACAATAAGGTAAAATTGTATTGAAATAGATATGCAAAATACATATAAAACAATGTAAATTTGCTTCAAAATATTTATACGAATACACATAAAATAACGTAGATTTCTAGAAAAATATATATACAAAATACACATAAAATGAAGTAAATCCGTATAAAAAAATGTATACAAAATACTCATAAAATAATGTAAATTCGTATCAAAATAAATAAACAAAATACCAATAAAAGAATGTGTATTTGTATAAATATAAATATACAAAATACACATAAAATAGCGTAAATTTATATAAAACTATATACAAAATTACACAAAAGTAATTAATTTTGTATGAAAATAGATATACAAAATACACACAAAATACGCTAAATTTCAATTAAAATATATATACAAAATACATGAAATAAAGTAAATTTGTATCAAAATATTTATACAAATACTCATATAATAACGTAAATTTGTATAAAAAATATATAAACAAAATACACATTAAATAATGTAACACGTATAAAAAATATGTACAAAATACACATATAATCATGTAATTCGTATCAAAATAAATCAACAAATTACCAATAAAATAATGTAAATTTGTATGAGAAAACATATACAAAATACACATAAAATAACGCAAATTTCAATAGAAATATATGTACAAAAATGCACATAAAATTAATTTGCATAAAAATATATATACAAAACAAACATTAAATTATGTAAATGACTAAAAAAATATGTATACAAAATACCTATGAAATAATCTAAATTCGTGTCGAATTAAATTAAGAAAATACCAATAAAATAATGTAATTTTGGATGAAAATATATATAGAAAATACATATAAAATAACCTAAATAAAAATACAAATATACACATGAAATAATTTAAAATTGAATGAAATAAATATACAAAATAAACATAAAATAAGGTAAATTTGTAATGAAATATATGTAAAAATACACATATAATAATATAAATTTGTATGAAAATATATATACAAATACCCATAAAATAACATGAATTTGTATAAAATTTGTATCAAAATATACACGAATACACACAATAAAATAACGTAATTTTTTATGAAAATGGTTATACAAAATACACATAAAATAATTTAAATACGTAGAAAAATATATATACCAAATACACATAAAATAATGTAAATTCGTATCAAAATAAATAAACAAAATTCCAATGAAAGAATGTATATTTGTAGGAAAATATATATACAAAATACAAATAAAATAACCAAAATTTGTATAAAAATATATTCAAAGATAAACAAAAATAAATAAATTTTTTTGAAAATAGATATGCAAAATACACTTAAAATTAGACAAATTTGTATTGAAATACATATACAAAATACACATAAAATAATGTAAATTTGTATGAAAATATATAAACAAATACATATAAAATAAAGTAAATTTGTATGAAATATATTTGCAAGATACACATTAAATAATGTAAATATGTATAAAAAATATATATAAAAAAACAAATACAATAATGTAAAATCGTATCAAAATAAATACACAGAATATTAATAAAATAATGTAAATTTGTATGAAAATAAAGATGCAAAATTCCCATAAAATAGCGCATTTTTTAAAAAAATATAAATACCAAAATACACATAAAATATTTAAATTTGAATTGAAATAAATATAAAAAAATGCACATACAATAATGTAAATTTGTATTGAAAGAGATATGCAAAAATACATATAAAACAATGTAAATTGTTTTATATGTATACAAAATACACATAAAATAATGGAAATTCGAATCAAAATAAATAAAGAAAATACCAATTAAAGAATGTGTATTTGTATAAATATACACATAAAATAAGCTAAATTTGAATTGAAATATATATACAAAATACATAAAATAATGTAAATTTGTATCAAAATATTTATACAAATACACATATAATAACGTAAATTTGTATAAAAATAAATATGATAAATTTGTATGAAATGAAAACAAATAAAAATAATGTAAATTTGTATGAGAAAACATATACAAAATACACATAAAATAACGCAAATTTCAATAGAAATATATGTACAAAAATGCACATAAAATTAATTTGCATAAAAATATATATACAAAACACACATTAGATAATGTAAATGAGTATAAAAATATATGTATTTTGTATATCTATTTTCATACAAATTCAATTATTTCTGTGTATTTTTGCATAAAGTTTTATACAAATTTACGTTATTTTATGCGTATTTTGTATACATTTTTTTATAAGTATTTACTTCATTTTATGTGTATTTTGTATATATATTTTTTACAGAAATCTACGTTATTTTGTGTATTCGCATATATATTTTGAAATAAATTTACATTGTTTTATGTGTGTTTTGCATATCTATTTCAACACAAATTTACCATATTGTACGTGCATTTTGTATATTTATTTTAATACGAATTTAATTATTTGATGTGTGTTTTTGTATACATATTTTTATGGGCATTTTGCATCTTTATTTTCATACAAATTTACATTATTTTATTGATATTCTGTGTATTTATTTTGATACGATTTTACATTATTGTATGTGTATTTTGTATGTATTTTATTTTACATATTTACATTATTTAATGTGCATTTTCTATATATATTTTATACAAATATAGGTAACTTTATGTCTATTTGTTTATATATTTTCATACAAATTTACATTATTTTATGTGTATTCTGTATATGTAATTCAATACAAATTTACCAAATTTTATGTGTATTTTGTATATCTATTACCATACAAATTGAAACTATTTTTGTGTATTTTTGTATATATTTCTATACAAATTTTAGTTATTTTATATATTATTTTGTATATTTATTTTCCTACAAATATACATACTTTTATTGAAATTTAGTTTATTGAATTTGAGACGAATTTACCTTATTTTAGGTGTATTTTGTATATATAGTTTTATAAGAATTTACATCATTTTATGTGTATTTTGTATATATATTTTCATAGAAATTTACTTTATTTTATGTGTTTTCGTATAAATATTTTAATACAAATCTACATTATTTGATGTGTATTTTGCATATCTATTTCAATACAAATTTACATTATTGTACGTGCATTTTGTATATTTATTTTAATACGAATACACATAAAATAACGTAGATTTCTATAGAAATATATATACAAAATACACATGAAATGATGTAAATACGTATAAAAATATATATACAAAATACATATTAAATAATGTGAATTCGTGTCAAAATAAATAAACAAAATATCATGAAAAGAATGTGTATTTGTATGAAAATAGATAATAGATGATAAATTTGTTTAAAATATATATGCAAGATACACATTAAATAATGTAAATATGTATAAAAAAAATATACACAAAAAACAAATAGAATAATGTAAAATCGTATCAAAATAAATACACAGAATATTAATCAAATAATGTAAATTTCTATGAAAATGAAGATGCAAAACTCCCATAAAATAGCGCATTTTTTATAAAAATATATATACCAAAATACACATAAAATATTTAAATTTGTTTTGAAATAAATATACAAAATGCACATACAATAAGGTAAATTTGTATTGAAAGAGATATGCAAAAATACATATAAAACAATGTAAATTTGTTTCAAAATATATATACGAATACACATAAAATAACGTAGATTTCTATAAAAATATATATACAAAATACACATATAATTAAGTAAATACGTATAAAAAAATGTATTCAAAATACACATAAAATAATGTAAATTCGAATCAAAATTAATAAACAAAATACCAATAAAATAATATGTATTTGTATAAATATAAATATACAAAATACACAAAAGTAATTAAATTTGTATGAAAATAGATATACAAAATATACATAAAATAAGCTAAATTTGAATTGAAATATATATACAAAATACATAAAATAATGTAAATTTGTATCAAAATACTTATACAAATACACATATAATAACGTAAATTTGTATAAAAATATATAAAGAAAATACTCATTAAATACTTTAAATACGTATAAAAAATATGTACAAAATACACATATAATAAAGTAATTCGTATCAAAATAAATAAACAAAATACCAATAAATTAAAGTAAATTTGTATGAGAAAACATATACAAAATACACATAAAATAACGCAAATTTCTATAAAAATATATATACAAAAATGCACGTATAATAAAGTAAATTTGCATAAAAATATATATACAAACCACACATTAAATAATGTAAATGCGTATATAAATCTGTATACAAAATACCTATGAAATAATCTAAATTCGTATCGAATTAAATTAACAAAATACCAATAAAATAATGTAATTATGGATGAAAATATATATAGAAAATACACATAAAATAACCTAAATACAAATACAAATATACACATAAAATAATTTAAAATTGAATGAAATAAATATACAAAATAAACATAAAATAAGGTAAATTTGTAATGAAATATATGTACAAAATACACATAAAATAATGTCAATTTGTATGAAAATATATATACAAATACACATAAAATAACATGAATTTGTATAAAAATATTTATTCAAAATAAACATTAAATAATGTAAATGAGTATAAAAATATATATACAAAGTACATATAAAATAATGTAAATTCGTATCAAAATAAATCAACAAAATACCAATAAAATAATATATATTTGAATGAAAATAAATTTACAAAATAGACATAACATAAATAAAATTTGTTTTAAAATATATACAAAAATACCCAAAAATAATTTGAATTTGTATGAAAATAGATGTACAAAATACATATAAAACTAGGTAAATTTCTTTTGAAATATATATACAAAATACCAATAAAATATTGTAAATTTGTGTCAAAATATATAAACAAATACACATAAAATAATGTAAATTTGTATAAAATATATATACAAAATACACATGAAATAATGGAAAAATGTATAAAAATATATACAAAATACACATAGAATAATGTAAAATCGTATCAAAATAAATGAGCAGAATATCAATAAAATAATGTGAATTTCTATGAAAATAAAGATGCAAAATACCCATAAAATAACAGATAATTGTATAAAAATATATATACAAAAATACACATAAAATCATTAAATTTGTATTAAAATAAATATACAAAATGCACGTACAATAATGTAATTTTGTATTGAAATAGATATGCAAAATACACATCAAATAATGTAGATTTGTATTAAAATATATATACGAAAACACATAAAATAAAGTAAATTTCTATGAAAATATATATACAAAGTAAATATAAAATGATGTAAATACGTATAAAAATATATATACAAAATACACCTAAAATAAGGTAAACTCGTCTCAAATTCAATAAATTATATTTCAATAAAAGAATGTATATATGTAGGAAAATAAATATACAAAATAATATATAAAATAACTAAAATTTGTATAAAAATATATACAAAAATACTAAAAAATAATATAAATTTGTATGGAAATAGATATATAAAATACACATAAAATTTGGTAAATTTGTATTGAAATACATATACAAAATACACATAAATTAATGTAACTTTGTATGAAAATATATAAACAAATAGACATAAAGTAACATATGTTTATATAAAATATATATAGAAAATGCACATTAAATAATGTAAATATGTAAAATAAAATACATACAAAATACACTTAGAATAATGTAAAATCGTATCAAAATAGATACACAGAATATCAATAAAATAATGTAAATTTCTATGAAAATAAAGATGCAAAATACCCATAAAAAAAGCATATTTTTTTAAAAAATATGTATACAAAAACACACTAAATAATTAAATTTGTATTAAAATAAATATACAAAATGCACATACAATATAGTAAATTTGTATTGAAATAGATATACAAAACACACATTAAACAATGTAAATATATTTCAAAATATATATACGAATACACATAAAAAAAACGTAAATTTCTATAAAAATATATATAAAAAATACATACAAAAATACACAAAAATAATTTAAATTTGTATGAAAATAAATATACAAAATACACATAAAATTAGGTAAATTTGTATTGAAATACATATACAAAATACACATAAAATAATGTAAATTTGAATAAAAATATATAAACAAATACACTTTAAATAACGTAAATTTGTATAAAATACATATACAAAATACACATTAATAATGCAAATATGTATGAAAAAAATAAATACAAAACACAAATAGAATACTGTAAAATCGTATCAAAATAAATACACAGAATATTAATAAAATAATGTAGATTTGTATAAAAATCAAGATGCAAAATACCCATAAAATAACGCATTTTTTATAAAATATATATATACACATAAAATATTTAAATTTTTATTAAAATAAATATACAAAATGCACATTCATTAAGGTAAATTTGTTTTGAAAAAGATATGCAAAAAACATATAAAACAATGTAAATTTGTTTCAAAATATATATACGATTACATAAAATAACGTAGATTTCTATAAAAATATATATACAAAATACACATAAAATGAATTAAATACGTATAAAAAAATTTATACAAAATACACATATAAGTTTGTACGAAAATTTATATACAATTACACATAAAATAAAATGAATTTGTATAAAATTTGTATCAAAATATATACGAATACACACAATAAAATAACGTAAATTTTTATGAAAATGTATATACAAAATACACATAAAAAAATTTAAATACCTAGAAAAATATATATACAAAATACACATAAAATAAAGTAAATTCGTATCAAAATAAATAAACAAAATTCCAATAAAAGAATGTATATTTGTAGGAAAATATATATACAAAATAAAAAATAAAATAACTAAAATTTGTATAAAAATATATACAAAAATACACAAAATAATTTAAATTTGTTTAAGAATAGATATGCAAAATACACATAAAATTAGGAATTTTTTTTATTGAAATACATATCTTACAGCAAAGGAGACAGTTCAAGGGCACACAAAAAGCAAACATTAACAAAAAAAGCCCGCCACTCACTGCTCCCAAAAAGAATCCAAAGAGGTGGCCGAAAGATAGGTCAGTTTCGGGAGGAGAGGTGTCCTGATACCCTCCTCTTGAAAGAGTTTAAGTCGTAGGCAGGAGGAAATACAGATGAAGGAAGATTGTTCCAGAGTTTACCAGCGTGAGGGATGAAAGAGTGAAGATGCTGGTTAACTCTTGCATAAGGGGTTTGGACAGTATAGGGATGAGCATGAGTAGAAAGTCGAGTGCAGCGGGGCCGCGGAAGGGGGGGAGGCATGCAGTTAGCAAGTTCAGAAGAGCAGTCAGCGTGGAAATATCGATAGAAGATAGAAAGAGAGGCAACATTGCGGCGGAATTTAAGAGGTAGAAGACTATCAGTATGAGGAGGAGAGCTGATGAGACGAAGAGCCTTAGCCTCCACTCTGTCCAGAAGAGCTGTGTGAGTGGAGCCCCCCCACACATGAGATGCATACTCCATACGAGGGCGGACAAGGCCCTGTATATGGACAGCAACTGTGCAGGAGAAGAACTGGCGGAGACGGTACAAAACGCCCAGCCTCGAGGAAGCTGATTTAGTAAGAGATGAGATATGAAGTTTCCAGTTGAGATTTTGAGTTAAGGATAGACCGAGAATGTTTAGTGTTGAGGAAGGTGATAGCTGGGTGTTGTCAAAGAATAGGGGATAGTTGTTTGGAAGATTGTGTCGAGTGGATAGGTGGAGAAACTGTGTTTTTGAGGCGTTGAAGGACACCAGGTTCTTCTTGCCCCAATCGGAAATAATAGTAAGGTCTGAGGCTAAGCGTTCTGCAGTCTCCAGCCTTGAGTCGTTAAGTTCCTGAAGGGTGGGTCTTCTATTAAAAGAAGTTGAATAATGCAGAGTGGAATCATCGGCGTAGGAATGGATAGGACAGTTCGTTTTGGAAAGAAGATCATCAATGAACAACAGAAAAAGAGTGGGAGATAGGACAGAACCTCAGGACACCACTGTTAATAGATTTAGGAAGAACAGTGACCGTCTACCACGGCAGAAATAGAACGGTCAGAAAGGAAACTGGAGATAAAGGTACAGAGAGAAGGATAGAAACCGTAGGAGGGTAGTTTTGAAAGCAAAGATTTGTGCCAGACCCTATCAAAAGCTTTTGATATGTCCAGCGCAATAGCAAAAGTTTCACCGAAACGGCTAAGAGAGGATGACCAAGAGTCAGTTAAGAAGGCTAGATCACCAGTAGAACGCCCCTTGCGGAACCCATACTGGCGATCAGATAGAAGGTCAGAAGTGGAAAGGTGCTTTTGAGTCTTCCGGTTAAGGATTGACTCAAAAGCTTTAGATAGACAAGAAAGTAAAGCAATAGGACGGTAGTTTGAGGGATTGGAGCGGTCACCTTTCTTAGGTACAGGCTGTATGAAGGCATACTTCCAGCAAGAAGGAAAGGTAGATGTTGACAGGCAGAGGCGAAAGAGTTTGACCAGGCAGGGTGACAGCACGGAGGCACAGTTTTTATGGACAATAGGAGGCACTCCATCAGGTCCATAAGCCTTCTGAGGATTGAGGCCAGAGAGGGCATAGAAAACATCATTTTGAAGAATCTTTATAACAGGCATAAAGGAGTCGGAGGGGGGATGAGTAGGAGGAATATGCCCAGAATCGTCCAGGGTGGAGTTTTTAGAAAAAGTTTGAGAGAAGAGTTCAGCCTTAGAAATAGATGAGACGGCAGTGTTGCCGTCAGGACTGAGGAGTGGAGGGAAAGATGAAGAAGTGAAGTTGGAGGAGATGTTTTTGGCTAGATGCCAGAAGTCACGGGAAGAGTTAGAAAGCAAGGTTTTGACATTTTCTATTAATGAAAGAATTTTTGGTTAGTCGGAGAATAGATTTGGCACGATTTCGGGCAGAAATGTAAAGTTCATAATTAGCATTAGTTTGAAGGCTCTGGTACCTTTTGTGAGCTACCTCTCTATCATTGACAGCACGAGAACAAGCGTGATTAAACCAAGGCTTTTTTGCGTGAGGAGTAGAGAAAGAACGAGGAATGTATGCCTCCATTCCAGAGACAATCACCTCTGTGATGCGCTGAGCACACACAGAGGGGTCTCTATCCTGGAAGCAATAATCATTCCACGGGAAATCGGAAAGTACATCCTCAGGTCGTCCCACCGAGCTGAAGCAAAATGCCAGAAGCATCGCCTCTTCGGTGGGTCCAGAGGGTGTACAGGAGCGATAGGACAGGATGCAGAAATAAGATTGTGATCAGAGGAGCCCAACGGAGAGAACAGTTTGACAGAATAAGCAGAAGGGTTTGAGGTAAGGAAGAGGTCTAGAATGTTGGGCCGATCTCCAAGACGGTCAGGAATACGTGTAGGGTGCTGGACCAACTGCTCTAGGTCATTGAGGATAGCAAAGTTGTAGGCTTGTTCACCAGGATGGTCAGTGAAAGAGGATGAAAGCCAAAGCTGGTGGTGAGCATTGAAATCTCCTAGGATGGAGATTTCAGCGAAGGGAGAGTGGGTCAAGATGTGCTCCACTTTAGAATTCAAATAGTCAAAGAATTTTACATAGTTGGTAGAGTTAGGTGAGAGATAAACAGCACAGATGTATTTAGTAATAGAATGACAGTGAAGTCTTAACCAGATGGTGGAAAATTCAGAAGAGTCAAGGTCGTGGGCACGAGAGCAAGTGATGTCGTTTTTTTTTTTTTTTTTTTTTTACATTGCAGCCTATTGCGCCGGTAGGCTTCTTCCCGGTGGATCCTGATGGTCGGTCCAAGGCTTCTTTCCGGTAGGTCCTGATGGTCGGCCCAGCCCGTTCTGGCGCAGGCGAGTGTTTATAGTACGTAGGCACGTAGGCGCACGTAGGCGCAACATCCAGCTTTGGATTGAAATTTAGGATAGAGATAATAGGAGGGAACAGAGTAGAGATTGCTGTCAGTAGCCTCAGCAACCTGTGTTTCGGTAAGGAAGAGAAGGTGAGGTTTAGAGGAGGAGAGATGATGTTCCACAGAATGAAAATTAGAGCGAAGACCGCGAATGTTGCAGAAATTGAGAAGAAAGAGGTTCGAGGATATATATACAAAATACACATAAAATAATGTAAATTTGTATGAAAATATATAAACAAATGCACATAAAATAACGTAAATTTCGATAAAATATGTATACAAAATAAACATTAAATAATGTAAATATGTATAAAAAAAAATATATACAAAATACACATAGAATAATGTTAAATCGTTTCAAAATAAATCAACAGAATATCAATAAAACAATGTAAATTTGTATGAAAATAAAGATACAAAATACCCATATAATAAAGCATATTTGCATAAAAATATATATACAAAAATTGAATAAAATAGAATAATTTTCTATGAAAATATACATACAAAATACATATAAAATGATATAAATAGGTATGAAAATACATATAAGCCAAATACACCTAAAATAATGTAGATTCGTATCAAAATAAATAAACAAAATTCCGATAAAAGAACGTATATTTGTAGGAAAATAAATAAACAAAATACACATAAAATAAAGAAAATTTGTATAAAAATATATACAAAAAAAAATTAATATGTATTTGTATAAATATAAATTTACAAAATACACATTAAATAACGTAAATTTGTATAAAACTATACACAAAAAGACACAAAAGTAATTAAATTTGTAGGAAAATATATATACAAAATACACATAAAATAAGCTAAATTTGAACTGAAATATATATTCACAGTACATAAAATAATGTAAATTTGTATCAAGATATTTATAAAAATACACATATAATAAAGTGAATTTGTATAAAAATATATAAACAAAATACTCATTAAATAATGTAAATACGTATAAAAAATTTGTAGAAAATACACATATAATAATGTAATTCGTATCAAAATAAATAAACAAAATACCAGTAAAATAATGTAAATTTGTATGAGAAAACATATACAAAATACACATGAAATATTTTGATACAAATTTACATTATTGATGTGTATTTTGCATATCTATTTAAATACAAATTTACTATATTGTATATGCATTTTGTATATTTATTTTAATACAAATTCAATTATTTTATGTGTTTTTTTGTATGAAAATTTATATACAAATACACATAAAATAACTTGAATTTGTATAAAATTTGTATCAAAATATATTCAATAAAATAACGTAAATTTTTATGAAAATGTATATACAAAATACACGTAAAATAATTTAAATACGTAGAAAAATATATATACAAAATACACATAAAATAATGTAAACTCGTATCAAAATAAATAAACAAAATTCCAATAAAAGAAGGTATATTTGTAGTAAAATATATATACAAAATACAAATCAAATAACTAAAGTTTGTATAAAAATATATACAAAAATACACAAAAATTATTTAAATTTGTTTGAGAATAGATATGAAAAATAGACATGAAATTAGGAAATTTTTTATTGAAATACATATACAAAATACACATAAAATAATGTAAAATTGTATGAAAATATATAAACAAATGCACATAAAATAACGTAAATTTGGATAAAATATATTTACAAAATAAACATTAAATAATGTAAATATGTATAAAAAAAATATATACAAAATACACATAGAATAATGTTAAATCGTATCAAAATAAATCAACAGAATATCAATAAAACAATGTAAATTTGTATGAAAATAAAGATGCAAAATACGCATATAATAAAGCATATTTGCATAAAAATATATATATAAAAATACACATATAATAATTTTAAAATAAATATACAAAATGCACATACAATAAAGTAAATTTATATTGAAATAGATATGTAAAATACACATAAATAATGTAAATTTGTATGAAAATATATATACGAATACACATAAAATAGAATAATTTTCTATGAAAATATACATACAAAATACATATAAAATTATATAAATAGGTATGAAAATATATATACCAAATACACCTAAAATAATGTAGATTCGTATCAAAATAAATAAACAAAATTCCGATAAAAGAACGTATATTTGTAGGAAAATAAATATACAAAATACACATAAAATAAAGAAAATTTATATAAAAATATATACAAAAAAAAATAATGTGTATTTGTATATATATAAATATACAAAATACACATTAAATAACGTAGATTTGTATAAAACTATACACAAAAATACACAAAAGTACTTAAATTTGCATGAAAATAGATATACAAAATACACATAAAATAAGCTAAATTTGAACTGAAATATATATACACAGTACATAAAATAATGTAAATTTGTATCAAAATATTTATAAAAATATACATATAATAAAGAGAATTTGTATAAAAATATATAACAAAATACTCATTAAATAATGTAAATACGTATAAAAAATTTGTACAAAATACACATATAATAATGTAATTCGTATCAAAATAAATAAACAAAATACCAATAAAATAATGTAAATTTGTATGAGAAAACATATACAAAATACACATAAAATAATTTGATACAAATTTACATTATTGATGTGTATTTTGCATATCTATTTAAATACAGATTTACTATATTGTATATGCATTTTGAATATTTATTTTAATACAAATTCAATTATTTTATGTGTTTTTTTGTATGTATATTGTTTTACAAATATGCGTTATTATATGGGTATTTTGCTTATTTTGTATATATATTTTTATACATATTTACATTATTTATATGTATTTTGCATATCTATTTCAATACAAATTTTCTTAATTGTATGTGCCTTTTCTATATTTATTTTAATACAAATTTAATTATTTTATGTGTATTTTTATATATATATTTTTAAGCAAATATGCGTTTTTAGGGAATTTTGCATGTTTATTTTCATACAAATTTACATTATTTTATTGATATTCTGTTTATTTATTTTGATACGATTTTACTTTATTCTATGTGTATTTTGTATATTTATTTTTATACATATTTACCTAATTTTATGTGTATTTTGCATATCTATTTTCAAACAAATTTAAATTATTTTTGTGTATTTTTGTATATATTTTTATACAAATTTTAGTTATTTGATTTGTATTTTGTATATATATTTTCCTACAAACATATATTCTTTTAGTGGAATTTTGTTTATTTATTTTGATACGAATTTACTTTATTTTATGTGTATTTTGTATATATATTTTTCTACGTATTTACATTATTTTATGTGTATTTTGTATATATATTTTCTTAAAAATTTACGTTATTTTATTGTGTGCATTCGTATAAATTTTGATACAAATTTACATTATCTTATTTGTATTTTGCATATCTATTTCAATACAAATTTACCTTTTTTTTTTGTATATATATATTTTTTAAATATGAGTTTTTTTATAGGTATTTTGCATCTTTATTTTAAATTTTTTTTACATTACGTACATATTTTTTATACGTATTTACATTATTTAATGTGTATTTTGTTTGTATATTTTTATACAAATTTACGTTATTATATGTGTATTTGAATAAATATTTTGATACAAATTTACACTATTTTATGTATTTTGTATATTTATTTCAATACAAATTTAGATTATTTTATGTGTCTTTTGTATATATATTTTCATACAAATTTAATTATTTTTGTTTATTTTTGTATATAGTTTTATACAATTTTACGTTATTTTATGTGTATTTTGTATATTTATATTTATACAAATACACATTCTTTTATTGGTATTTTGTTTATTTATTTTGATACGAATTTACATTATTTTATGTGTATTTTGTATAAATTTTCTTATACGTATTTACTTAATTTTATGTGTATTTTGTATATATATTTTTATAGAAATCTACGTTATTTTATGTGTATTCGTATATATATTTTGAAATAAAATTACATTATTTTATATGTATTTTGCATATCTATTTCAATACAAATTTACCTTATTGTATGTGCATTTTGTATATTTATTGTAATACAAATTTAAATATTTTATATGTATTTTGGTATATATATTAAAAAAAAAATGCGTTATTTTATGGGTATTTTGCATCTTTATTTTCATACAAATTTACATTATTTTATTAATATTCTGTGTATTTATTTTGATACGATTTTACATTACTCTATTTGTGTTTTGTATATATTTTTTTTATACATATTTACATTATTTAATGAGTATTTTGTATATATATTTAATACAAATTTACGTTAATTTAAGTGTATTTGTTCAATATTTTCATTCAAATTTACATTATTTTATGTGTATTTTGTACATGTATTTTAATACAAATTTACCTAATTTTATGTGTATTTTGTATATTTATTTTCATACAAATTTAAATTATTTTTGAGTATTTTTGTATATAGTTTTATACAAATTTACGTTATTTTATGTGTTTTTTGTATATGTATTTTCATACAAATACACATTCTTTTATTGATATTTTGTTTATTTATTTTGACACGAATTTACATTATTTAATGTGTATTTTGTGTATATATCTATATACGTATTTACATAATTTCATGTGTATTTTGTATATATATTTCTATAGAAATATACGTTATTGTATGTGTATTCGTATATATATTTTGAAACATATATACATTAAATTATGTGTATTTTGTATATATATTTCTTTACAAATTTGCCTTATTTTATGTTTATTTATATATTTATTTTCATTGAAATTCAATTTTTTTATGTGTATATATTTATTTGTATATACGTTATTTTATGTGTATTTTTTATATATATTTTCAGTCAAAATTTGATTATTTTTACACGCATTTACATTATTTAATGTGTGTTTCGTATATATATTTTTTATACAGTTTTACTTCATTTTATGTGCATTTGTGTTGTTGTTTTTATACAAATTTACATTATTTTAAGTGTATTCTGTACTTTTTTTTTACAAATTTGCCTTATTTTAAGTGTATTTTGTTTATTTATTTTCATACAAATTTAAAGTATTTGATGTGCGTTTTTGTACATATATTTTTATAGAAATTTGCGTTATTTTATGTGTATTTTGTATATATTTTTTCATACAAATTTACATTTTTTTTATTATTATTTTGTTTATGTATTTTGATACAAATTTACATTATTTTATGTGTATTTTGTATATATTTTGTATACGTATTTTCATTATTTAATGTGTATTTTGTTTATATATTTTAAAACAAATTTACGTTATTTTATGCGTATTTGTTTAATTATTTTGATACAAATATACATTATTTTATGTATTTTTTAAATATATTTCAATATAAATTTATTTTATTTTTTATATATATTTTGTATATCTATTTTCATACAAATTTAAATTACTTGTGTGTATTTTTCTATATAGTTTTATATAGAAAATTTTATATTTTAATTTACGTTATTTTATGTGTATTTTGTATATTTATTTTCATACAAATTCACATTCTTCTATTGGTATTTTGTTTATTTATTTTGGTATGAATTTACATTATTTTATGTGTATTTTGTACATATATTTTTATACGTATTTACATCATTTTATGTGTATTTTTTATATATATTTCTATAGAAATATAAAATTGTATGAAAATATATATACAAATACACATAAAATATCATGAATTTGTATAAAATTTGTATCAAAATATATACGAATACACACAATAAAATAACGTAAATTTTTTTGAAAATGTATGTACAAAATACACATAAAATAATTTAAATACGTAGGAAAATATATATACAAAATACACATAAAATAATGTAAATTCATATCAAAATAAATAAACAAAATTCCAATAAAAGAATGTATAATTGTAGAAAAATATATATACAAAATACAAATAAAATAACCAAAATTTGTATAAAAATATATACAAAATTACACAAAAATAAATTAATTTTTTTATAAATAAATATGCAAAATACACATCAAATTAGGCAAATTTGTATTGAAATACATATACAAAATATACATAAATTAATGTAAATTTGTATGAAAATATATAAACAAATACACATAAAATAACGTAAATTTGTATAAAATATATTTGCAAGATACACATTAAATAATGTAAATATGTATAAAAAAATATATAAGAAAACAAATAGAATAATGTAAAATCGTATCAAAATAAATACACAGAATATTAATCAAATAATGTAAATTTGTATGAAAATTAAGATGCAAAATTCCCATAAAATAGCGCATTTTTTATAAAAATATATATACCAAAATACACATAAAATATTTAAATTTGTATTGAAATAAATATACAAAATGTACATACAATAAGGTAAATTTCTATTGAAAGAGATATGCAAAAATACATATAAAACAATGTAAATTTGTTTCAAAATATATATACGAATACACTTAAAATAACGTAGATTTCTATAAATATATATATACAAAATACACATAAATTAAGCAAATACGTATAAAAAAATGTATACAAAATACACAGAGGATAATGTAAATTCGAATCAAAATAAATAAACAAAATACCAATGAAAGAATGTGTATTTGTATAAATATATATATACAAAATACACATAAAATAACGTAAATTTGTATAAAACTATATACAAAAATACACAAAAGTATTTAAATTTGTATGAAAATAGATATACAAAATACACATAAAATAAGCTAAATTTGAATTGAAATATATATACAAAATACATAAAATAATGTAATTTTGTATCAAAATATTTATACAAATACACATATAATAACGTAAATTTGTATAAAAATATATAAACAAAATACTCATTAAATACTTTAAATACGTATAAAAAATATGTACAAAATACACATAATAATGTAATTCGTATCAAAATAAATAAACAAAATAACAATAAATTAATGTAAATTTGTAAGAGAAAACATATACAAAATACACATAAAATAACGCAAATTTCTATAAAAATATATGTACAAAAATGCACGTAAAATAAAGTAAATTTGAATAAAAATGTATACAAAACACTCATTAAATAATGTAAAAATGTATAAAAATATGTATACAAAATACCTAGGAAATAATCTAAATTCGTATCGAATTAAATAACAAAATTCCAATAAAATAATGTAATTATGGATGAAAATATATATAGAAAATACACATAAAATAACCTAAATACAAATACAAATATACACATAAAATAATTAAAATTGAATGAAATAAATATACAAAATAAACATAAAATAAGTTAAATTTGTAATGAAATATATGTAGAAAATACACATAAAATACTGTCAATTTGTATGAAAATATATACACAAAAACACATGAAATTACATGAATTTGTATAAAAATATATATTCAAGATAAACATTAAATAAGGTAAATGCGTATAAAAATATATATATACAGTACATATAAAATAATGTAAATCCGTATCAAAATAAATCAAGAGAATACAAATAAAATAATATATATATATGAATGCAAATAAATTTACAAAATACATATAACATAACTAAAAAAAAAAATTAAAATATATAAAAAAATACCCAGAAAAAATTTGAATTTGTATGAAAATAGATATACAAAATACACATAAAACTAGGTAAATTTCTTTTGAAATATATATACAAAATACCCATAAAATATTGTAAATTTGTGTCAAAATATATAAACAAAAACACATAAAATAATGTAAATTTGTATAAAATATATATACAAAATACACATTAAATAATGGAAAAATGTATAAAAAATATATACAAAATACACATAAAATAATGTAAAATCGTATCAAAATAAATTAGCAGAATATCAATAAAATAAAATAAATTTCTATGAAAATAAAGATGGAAAATACCCATGAAATAACGGATATTTGTATAAAAATATATATACAAAAATACACACAAAATAATTAAATTTGTATTAAAATAAATATACAAAATGCACGTACAATAAGGTAAATTTGTATTGAAATAGATATGCAAAATACACATCAAATAATGTAGATTTGTATTAAAATATATATACGAAAACACATAAAATAAAGTAAATTTCAATGAAAATATATATACAAAATACACATAAAATTATATAAATACGTATAAAAATATATATACAAAATACACCTAAAATAAGGTAAATTCGTCTCAAATTCAATAAATTAAATTTCAATAAAAGAATGTATATATATAGGAAAATAAATATACAAAATAATACAAACCCAAATACACACATAAAATAATTTAAAATTGAATGAAATTAATATACAAAATAAACATAAAATAAGGTAAATTTGTAATGAAATATATGTACAAAATACAAATAAAATAATGTAAATTTATATATATATATATATATTTTTTTTTTTTACAGCAAAGGAGACAGCTCAAGGGCACAAAAAAGTAAACATTAATAAAAAAAAAAGCCCGCTACTCGCTGCTCCTAAAAAGAATCCAAAGAGGTGGCCGAAAGATAAGTCAGTTTCGGGAGGAGAGGTGTCCTGATACCCTCCTCTTGAAAGAGTTCAAGTCGTAGGCAGGAGGAAATACAGATGAAGGAAGATTGTTCCAGAGTTTACCAGCGTGAGGGATGAAAGAGTGAAGATGCTGGTTAACTCTTGCATAAGGGGTTTGGACAGTATAGGGATGAGCATGAGTAGAAAGTCGAGTGCAGCGGGCCGCGGGAGGGGGAGGCATGCAGTTAGCAAGTTCAGAAGAGCAGTCAGCGTGGAAATATCGATAGAAGATAGAAAGAGAGGCAACATTGCGGCGGAATTTAAGAGGTAGAAGACTATCAGTATGAGGAGGAGAGCTGATGAGACGAAGAACCTTTGCCTCCACTCTGTCCAGAAGAGCTGTGTGAGAGGAGCCCCCCCACACATGAGATGCATACTCCATACGAGGGCGGACAAGGCCCCTGTATATGGACAGCAACTGTGCAGGGGAGAAGAACTGGCGGAGACGATACAGAACGCCCAGCCTCGAGGAAGCTGATTTAGTAAGAGATGAGATATGAAGTTTCCAGTTGAGATTTTGAGTTAAGGATAGATCGAGGATGTTTAGTGTTGAGGAAGGTGATAGCTGGGTGTTGTCAAAGAATAGGGATAGTTGTTTGGAAGATTGTGTCGAGTGGATGGGTGGAGAAACTGTGTTTTGAGGCGTTGAAGGACACCAGGTTCTTCTTGCCCCAATCGGAAATAATAGTAAGGTCTGAGGCTAAGCGTTCTGCAGCCTCCAGCCTTGAGTCGTTAAGTTCCTGTGAAGTGGGTCTTCTATTAAAAGAAGTTGAATAATGCAGAGTGGAATCATCGGCGTAGGAATGGATAGGACAGTTCGTTTTGGAAAGAAGATCATCAATTAACAACAGAAAAAGAGTGGGAGATAGGACAGAACCCTGTGGGACACCACTGTTAATAGATTTAGGGAAGAACAGTGACCGTCTACCACGGCAGAAATAGAACGGTCAGAAAGGAAACCGGAGATAAAGGTACAGAGAGAAGGATAGAAACCAGGAGAGGTAGTTAGAAAGCAAAGATTTGTGCCAGAACCTATCAAAAGCTTTTGATATGTCCAGCGCAATAGCAAAAGTTTCACCGAAACGGCTAAGAGAGGATGACCAAGAGTCAGTTAAGAAGGCTAGGAGATCACCAGTAGAACGCCCCTTGCGGAACCCATACTGGCGATCAGATAGAAGGTCAGAAGTGGAAAGGTGCTTTTGAATCTTACGGTTAAGGATTGATTCAAAAGCTTTAGATAGACAAGAAAGTAAAGCAATAGGACGGTAGTTTGAGGGATTGGAGCGGTCACCCTTCTTAGGTATATATTTGTATATATGAAATATATATACAAATACAAATAAAATAACATGAATTTGTATAAAAATATATATTCAAAATAAACATTAAATAATGTAAATGCGTATAAAAATATATATACAAAGTACAAATAAAATAATGTAAATTCGTATCAAAATAAATAAAAAAAATACCAATAAAATAATATATATTTGAATGAAAATAAACTTACAAAATAAACATAACATAAGTAAAATTTGTATTAAAATATATACAAAAATAAATAGAAATAATTTGAGTTTATATGAAAATAGATATACAAAATACACATAAAACTAGGTAAAATTTTTTTTAAATATATATACAAAATACCCGTAAAATATTGTAAATTTGTGTCAAAATATATCAACAAATACTAAAAAAATAACGTAAATTTGTATAAAATATATAAAAAATACATATTAAATAATGGAAAAGTGTATAAAAATATATATACAAAATAAACATAGAATAATGTAAAATCGTATCAAAATAAATCAACAGAATATCAATAAAATAATAAAAATTTCTATGAAAATAAAGATGCAAAATACCCATAAAATAACGCATATTTGTATAAAATTATATATACAAAAATACACAAAAAATAATTAAATTTATATTAAAATAAATATACAAAATGCACATACAATAAGATAAATTTGTATTGAAATAGATATTCTAAATACACATCAAATAATGTAAATTTGTATTAAAATATGTATGCGAAAACACATAAAATAACGTAAATTTCTATGAAAATATATATAAAAAATACACATAAAATTATGTAAATACGAATAAAAATATATATACAAAATACACCTAAGATAAAGTAAATTCGTATGAAATTCAATAAACTAGATTTCACTAAAAGAATGTATATATGTAGGAAAATAAATATACAAAATAATATATAAAATAACTAACATTTGTATAAAAATGCATACAAAAATACACAAAAATAATTTCAATTTGTATGATAATAGAAATACAAAATACACATAAAATTAGATAAATTTGTATTGAAATACATATACAAAATACATATAAAATAATGTAAATTTGTATGAAAATATATAAACAAATAGACAAAAAGTAACGTATATATGTTTAAAATATATATAGAAAATGCACATTAAATAATGTAAATATGTAAAACAAAATATATACAAAATACACATAGAACAATGTAAAATCGTATCAAAATAAATACACAGAATATCAATAAAATAATGTAAAATTGTATGAAAATAAAGTGCAAAATACCCATAAAAAAAGCAAATATTTATAAAAATATATATACAAAAATGCAAATCAAATAATTAAATTTGTATTAAAATAAATATAAACAATACACATACAATATGGTAAATTTGTATTGAAATATATATGAAAAACAAACATGAAACAACGTAAGTTTGTTGCAAAATATATATCCGAATAAACATAAAAAAACGTAAATTTCTATAAAAATATTTATAAAAAATACACATAAAATGATGTAAATACGTATAAAAATATATGTACAAAATACACATAAAATAATGTAAATTCGTACCAAAATAAATAAACAAAATACCTATAGAAGAATGTGAATTTGTATGAAAATAAATAAAGAAAATACACATAAAATAACGAAAATTTGTATAAAACTTTATACAAAAATACACAAGAGTAATTTAAATTTGTATGAAAGTAGATATACAAAATAAAAAATAAAATAAAATAAATTTGTATTGAAATATATATAAAAAATACATAAAATAATGTATATTTGTATCAAAATAATTAAACAAAAACGCATAAAATAGCGTAATTTTGTTTTAAAATATATAAACAGAATACACATTAAATAAAGAAAATACGTATACAAAATGTATACAAAATACACGTATAATAATGTAAATTCGTATCAAAATACATAAACAAAATAATAATAAAAAAAATGTAAATTTGTATGAAAAAATATATACAAAATACACATAAAATAACGCAAATTTCTATAAAAATACACATAAACATACAAAAACACACATCAAATACTTTAAATTTGTATGGAAATAAATATACAAAATACACTTAAAATAAGGCAAATATGTAATAAAAAAAGTAAAGAATACACTTAAAATAATGTAGATTTGTATAAAAACAACAACACAAATGCACATAAAATGAAGAAAAATTGTATAAAAAATATATATACAAAACACATATTAAATAATGTAAATGCGTGTAAAAATATGTATAGAAAATACACATTAATTAATCTAAATTCGTATCGAAATAAATAAACAAAAAAACAATAAAATAATGTAATTTTGAATGAAAATATATATAGAAAATACACATAAAATAACGTAAATACAAATAAATATATACACATAAAAAAATTTGAATTTCAATAAAAATAAATAAAAAAATAAACATAAAATAAGGCAAATTTGTAATGAAATATATATACAAAATACACATAAAATAATGTAGATATGTTTCAAAATATATATACGAATACATATAAAATAACGTAGATTTCTATAGAAATATATATACAAAATACACATGATATTATGTAAATACGTATAAAAATATATACACAAAATACACATTAAATAATGTAAATTCGTGTCAAAATAAATAAACAAAATATCAATAAAACAATTTGTATTTGTATGAAAATACATATACAAAATACACATAAAATAACGTAAATTTGTATAAAACCATATACAAAAATACACAAAAATAGTTTAAATTTGTATGAAAATAAATATACAAAAAACACATAAAATAAGGTAAATTTGTATTGAAATACATACACAAAATACACATAAAATAATGTAAATTTGAATGAAAATATATAAACAAATACACTTAAATTAACGTAAATTTGTATAAAATATATATACAAAATACTCATTAAATAATGTAAATATGTATAAAAAAAAATATACAAAACACAAATAGAATAATGTAAAATCGTATCAAAATAAATACACAGAATATTAATAAAATAATGTAAATTTGTATGAAAATAAAGATGCAAATTACCCATAAAATTACGCATTTTTTTTTAAATATATATACCAAAATACATATAAAATATTTAAATTTGTAGTACAA
Organism: Eriocheir sinensis; assembly: GCF_024679095.1. Classification (NCBI taxonomy): domain Eukaryota; kingdom Metazoa; phylum Arthropoda; class Malacostraca; order Decapoda; family Varunidae; genus Eriocheir; species Eriocheir sinensis. The sequence continues at coordinate 127,382 of NW_026111701.1, forward strand.
TAGATATACAAAATGCACATACAATAAGGTAAATTTGTATTGAAATAAATATGCAAAATACGTATAAAACAATGTAAATTTGTTTCAAAATATATATACGAATACACATAAAATAACGTAGATTTCTATAAATATATATATATATATATATATATATATATATATATATATATATATATATATATATATATATATATATATATATACAAAATACACATAAATTAAGTAAATACGTATAAGAAAATGTATACAAAATAAACATAAAATATTGTAAAGTCTTATCAAAATAAATAATCAAAATACCAATAAAAGAATGTGTATTTGTATAAATATAAATATACAAAATACACATAAAATAACGTAAACTTTTGTAAAACTATATTTAAAAATAAACAAAAATAATAAAATTTGTATGAAAATATATATACAAAAGACACATAAAATAGGCTAAATTTGTATTGAAATATATATACAAAAATACATAAAATAATGTAAATTTGTATCAGAATATTTATTCAAATACACATATAATAAAATAAATTTGTATAAAAATATACAAACAAAATACAAATTAAATAATGTAAATACGTATAAAAAATATGTACGTAATGTAAAAATAAAAAAAATAAAAAAGATGCAAAATACCCATAAAATAAATCATATTTACACATAAAAAAATTAAATTTGTATTTAAATAAATATACAAAGTACACACACAATAAGGTAAATTTGCATTGAAACAGATATGCAAAATACAAATAAAATAATGTAAATTTGTATCAAAATTTATACGAATACACACAATAAAATAACGTAAATTATTAAGAAAATATATTTACAAAATACACATAAAATAATGTAAACTCGTATCAAAATAAATAAACAAAATTCCACTAAAAGAATGTATATTTGTAGAAAAATATATATACAAAATACAAATCAAATAACTAAAATTTGTATAAAAATATATACAAAAATACACAAAAATAGTTTAAATTTGTTTGAAAATAGATATGCAAAATACACATAAAATTAGGTAAATCTGTATTGAAATACATATACAAAATACACATAAAATAATGTAAATTTGTATGAAAATATATAAACAAATACACATAAAATAACGTAAATTTCCATAAAATATATATACAAAATATACAATAAATAATGTAAATTTGTATAAAAATATATATACAAAATACACATAGAATAATGTAAAATCGTATCAAAATAAATAAACAGAATATCAATAAAATAATGTAAATTTGTATGAAAATAAAGATGCAAAATACCCATATAATAACGCATATTTGCTTAAAAATATATATATAAAAATACACATAAAATAATTAAATTTGTATTAAAATAAATATAGAAAAGGCACATACAATAAAGAAAATTTGTATTGAAATAGATATGCAAAATACACATAAATAATGTAAATATGTATAAAAATATATATACAAAATACACAACGAATAATGTAAAATTGTTTCAAAATAAATAAACAGAATATCAATAAAATAATGTAAATTTGTATGAAAATAAAGATGCAAAATACCCATATAATAACGCATATTTGTATAAAAATATACTGACAAAAAAACGCATAAAATAATTAAATTTGTATTAAAATAGATATACAAAATGCACATACAATATAGTAAATTTGTATTGAAATAGATATGCAAAATACATATCAATAATGTAAATTTATATCAAAATATTTTATGTGTATTTTGTATATGTTTCCTCATACAAATTTACATTATCTTATGGGTATTTTGTTTATTTATTTTGATACGAATTACATTATTATATGTAATTTACAAATTTTTATACGTATTTACATTATTTAATGAGTATTTTGTTTATATATTTTTATACAAATTCACTTTATTATATGTGTATTTTTATAAATATTTTGATACAAATTTACATTATTTTATGTACTGTGTATATATATTTCAATTCAAATTTAGCTTATTTAATGTGTATTTTGTATATCTACTTTCATACAAATTTAATTACTTTTGTGTATTTTTGTGTATAGTTTTATACAAATTTCCGGTATTTAATGTGTATTTTGTATATTTATATTTATACAAATACACATTTTTTTATTTATTTTTTTTTTTTTGTATATATTTTTATACAAATTTTCTTTATTTTATGTGTATTTTGTATATTTATTTTCCTACAAATATACGTTCTTTTATCGGAATTTTGTTTATTTATTTTGATACGAATTTACATTATTTTAGGTGTATTTGGTATATATATTTTTATACTTATTTATATCATTTTATATGTATTTTGTATGTATATTTTCATAGAAATTTATTCTAATTTATGTGTATTCGTATATAAATTTTGATACAAATTTACATTATTTATATGTATTTTGCATCTCTATTTCAATATAAATTTACTTTATTGTATGTGCATTTTGTATATTTATTTTAATACAAATTAGATTATTTTATGTGTATTTTTGTATATATATTTTTATGCAAATATGCGTTATTATATGGGTATTTTGCATCTTTATTTTCATAGAAATTTACATTATTTTATTGTTATTCTGTTTATTTATTTTGATACGATTTAACATTATTCTATGTGTATTTTGTATATATTTTTTTATACATATATACATTATTTAATGTTTATTTTGTATATATGTTTTATCCAAATTTACGTTATTTTATGTGTATTTATTTATATATTTTCATACAAATTTACATTATTTTATGTGTATTTTGTATATGTATTTCAATACAAATTTGCCTAATTTTATGTGTATTTTGCATATCTATTTTTGTATATATTATTATACACATTTTAGTTATTTTATTCGTATTTTACACACCTAAAATAATGTAAACTCGTATCAAAATAAATAAACAAAATTCCGATAAAAGAACCTATATTTGTAGGAGAATAAATATACAAAATACACATAAAATAACGAAAATATGTATAAAAATATATACAAAAAAAACCACAAAAATAATTTCAATTTGTATGAAAATAGATATACAAAATACACATATAATTAGTTAAATTTGTCTTTAATACATGTACAAAATACACATAAAATAAAGTAAATTTGTATGATATATATTTTTATAGAAATCTACGTTATTTTGTGTATTCGTATATATATTTTGAGACAAATTTACATTGTTTTATATGTTTTTTGCATATCTATTTCAATACAAATTTACCTTAATGAATGTGCTTTTTGTATATTTATTTTAATACAAATTTAAATATTTTATGTGTATTTTGGTATATATATATTTTTAAAAAAATGCGTTATTTTATGGGTATTTTATATCTTTATTTTCATACAAATCTACATTATTTTATTAACATTCTGTGTATTTATTTTGATACGATTTTACAATATTCTATTTGTATTTTGTATACATTTTTTCATACATATTTGCATTATTTAATGTGTATTTTGTATATGTATTTCATACAAATTTACGTTATTTAAAGTGTATTTGTTTATATATTTTTATTCAAATTTACATAATTTTATGTGTATTTTGTATATGTATTTTAATACAAATTTACCTAATCTTACGTGTATTTTCTACATTTATTTTTATACAAATTTAAATTATTTTTGTGTATTTGTGTATGTATTTTTTATATATATTTTTATAGAAATTTACGTTTTTTTATGTGTATTCGTATATATATATTGAAATAAATTTACATTGTTTTATGTGTGTTTTGCATATCTATTTCAATACAAATTTACTATATTGTATGTGCATTTTGTATATTTATTTTAATACAAATTTAATTATTTGGTGTGTTTTTGTATACATATTTTTATAAAAATATGTTTTTTATGGTATTTTGCTTCTTTATTTTCAAACAAATTTACATTTTTTTATTGATATCTGTGTATTTATTTTGATACGATTTTACATTATTCTATGTGTATTTTGTATGTATTTTATTTTACATATTTACATTATTTAATGTGCATTTTCTATATATATTTTATATAAATATATGTTACTTTATGTCTATTTGTTTGTATATTTTCATACAAATTTACATTATTTTATGTGAATTTTGTATATGTATTGCAATACAAATTTACCAAATTTTACGTGTATTTTATAAATCCATTTCCATACAAATTGAAATTATTTTTGAGTATTTTTGTATATATTTTTATACAAATTTTAGTTATTTTATATATTATTTTGTATATTTATTTTCCAACACATATACATTCTTTTATTGAAATTTAGTTTATTGAATTTGAGACGAATTTACCTTATGTTAGGTGTTTTTTGTATATATATTTTTATACGTATTTACATCATTTTATGTGTATTTTGTATATATAATATCATAGAAATTTACTTTATTTTATGTGTTTTACGTATATATATTTTAATACAAATCTACATTATTTGATGTGTATTTTGCATATCTGTTTCAATACAAATTTACCTTATTGTACGTGCATTTTGTATATTTATTTTAATACGAATTTAGATTATTTGAAAGGTATTTTGTATACTTATTTTTATACGCATTTACATTATTTAATGTGTGTTTTGTATATATATTTTTATGCAAATTTACTTTATTTTATGTGCGTGTTTGTACATATATTTTTATAGAAATTTCCGTTCTCTTATGTGTATTTTGTATATGTTTTCTCATACAAATTTACATTATCTTATTGGTATTTTGTTTATATATTTTGATACGAATTACATTATTATATGTGTATTTTGTACATATCTTTTATACGTATTTACATTATTTAATGTGTATTTATTTTATATATTTTTATACAAATTTACGTTATTATATGTGTATTTGTATAAATAGTTTGATACAAATTTACATTATCTGATGTAGTTTTTATATATTTCTATTTAGCTTATTTTAAGTGTATTTTGTATATCTATTTTCATACAAATTTAACTTCTTTTGTGTATTTTTGTATAAAGTTTTATACAAATTTACGTTATTTTATGTGTATTTTGTATATTTTTATTTATACAAATACTCAGTCTTTTATTGGTATTTTGTTTATCTATTTTAATACCAATTTACATTATTTTATGTGTATTTTGTATACATTTTTTTATACGTACTTACATCATTTTATGTGTATTTTGTATATATATTTTTATAGAAATCTACGTTATTTTGTGTATTTGTATATATAATTTGAAACAAATTTACATTGTTTTATATGTATTTTGCATATCTATTTCAATACAAATTTACCTTAATGAATGTGCATTTTGTATATTTATTTTAATACAAATTTAAATATTTTATGTGTATTTTGGTATATATATATTTAAAAAAAAATGCGTTATTTTACGGGTATTTTGCATCTTTATTTTCATACAAATTTACATTATTTTATTAATATTCTGTGTATTTATTTTGATACGATTTTACACTATTCTATTTGTGTTTTGTATATATTTTTTTCATACATATTTGCATTATTTAATGTATATTTTATATATATGTTTTATACAAATTTACGGTATTTAAAGTGTATTTGTTTATATATTTTCATTCAAATTTACATTATTTTATGTGTATTTTGTATATGTATTTCAATACAAATTTACCTAATTTTATGTGTATTTTGTATATTTATTTTCATACAAATTTAGACTATTTTTGTGTATTTTTGTATGTAATTTTATATATATTTTTATAGAAATTTACTTTTTTTAATGTGTATTCGTATATATATTTTGAAATAAATTTACATTGTTTTATGTGTGTTTTGCATATCTATTTCAATACAAATTTACCATATTGTATTTGCATTTTGTATATTTATTTTAACACAAATTTAATTATTTGATGTGTGTTTTTGTATACATATTTTTATAAAAATATTCTTTTTTATGGATATTTTGCGTCTTTATTTTCATACAAATTTACATTATTTTATTGATATTCTGTGTATTTATATTGATACGATTTTACATTATTCTATGTGTATTTTGTATGTATTTTATGTTACATATTTACATTATTGAATATGCATTTTCTATATATATTTTATACAAATATATGCTACTTTATGTCTATTTGTTTATATATTTTCATACAAATTTACATTATTTTATGTGTATTTTGTATATGTATTTCAATACAGATTTACCAAATTTTATGTGTATTTCCATACAAACTAAAACTATTTTTGTGTATTTTTGTATATATCTAAAATCAAATTTCAGCTATTTTATATATTATTTTGTATATTTATTTTCCTACATATATACATTCTTTTATTGAAATTTAGTTCATTGAATATGAGACGAATTTAAATTATTTTAGGTGTATTTTGTATATATATTTTTATACGTATTTACATAATTTTATGTGTATTTTGTATATATATTTTCATAGAAATTTACTTTATTTTATGTGTTTTCGTATATATATCTTAATAAAAATCTATATTATTTGATGTGTATTTTGCATATCTATTTCAATACAAATTTAACTTATTGTACGTGCATTTTGTATATTTATATTAATACAAATTTAATTATTTTATGTGTATTTTTGTCTATATATTTTTATACAAATATCAATTATTTTATGGGTATTCTGCATCTTTATTTTCAAAGAAAATTTACCTTATTTTATTGATATTCTGTTCATTTATATTGATACGATTTTATATTATTCTATGTGCATTTTATATATATTTTTTATACATTTTTCCATTATTTAATGTGTATTTTGTATATATATTTTATACAAATTTACTCTATTTTATGTGTATTTGTTTATATATTTTGACACAAATTTACAATATTTTATGGGTATTTTGTATATATATTTCAAAAGAAATTTACCTAGTTTTATATGTATTTTGTATATCTATTTTCATACAAATTCAAATTAATTCTGGGTATTTTTGTATATATTTAAAAAAAAAATTTAAGTTATGTTCTGTGTATTTTGTAAATTTATTTTCATTCAAATTTATATTATTTTATTGGTATTTTGTTGATTTATTTTCATACGAATTTACATTATTTTATATGTACTTTGTATATATATTTTTAAACGCATTTAAATTATTTAATGTTTATTTGGAATAAATATTTTTTATACAAATTCATGTTATTTTATGTGTATTTCTATATATATTTTCATACAAATTGACATTATTTTATGTGTATTTTGTACATATATTTCATTACAAATTTACCCTATTTTATGTTTATTTTGTATATTAATCTCAATCATTTTTAAATTATTTTATGTGTATATATGTATTTATATTTAGGTTATTTTATGAGTATTTTCTATATATATTTTTATCCATAATTACATTATTTTATTGGTATTTTGTTAATTTAATTCGATACGAATTTAGATTATTTCATAGGTATTTTGTATACATATATACGCATTTACATTATTTAATGTGTGTTTTGTATATATAAGTTATGTTATGTGTATTTTGTAAATTTATTTTCTTTCAAATATATATTATTTTATTGGTATTTTGTTGATTTATTTTCATACGAATTTACACTATTTTATAAGTACTTTGTATATATATTTTTAAACGCATTTACATTATTTAATGTTTATTTGGAATATATATTTTTTATACAAATTCATGTTATTTTATGTGTATTTGTATATATATTTTCATACAAATTGACATTATTTTATGTGTATTTTGTTCATATATTTCATTACAAATTTACCTTATTTTATGTTTATTTTGTATATTAATTTCATTCAATTTTAGATTATTTTATGTGTGTATTTGTATTTGTATTTAGGTTATTATATGAGTATTTTCTATATATTTTTTTTATCCATAATTACATTATTTTATTGGTATTTTGTTAATTTAATTCGATACGAATTTAGATTATTTCATAGGTATTTTGTATACATATTTATATACGCATTTACAATATTTAATGTGTGTTTTATATATATATTTTTATGCAAATTTACTTTATTTTACGTGCATTTTTGAACATATATTTTTATAGAAATTTGCGTTATTTTATGTGTATTTTGTATATGTTTTCTCATACAAATTTACATTAATTTATTGGTATTTTGTTTATTTATTTTGATACGAATTACATTATTATATGTGTATTTTGTACATATTTTTTATACGTATGTAAAGTATCTAATGAGTATTTTGTTTATATATTTTTATACAAATTTACGTTATTATATGTCTATTTGTATAGATATTTTGATACAAATTTACATTATTTTATTTATTTTGTATATATATTTCAATTCAAATTTAGCTTATTTTATGTGTATTTTGTATATCTATTTTCATACAAATTTAATTACTTTTGTGTATTTTTTTATATAGTTTTATACAAAATTTACGTTATTTTATGTCTATTTTGTATATTTATATTTATACAAATACACATTCTTTTATTGGTATTCTGTTTATTTATTTTGATTCGAATTTACATTATTTGATGTGTATTTTGTATACATTTTTTTATACGTAGTTACTTAATTTTATATGTATTTTGTATTTATATTTTTATAGAAATCTCTGTTATTTTATGTATATTCGTATATATATTTTGAAACAAATTTACATAGTGTTATATGTATTTTTGCATATCTCTTTTAATACAAATCTACCTTATTGTATTTGCTTTTTGTATATTTATTTCAATACAAATTTAAATATTTGATGTGTATTTTTGTATATATATTTATATAAAAAATGCGCTATTTTATGGGAATTTTGCTTCTTTATTTTCATACAAATTTATATTATTTTATTAATATTCTGTGTATTTATTTTGATACGATTTTATATTATTCTATTTTTTTTTTTTACATATTTACATTATTTAATGTGTATCTTGCATATATATTTTATGCAAATTTACGTTATTTTATGTGTATTTGTTTATATATTTTCATAGAAATTTACATTATTTAATGTGTATTTTGTATATGTATTTCAATACAAATTTGCCTTATTTTATGTGTATTTTGCATATCAATTTTCAAAAAAAAATTATTTATTTTTGTGTATTTTTGTATATTTTTATACAAATTTTAGTTATTTTATTTGTATTTTGTATATATATTTTCCTACAAATATACATTCTTTTATTGGAATTTTGTTTATTTATTTTGATACGAGTTTACATTATTTTTTGTGTATTTTATATATATATTTTTGTACGTATTTAAATTATTTTATGTGTATTTTCTATATACATTTTCATATAAATTTACGTTATTTTATTGTGTGTATTTGTATATATTTTGATACAATTTTATACAGATTCATGTTATTTTATGTGTATTTCTATATATATTTTCATACAAATTTATATTATTTTATGTGTATTTATACATACATTTCATTACAAATTTACCTTTTTTTATGTTTATTTTGTATATTTATTTCATTCAATTTTAAATTATTTTATGTGTATATTTGTATTTGTATTTAGGTTATTTTATGTATTTTCTATATATATTTTCATCCAAAATTACATTATTTTATTGGTATTTTCTTAATTTAATTCGATACGAGTTTAGATTATTTCATAGGTATTTTGTATACATATTTTTATACTCATTTACATTATCTAATGTGTGTTTTGTATATATATTTTTATGCAAATTTATTTTATGTGCATTTTTGTTCATATATTTTTAAAGAAATTACCGTTATTTTATGTGTATTTTGTATATGTTTTCTCATACAAATTTACATTATTTTATAGGTATTTTGTTTATTTATTTTGATACGAATTACATGATTATATGTGTATTTTGTACATATTTTTTATACGTATTTACATTATTTATTTTGTATTTTGTTTATATATTTTTCTACAAATTTACGTTATTATATGTGTATTTGTATAAATATTTTGATACAAATTTACTTTATTTTATGTATTTTCTATATATATTTCAACTCAAATTTAGCTTATTTTGTGTGTATTTTGTATATCTATTTTCATACAAATTTAATTACTTCTGTGTATTTTTGTATATAGTTTTATATAAATTTACGTTATTTTATGTGTATTTTGTATATTTATATTTATTCAAATACACATTCTTTTATTAGTATTTTGTTTATTTATTTTGATACGAGTTTACATTATTTTAAGTGTATTTTGTATACATTTTTTGTACGTATTTACTTCACTTTATGTGTATATTGTATATATATTTTTATAGAAATCTACGTTATTTTATGTGTATTCGTATATATATTTTATAACAAATTTACATTTATTTATATGTATTTTGCATATCTATTTCAATACAAATTTACTTTATTGTATGTGCATTTTGTATATTTATTTTAATACAAATTTAATTATTTTATATGTATTTTTGTATATATATTTTCTTACAAATATGCGTTATTATATGGGTATTTTGCATCTTTATTTTCATACAAATTTACATTATTTTATTGATATTTTGTTTATTTATTTTGATACGATTTAAGATTATTTTATGAGTATTTTGTATATATATTTTTATACATATTTAAAATATGTAATGTATAATTTCTATATATATTTTATCCAAATTTACGTTATTTTATGTGTATTTGTTTATATATTTTCATAAATTTACATTATTTTATGTCTGTTTTGTATATGTATTTCAATACAAATTTCCCTAACTTTATGTGTATTTTGCATATCTATATTGAAACAAATTTAAATTATTTATGTGTATTTTTGTATATATTTTTATACAAATTTTTGTTATTTTATTTGTATTTTGTACATATATTTTCCTTCAAATATACATTATTTTATTGGAATTTTGTTTATTTATTTTGATACGAATTTACATTATTTTATGAGTATTTTGTATGTGTATTTTTCTACGTATTTAAATTTTTTATGAGTATTTTGTATATATATTTTCATAAAAATTTACGTTATTTTATTGTGTGTATTCGTATATATGTTGATACAAATTTTAAACAAATTCATGTTATTTTATGTGTATTTGTTTATATATTTTCATACAAATTTACATTATTTTATGTGTATTTTTATATATATTTCATTACAAATTTACCTTATTTTATGTCTATTTTTTTTATATATTTCATTCAATTTTTTATTATTTTATGTGGATATTTGTATTTGTATTTAGGTTATTTTATGTGTATTTTCTATATATATTTTCATCCAAAATTACATTATTTTATTGGTATTTTGTTAATTTAATTCGATACGAATTTAGACTATTTCATAGGTATTTTGTATACATATTTTTATACGCACTTACATTATTTAATGTATGTTTTGTATATATATATATATATATATATATATATATATATATATATATATATATATATATATATATATCTATATATATATATATACATATATATATATATATATATATATATATATATATATATATATATATATATATATATATATATATTTATATCCAAATTTACTTTATTTTATGTGCTTTTTTGTACATATTTTTTATTAAAATTTACGTTATTTATGTGTATTTTGTATATGTTTTCTCATACAAATTTACATTTTTTTTATTGGCATTTTGATTATTTATTTTGATACGAATTACATGATTATTTGTATATTTTGTACATATTTTTTTTATACGTATTTACATTATTTAATATGTATTTTGTTTATATATTTGTAAAAGTTTACGTTATTATATATGTATTTATATAAGTGTTTTGATACAAATTTACGTTATTTTATGTATTTTGTATATATATTTCAATTCAAATATTGCTTATTTTATGTATATTTTGTATATCTATTTTCATACAAATTCAATTACTTTTGTGTATTTTTGTATATAGTTTTATATAAATTTACGTTATTTTATGTGTATTTTGTGTATTTATATTTATACATACACATTCTTTTATTAGTATTTTGTTTATTTATTTTGATACGAGTTTACATTATTTTATGTGAATTTTGTATACATTTTTTTATACGTATTTATTTAATTTTATGTGTATTTTGTATATATATTTTGAAACAAATTTACATTCTTTTATATGTATTTTGCATATCTATTTCAATACAAATTTACCTTATTGTATGTGCATTTTGTATATTTATTATAATAAAATTCAAATATTTGATGTGTTTTCGTATATATATTTTTTTAAAAAATGCGTTATTTTATGGGTATTTTGCATCTTAATTTTCATACAAATTTACATTATTTTATTAATATTCTGTGTATTTATTTTGATACGATTTTACATTATTCTATTTGTGTTTTATATATATATTTTTTATACATATTTGCATTATTTAATGTGTATTTTGTATAAATATTTGATACAAATTTACGTTATTTTAATTGTATATGTTTATATATTTTCATTCAAATTTACATTATTTTATGTGTATTTTGTATATGTATTTCAATATAAATATACCTAATTTTATGTGTATTTTGTTTATTTATTTTCATACAAATATAAATTATTTTTGTGTATTTTTGTATATAGTTATATACAAATTTAGGTTATTTTATTTGTATTTTGTATATCTATTTTCATATAAATAGACATTCTTTTATTGATATTTTGTTTATTTATTTTAACGCGAATTTACATTATTTAATGTGTATTTTGTATATATATTTTTTTACGTATTTACATCATTTCATGTGTTTTTTGTATATATATTTCTATAGAAATCTACGCTATTTTATGTGTATTCGTATATAGATTTTGAAACAAATTTACACTTTTATGTGTATTTTGCATATTTTTTCAATATAAATTTACCTTATTGTATATGCATTTTGTATATTAATTTTAATACAAATTTAATTATTCTATGTGTAATTTTGTATATGTGTTTTTTTAAAAATATGCTTTATTTTATGGGTATTTTGCATTTTTATTTTCATACAAATTTACATTATTTTATTGATATTCTGCTCATTCCTTTTCATACGATTTGTCATTATTCTATGTGTATTTTGTATATATTTTTCATACAAATTTTATGTTATTTTATGTGTATTTGTTTATATATTTTGACACAAATTTACAATATTTTATGGGTATTTTGTATATATATTTCAAGAGAAATTTACCTAGTTTTATGTGTAATTTGTATATCTATTTTCATACAAATTTAAATTATTTCTTTGTATTTTTGTATATATTTTAATACAAATTTTTGTTATGTTATGTGTATTTTGTAAATTTATTTTCATTCAAATATATATCATTTTATTGATAATTTCTTGATTTATTTTGATACGGATTTACATTATTTTATATGTATTTTGTATATATATTTTTATACGCATTTACATTATTTAGTATTTATTTTGAGTATATATTTTTATACAAATTCATGGTATTTTATGTGTATTTGTATATATATTTTTATATAAATTTACATTATTTTATGTGTATTTTGTACATATATTTCATTACAAATTTACCCTATTTTATGTTTATTTTGTATATTTATTTCATATAATATTAAATTATCTTATGTGTATATTTGTATTGGTATTTAGGTTATTTTATGTGTATTTTCTATATATATTTTCATCCAAAAATTATATTATTTTATTGGTATTTTGTTAATTTAATTCGATAAGAACTTTGATTATTTCATAGGTATTTTGTATACATATTTTTATACGCATTTACATTATTCAATGTGTTTTTTGTATATATATTTTTATGCAAATTTGCTTTATTTTATGTGCATTTTTGTACATATTATTTTATAGAAATTTCCGTTCTTTTATGTGTATTTTGTTTATGTTTTCTCATACAAATTTACATTATTTTATTGGTATTTTGTTTATTTATTTTAATGCGAATTACATTATTATATGTGTATTTTGTTCATATCTTTTATACGTATTTACATTATTTAATGTGTATTTTGTTTATATATTTTTATACAAATTTACGTCATTATATGTGTATTTGTATAAATCGTTTGATACAAATTTACATTATTTTATGTATTTTGTATATATATTTCAATTCAAATTTAGCCTATTTTATGTGTATTTAGTATTTTTATTTTCATACAAATTTAATTACTTTTGCGTATGTTTGTATAAAGTTTTATACAAATTTACGTTATTTTATGTGTATTTTGTATATTTTTATTTATACAAATACTTATTCTTTTATTGGTATTTTGTTTATCAATTTTGATACCAATTTACATTATTTTTTGTGTATTTTGTATACATTTTTTTATACGTATTTACATCATTTTATGTGTATTTTGTATATATATTTTTATAGAAATCTACGTTATTTTATGTGTTTTCGTATATATATTTTGAAACAAATTTACATTGTTTTATATGTATTTTGCATATCTATTTCAATACAAATTTACCTTAATGAGTGTGCATTTTGTATATTTATTTTAATACAAATTTAAATATTTTATGTGTATATTGGTATATATATATATTTTATAAAAAATGCGTTATTTTATAGGTATTTTGCATCTTTATTTTCAAACAACTTTATATTATTTTTTTAATATTCTGTTAATTTAATTTTATACGGTTTTACACTATTCTATTTGTGTTTTGTATATATTTTTTTCATACATTTTTGCCTTATTTAATATGTATTTTGTATATATATTTTATACAAATTTACGTTATTTAAAGTGTATTTGTTTATATATTTTCATTATTTTATGTGTATTTTGTATATGTATTTCAATACAAATTTATCTAATTTTATGTGTATTTTGTATATTTTGTTTGTATATTTTTTATATTTATTTTTCTGTATTTTTGTATGTATTTTTTATATATATTTTCACAGAAATTTACGTTTTTTTATGTGTATTCGTATATATATTTTGAAATATATTTACATTGTTTTATGTGTGTTTTGCATATTTATTTCAATACAAATTTACCATATTGTATGTGCATTTTGTATATTTATTTTAATACAAATCTAATTATTTGATGTGTGTTTTTGTATAAATATTTTTATAAAAATATGCTTTTTTTATGGGTATTTTGCATCTCTATTTTCATACAAATTTACATTATGTTATTGATATTCTGTGTATTAATTTTCATACGATTTTATATTATTCTATGTGTATTTTGTATGTATTTTATTTTACATATTTACATTATCTAATGTGCATTTTCTATATATATTTTATAAAAATATGTTACTTTATGTCTATTTGTTTACATATTTTCATAGAAATTTACATTATTTTATGTGTATTTTGTATATGTATTTCAATACAAATTAACCAAATTTAATGAGTATTTTGTTTATCTATTTCCATACAAATTGAAATTAATTTTGTGTATTTTTGTATATATTTTTATACAGATTTTAGTTATCTTATATATTATTTTGTATATTTATTTTCCTACATATATACATTCTTTTATTAAAATTTAATTTATTGAATTTGAGACGAATTTACCTTATTTTATGTGTTTTTTGTATATATATTTTTATACGTATTTACATCATTTTATGTGTATTTTGTATATATATTTTCATAGAAATTTATTTTATTTTATGTGTTTTCGTATATATATTATAATACAAATCTACATTATTTCATGTGTATTTTGCATATCAATTTCAACACAAATTTACCTTATTGTACGTGCATTTTGTGTATTTATTTTAATACAAATTTAATTATTTTGTGTGTATTTTTGTATATATATTTTTATACAAATATCCGTTATTTTATGGGTATTTTGCATCTTTATTTTCATAGAAATATACATTATTTTATTGATATTCTGCTAATTTATTTTGATACGATTTTACATTATTCTATGTGTATTTTGTATATATTTTTTATTTATTTTTCCATAATTGAATGTGTATTTTGTATAAATATTTGATACAAATTTTCATTATTTTATGTGTATTTGTTTATATATTTTGACACAAATTTACAATATTTGATGGGTATTTTGTATACATATTTCACAAGAAATTTACCTAGTTTTATGTGTATTTTGTATATTTATTATCATACAAATTCAATTTTTTTCTGGGTATTTTTTATATATTTTAAAACAAATTTTGTTATGTTGTGTTTATTATGTAAATTTATTTTCATTCAAATACATATTATTTTATTGGTATTTTGTTAATTTATTTTGATACGAATTTACATTATTTTATATGTACTTTGTATATATATTTTTATACGCATTTACCTTATTTAATAACGTAAATTTGTATAAAAATATATAAGTTAAATACTTTAACCCGTGTGCGTCGGGTGACGGAAATTCCCGCTCGGGCAGAAAGCGTCGGGTGGCGGGAGTCATCCGATCCGACGCGCCAAAATAGCACCTCTTCCCAACATCATATCTATGCCGTATTTAATCGTGGAGAGGAAGGATTGGCGATGAAAAAACAATATAAATTATTATGTTTTCGTTTGAAATTGCCACACGGGGCATTGATGAAAGACACCTATTTTACAAAATCTATCAGCACCGCCCGCGCGGTGCGAGGACGACAATAGTCCTCTAGCCCGACGCTTATGGGTTAAATACGTATAAAAAATATATACAAAATACACATATAATAATGTTCTTCGTATCAAAATAAATAAACAAAATTTCAATAAAATAATGTAAATTTCTATGAGAAAATACATAAAATACATAAATAAATAAAATTTCTATAAAAATATATGTACAAAAATGCACATAAAATAAATTTGCATAAAAATATATATACAAAACACACATTAGATACTGTAAATGAGTATAAAAAAATGTATAAAAAATACCTATGGAATAATCTAAATTCGTATCGAATTAAATTAAAAAAATACCAATAAAATAATGTAATTTTGGATGAAAAAATATATAGAAAATACACATAAAATAACCTAAATACAAATACAAATATACACATAAAATGATTTAAAATTGAATGAAATACATATACAAAATAAACATAAAAAAAGGTAAATTTGTAATGAAATATATGTAAAAATACACATAAAATAATATAGATTTGTATGAAAATATATATACAAATACACATAAAAGAGCATGAATCTGTATAAAATTTGTATCAAAATATATACGAATACACACAATAAAATAACTGAAATTTTTATGAAAATGTATATACAAAATACACATAAAATAATTTAATTACGTAGTAAAATATATATACAAAATACACATAAAATAATGTAAATTCGTATCAAAATAAATAAACAAAACTTAAATAAAAGAATGTATATTTGTAGGAAAATATATACAAAACACAAATAAAATAACTAAAACTTGTATAAAATATATACAAAATACACAAAATAAATTAAATTTGTTTGAAAATAGATATGCAAAATACTATAAAATTAATGTAAATTTGTATGAAAATATATAAACAAATGCACATAAAATAACGTAAATTTGTATCAAATATATATGCAAGATACACATTAAATAAGGTAAATATGTATAAAAAAGATATATACAAAAAACAAATAGAATAATGTAAAATCGTATCAAAATAAATACCCAGAATATTAATAAAATAATGTA
Organism: Eriocheir sinensis; assembly: GCF_024679095.1. NCBI lineage: Eukaryota > Metazoa > Arthropoda > Malacostraca > Decapoda > Varunidae > Eriocheir > Eriocheir sinensis. Next base: position 145,004 of record NW_026111701.1, read on the forward strand.
AATTTGTATGAAGATAAAAATGCAAAATTCCCATAAAATAGCGTATTTTTTTATAAAAAAATATACACCAAAATACACATAAAATATTTAAATTTATATTGAAATAAATATAAAAAATGCACATACAATAAGGTAAATTTGTATTGGAAGAGATAAGCAAAAACACATATAAAACAATGTCAATTTGTTTCAAAATATATATACGAATACACATAAAATAACGAAGATTTCTATAAAAATATATATACAAAATACACATAAAATTAAGTAAATACGAATACAAAAATGTATACAAAATACACATAAAATAATGTAAACTCGAATCAAAATAAATAAACAGAATACCAATAAAAGAATGTGTATTTGTATAAATATAAATATACAAAATACACTTAAAATAATGTAAATTTGAATGAAAATATACAAACAAATACACTTAAAATAATGTAAATTTGTATAAAATATATATACAAAATACACATTAAATAATGTCAATATATATAAAAATATAGGCGGTGGCTGAATCGACAGAGTAACACCACCGCGTTCAGGAGGACGCGAGTTCAATCCCCGCCCGGTGCCACCAAGCTGGGATTTTTCAGCCACCGCCGAGTGGCTTAAAGCTGTCCAGAAGACCACCTATCAACCCGGACTCTAGATTCTAGGATTAAAGATGAGCTCCGGGAGGGCAGCATGAGCCATTGCAAGATGGCGCCACTATAAACACTCGCCTGCGCCAGAACGGGCTGGGCCGACCATCAGACCCACCGGGAAGAAGCCTTGGGCCTACCATCAGGCCCCACCGGGAAAAAGCCTACCGGCGCTTTAGGCCGCGACGTAAAAAAAAAAAAAAAAAAAAAAAAAAAATAGAATAATGTAAAATCGTATCAAAATAAATACACAGAATGTTAATAAAATAATGTAAATTTGTATGTAAATTAAGATGCAAAATACCCATAAAATAACGCATTTTTTTAATTAAAATATATATACCAAAATACACATAAAATATTTGAATTAGTATTACAATAAATATACAAAATGCACATACAATAAGGTAGATTTGTATTGAAATAGATATGCAAAATACAAATAAAACAATTTAAATTTGTTTCAAAATATATATACGAATACTCATAAAATAACCTAGATTTCTATAAAAATATATATACAAAATACACATGAAATTAAGTAAATACGTATAAAAAAATGAATACAAAATACACATAAAATAATGTAAATTGTATCAAAATAAATAAACAAAATACCAATAAAAGAATGTATTTATATAAATATAAATATACAAAATACACATATAATAACGTAAATTTGTATAAAACTACACACAAAAAAACAGAAAAGTAATTAAATTTGTATGAAAATAGATATACAAAATACACATAAAATAAGCTAAATTTAAATTGAAATATATATACAAAATACATAAAATAATGTAAATTTCTATCAAAATATTTATACAAATACACATACAATAACGTAAATTTTTTTAAAATTACATCAACAAAATACTCATTAAATAATGTAAATACGTATAAAAAATATGTACAAAATACACATATAATAATATAATTTTATCAAAATAAATAAACAAAATACCAATAAAATAATGTAAATTTGAATGAGAAAACATATACAAAATACACATAAAATATATATACCAAAATACACATAAAAATTTAAATTTGTATTAAAATAAATATACAAAATGCACATACAATAAGGTAAATTTAAATTGAAATAGATATGCAAAATACATATAAAACAATATAAATTTGTTTCAAAATATATAAACGAATACACAAAATAACGCAGATTTCTATAAAAAATATATATACAAAATACACATATAATGAAGTAAATACGTATAAAAAAATGTATACAATTTCTATTTTCATAGAAATTTACTCTATTTTATGAATATTCGTTTATATATTTTGATACAAATTTACATTATTGATGTGTATTTTGCATATCTATTTCAATACAAATTTACTTTATTGTATGTGCATTTTGTATATTTATTTTAATACAAATTTAATTATTTTATATGTATTTTTGTATATATATTTTTATACAAATGTGCGTTATTATATGAGTATTTTGCATCTCTATTTTCATACAAATTTACATTATTTTATTGATATTCTGTTTATTTATTTTGATACGATTTAACATTATTCTGTGTATTTTGTATATATATTTTTATACATATTTACATCATTTAATGTATATTTTGTATATATATTTTATCCAAATTTACGTTATTTTATGTGTATTTGTTTATATATTTTCATACATATTTCCATTATTTTATGTGTGTTTTGTATATGTATTTCAATACAAATTTGCCTAATTTTATGTATATTTTGCATATCTATTTTCAAACAAATTTAAATTATTTTTGTGTATTTTTGTATATATTTTTATACAAATTTTAGTTATTTTATTTGTATTTGTATATATATTTTCCTACAAATATACATTCTTGTATTGGAATTTTGTTGATTTATTTTGATACGAATTTACATTACTTTATGTGTATTTTCTATATATATTTTTCTACGTATTTACATTATTTTATGTGTATTTTGTATATATATTTTCATAAAAATTTACGTTATTTTATTGTGTATACGTATATATTTTGAAACAAATTTTATTCAAAATCATGTAATTTTATGTGTATTTGAGTATATATTTTCATATAAATTTACATTATTTTATGTGTATTTTTACATATATTTCATTACAAATTGACCTTATTTTATGTTTATTTTATATATTCATATTCATATTCAATTCATATTTTGCATCTTTATTTTCTTAGAAACTTAAATTATTTTATTAATATTTTGTGTATTTATTTTGATACGATTTTACACTATTCTATTTGTTTTGTATATATTTTTTTCATACAGATTTGCATTATTTAATGTGTATTTTGTATATATATTTCATACAAATTTACGTTATTTTAAGTGTATTTGTTTATATATTTTTATACAAATTTACATTATTTTATGTGTATTTTGTATATGTATTTCAATACAAATTTACCTAATTTTATGTGTATTTTGTATATTTATTTTCATACAAATTTAAATTATTTTTGTGTATTTTTGTATGTATTTTTTATATATATTTTCATAGAAATTTACGTTTTTTTATGTGTATTCGTATATATATTTTGAAATAAATTTACATTGATTTATGTGTGTTTTGCATATCTATTTCAATACAAATTTACCATATTGTATGTGCATTTTGTATATTTATTTTAATAGAAATTTAATTCTTTGATGTGTGTTTTTGTATACATATTTTTATAAAAATATGCTTTTTTATGGGTATTTTGCATCTTTATTTTCATACAAATTTACATTATTTTATCGATATTCTGTGTATCTATTTTGATACGATTTTACATTATTCTATGTGTATTTTGTATGTGTTTTATTTTACATATTTACATTATTTAAAGTGCATTTTCTGTATATATTTTATACAAATATATGTTTCTTTATGTCTATTTGTTTATATATTTTCATTCAAATTTACATTATTTTATGTGTATTTTGTATATGTATTTCAATACAAATTTACCAAATTTTGTGTATTTTGTATATCTATTTCCATATAAATTGAAATTATTTTTGTGTATGTTTTTATACAAATTTTAGTTATTTTATATATTATTTTCTATTTTTATTCTCCTACATATATACATTCTTTTATTGAAATTTAGTTTATTGAATTTGAGACGAATTTACATTATATTAGGTCTATTTTGTATATATATTTTTATACGTATTTACATCATTTTATGTGTATTTTGTATATATATTTTCATAGAAATTTACTTTATTTTATGTGTTTTCGTATATATATTTTAATACAAATCTACATTATTTGGTGTGTATTTTGCATATCTATTTCAATACAAGTTTACCTTATTGTACGTGCATTTTGTATATTTATTTTGATACAAATTTAATTATTTTATGTGTATTTTTGTATATATATTTTTATACAAATATCCGTTATTTTATGGGTATTTTGCATCTTTATTTTCATAGAAATTTACATTATTTTATTGATATTCTACTCATTTATTTTGAAACGGTTTTACATTATTCTATGTGTATTTTGTATAAATTTTTTATACATTTTTCCATTATTTAATGTGTATTTTGTATATATATTTTATACAAATTTATATTATTTTATATGTTTTTGTTTATATATTTTGACACAAATTTACAATATTTTATGGGTATTTTGTACATATATTTCAAAAGAAATTTACCTAGTTTTATGTGTATTTTGTATATCTATTTTCATACAAATTCAAATTATTTCTGGGTATTTTTGTATATTTTAATACAAATTTAAGTTATGTTATGTGTATTTTGTAAATTTATTTTCATTCAAATATATATTATTTTATTTATATTTTCTTTATTTATTTTGATACGAATTTAGATTATTTTATATGTACTTTATATATATATATATATATATATATATATATATATATATATATATATATATATATATATATATATATATATATATATATATATATATATATATATATATATATATATATATATATATATTTTTATACATTTATTTAATGTTTATCTTGACTATATATTTTTATACAAATTCATGTTATTTTATGTGTATTTGTATGTATATTTTCATATAAATTGACATTATTTTATGTGTATTTTGTACATATATTTTATTACAAATTTACCTTATTTTATGTTTATTTTGTATATTTATTTCATTCAATTTTAAATTATTTAATGTTTCTATTTGTATTTGTATTTAGGTTATTTTATGTGCATTTTCTACATATATTTTCATCCAAAATTACATTATTTTATTGGTATTTTGTTAATTTAATTCGATACGAATTTAGATTATTTCAAAGGTATTTTGTATACATGCTTTTATACGCATTTACATTATTTAATGTGTGTTTTGTATATATATTTATTTGCAAATCTACTTTATTTTATGTGCATTTTTGTACATATATTTTTAAAGAAATTAGCGTTATCTTATGTGTATTTTGTATATGTTTTCTCATACAAATTTACATTATATTATTGGTATTTTGTTTATTTATTTTGATACGAATTTCATGATTATATGTGTATTTTGTACATATTTTTTATACGTATTTACATTATTTAATGTGTATTTTGTTTATGTGTTTTTATACAAATTTACGTTATTATATGTGTATTTGTATAAATATTTTGATACAAATTTACATTATTTGATATATTTTGTATATATATATTTCAATTCAAATTTAGTTTATTTTATGTGTATTTTGTATATCTATTTTCATACAAATTTAACTACTTTTGTGTATTTTTGTATATAGTTTTATATAAATTTACGTTATTTTATGTGTATTTTGTATATTTATATTTATACAAATACTCATTCTTTTATTGGTATTTTGTTTATTTATTTTGATACGAGTTTACATTATTTTATGTGTATTTTGTATACATTTTTTATACGTATTTACTTAATTTTATGTGTATTTTGTATATATATTTTTATAGAAATCTACGTTATTTTATGTGTATTCCTATATATATTTTGAAACAAATTTACATTGTTTTAAATGTATTTTGCATATCTATTTCAATACAAATTTACCTTATTGTATGTGCATTTTGTATATTTATTTTAATACAAATTCAAATATTCTATGTTTTCGTATATATATTTTTATAAAAAATGACTCATTTTATGGGTATTTTGCATCTTAATTTTCATACAAATTTACATTATTTTATTAATATTCTGTGTATTTATTTTCTTACGATTTTACATTATTCTATTTGTGTTTTGTATTTTATTTTATACATATTTACATTATTTAATGTGTATTTTGTATATATATTTGATACAAATTTACGTTATTTTAAGTGTATATGTTTACATATTTTCATTCAAATTTACATTATTTTAGGTGTATTTTGTATATTCATTTCAATACAAATTTACCTAATTTTATGTGTATTTTGTACATCTATTTTCATACAAATTTAAATTATTTATGTGCATTTTTGTATATAGTTTAATACAAATTTAGGTTATTTTATGTGTATATCTATTTTCATACAAATACACATTCTTTTATTGATATTTTGTTTATTTATTATGATGCGAATTTACATTATTTAATACGTATTTTGTATATATATTTTTTTACGTATTTACATCATTTTATGTGTATTTTGTATATATATTTCTATAGAAATCTACGTTATTTTATGTGTATTCGTATATAGATTTTGAAACAAATTTACACTTTTATATGTATTTTGCATATTTTTTCAATACAAATTTACCTTATTGTATATGCATTTTGTATATTAATTTTAAGACAAATTTAATTAATCTATGTGTATTTTTGTATATGTATTTTTATAAAAATATGCTTTATTTTATGGGTATTTTGCATCTTTATTTTCACACAAATTTACATAATTTTATTGATATTCTGCTCATTCATTTGGATACGATTTGACATTATTCTATGTGTATTTTGTATATATTTTTCATACAAATTTACGATATTTTATTTTTTTGTTTATATATTTTGACACAAACTTACAATATTTTATGGGTATTTTGTATATATATTTCAAAAGAAATATACCTAGTTTTATGTGTATTTTGTATATCTATTTTCATACAAATTCAAATTATTTATATGTATTTTTGTATATATTTTTATACAAATTTTAGTTATGTTATGTGTATTTTGTAAATTTATTTTCATTCAAATATATATTATTTTATTGGTATTTTGTTGATTTATTTTGATACGAATTTACATTATTTTATATGTACTTTGTATATATATTTTTATACTCATTTACATTATTTAATTTTTTTTTTAATATATATTTTTATACAAATTCATGGTATTTTATGTGTATTTGTATATATATTTTCATATAAATTTACATTATTTTATGTGTATTTTGTACAAATATTTCATTACAAATTTACCTTATTTTATGTTTATTTTGTATATTTATTTCATTTAATATTAAATTATTTTATGTGTATATTTTTATTTGTATTTAGGTTATTTTATGTGTATTTTCTATATATATTTTCATACAAAAATTACATTATTTTATTGGTATTTTGTTAATTTAATTCGATAAGAGTTTTGATTATTTCATAGGTATTTTGAATACATATTTTTATACGCATTTACATTATTTAATATGTGTTTTATATATATATATATATATATATATATATATATATATATATATATATATATATATATATATATATATATATATATATATATATATCTATATATATATATATATATATATATATATATATATATATATATATATATATATATATATATATATATATATATATATATATATATTTCTTACTTTATTTTATGTGCATTTTTGTACATATATTTTTATAGAAATTTCAGTTCTTTTATGTGTATTTTGAATATGTTTTCTCATACAAATTTACATTATTTTATTGGTATTTTGTTTATTTATTTTGATACGAATTACATTATTATATGTGTATTTTGTACATATCTTTTATACGTATTTACATTATTTAATGTGTATTGTGTTTATATATTTTTATACAAATTTTCGTTATTATATGTGTATTTGTATACATAGTTTGATACAAATTTACATTATTTTATGTATTTTATAGATATATTTCAATTCAAATTTATATTATTTTAAGTGTATTTTGTATATCTATTTTCATACAAATTTAATTACTTTTGTGTATTTTTGCATAAAGTTTTATACAAATTTACGTTATTTTATGTGTATTTTGTATACATTTTTTTTTAAGTATTTACTTCATTTTATGTGTGCGTTATTTTGTGTATTCGCATATATATTTTGAAATAAATTTACATTGTTTTATGTGTGTTTTGCATATCTATTTCAATACAAATTTTCCATATTGTACGTGCATTTTGTATATTTATTTTAATACGAATTTAATTATTTGATGTGTGTTTTTGTATACATATACATATACATACATATCTTTATTTTCATACAAATTTACATTATTTTATTGATATTCTGTGTGTTTATTTTGATACGGTTTTACATTATTCTATGTGTATTTTGTATGTATTTTATTTTACATATTTACATTATTTAATGTGCATTTTCTATATATATTTTATACAAATATATGTAACTTTATGTCTATTTGTTTATATATTTTCATACAAATTTACCAAATTTTATGTGTAATTTGTATATTTATTTCCATACAAATTGTAATTATATTTTGTATATATTTTTATACAAATTTAAGTTATTTTATATATTATTTTGTATATTTATTTTCCTACAAATATACATTCTTTTATTGAAATTTAGTTTATTGAATTTGAGACGAATTTACCTTATTTTAGGTGTATTTTGTATATATATTTTCATAGAAATTTACTTTATTTTATTTTTTTCGTATAAATATTTTAATACAAATCTACATTATTTGATGTGTATTTTGCATATCTATTTCAATACAAATTTACATTATTGTACGTGTATTTTGTATATTTATTTTAATACAAATTTAACTTTTTTGTGTATTTTTGTATATATATTTTTATACAATTATCCGTTATTTTATGGGTATTTTGCATCTTTATTTTCATAGAAATTTACATTATTTTATTGATATTCTGCTCATTTATTTTGATACGATTTTACATTATTCTATGTGTATTTTGTATATATTTTTTATACATTTTTCCATTATTTCATGTGTATTTTATATATATATTTTATACAAATTTACATTATTTTATGTGTATTTGTTTCTATATATTGACACAAATTTACAATATTTTATGGGTATTTTCTATATATATTTCAAAAGAAATTTACCTAGTTTTATGTGTATTTTGTACATCTATTTTCATACAAATTCAAATTATTTTTGGGTATTTTTCTATATATTTTAAAACAAATTTTATTTATGTTATGTGTATTTTGTAAATTTATTTTCATTCAAATATATATTATTTTGTGTATTTTTGTATATAGTTTTATACAAACTTACGTTATTTTATGTGTATTTTGTATATTTTTATTTATACAAATACACATTCTTTTATTGGTATTTTGTTTATTTATTTTGATTTGAATTTACATTATTTTATGTGTATTTTGTTTATATTTTTGTATAGGTGTTTACTTAATTTTATGTGTATTTTGTATATATATTTTTATAGAAATCTACGTTATTTTAAGTGTATTCGTATATATATTTCGAAACAAATTTACATTGTTTTATATGTATTTTTGCATATCTCTTTCTATAGAAATTTACCTTATTTTATGTGCATTTTGTATATTTATTTTAATACAAATTTAAATATTTTATGTGTATTTTGGTATATATATTTTTATAAAAAATGCGCTATTTTATGGGAATTTTGCATCTTTATTTTCATACAAATTTACATTATTTTATTAATATTCTGCGTATTTATTTTCATTCGATTTTACATTATTCTATTTGTTTTTTGTATATTTTTTTATGCATATGCACATTATTTAATGTGTATCTTGCATATATTTTTATACAAATTTATTATCTATTATCTATTTTCATACAAATACACATTTTTTTCATGACATTTTGTTTATTTATTTTGACACGAATTTACATTATTTAATATGTCTTTTGTATATATATTTCTATACGTATTTACATCATTTTATGTGTATTTTGTATATATATTTCTATAGAAATCTACGTTATTTTATATGTATTCGTAAATATATTTTGAAACAAATTTACATTGTTTTATGTGTATTTTGCATATTTTTTCAATACAAATTTATCTTATTGTATGTGCATTTTGTATATTAATTTGAATTCAAATTTGATTATTCTATGTGTATTTTTGTATATGTATTTTTATAAAAATATGCTTTATTTTATTGGTATTTTGCATCTTTATTTTCATACAAATTTACATTATTTTATTGATATTCTGTGTATTTATTTTGATACGATTTTACATTATTCTATGTGTATTTTGTATATATATTTTATAAAAATGTACGTTATTTTATGTGTATTTGTTTTCATTTCATACAAATTTACATTATTTTATGTGTATTTTGTACATGTATTTAAATACAAATTTAACTAGTTATATGTGTATTTTGTATATCTATTTTCATACAAATTGAAACTATTTTTGTGTATTTTTGTATATATTTTTATACAAATTTTCGTTATTTTATGTGTATTTTGTATATTTATTTTCCTACAAATATACGTTCTTTTATCTGAATTTTGTTTATTTATTTTGATACGAATTTACAATATTTTAGGTGTATTTGGTATATATATTTTTATACTTATTTACATCATTTATATGTATTTTGTATGTATATTTTCATAGAAATTTACTCTATTTTATATGTATTCGTATATATATTTTGATACAAATTTACATTATTGATGTGTATTTTGCATATCTATTTCAATACAAATTTACTTTATTGAATGTGCATTTTGTATATTTATTTTAATACAAATTTTATTCTTTTATGTTTTTTTTTGTATGTATATTTTTATACAAATATACGTTATTATATGGGTATTTTGCATCTTTATTTTCATACAAATTTACGTTATTTTATTGATATTCTGTTCATTTATTTTGTAACGATTTTACATTATTCTATGTGTATTTTGTATATATATTTTTATACATTTTTACAATATTTAATATATATTTTGTATATATATGTTATGCAAATTTACATTATTTTATGCGTATTTGTTTATATATTTTCATACAATTTTACATTATTTAATGTGCATTTTGTATATGTATTTCAATTCAAATTTGCCTAATTTTATGTATAGTTTGCATATCTATTTTCAAACAAATTTAAATTATTTTTGTGTATTTTTGTATATATTTTTATACAAATTTTAGTTATTTTATTTGTATTTTGTATATATATTTTCCTACAAATATACATTCTTTTATTGGAATTTTGTTTATTCATTTTGATACGAATTTACATTATTTTATGTGTATTTTGTATATATATTTTTCTACGTATTTACATTATTTTATGTGTATTTTGTATATATATTTTCATAGAAATTTACGTTATTTTATTTTGTGTATTCGTATATATTTTGACCCAAATTTATATTATTTTATGTGTTTTAGCATATCTATTTCAATAAAAATTTTCCTTATTGTATGTGTGTTTTGTATTTTCATTTTAATACAAATTTAATTATTTTATATGTATTTTTGTATATATATTTTTTTTAAATATGAGTAATTTTTTATATATATATATATATATATATATATATATATATATATATAGATATATATATATATATATATATATATATATATATATATATATATATATATATATATATATATATATATATATATATATATATATATATATATATATATATATATATATATATACACATATATATCTATATATATATATATATATATATATATATATATATATATATATATATATATATATATATATTTATGGATATATGTGTTATTTTATGTTTGTTTGTTTATATATTTTGATAGAAATTTACAATATTTTATTGGTATTTTGTATATACGTATATTTCAAAACAAATTTACCTAATTTTATGTGTATTTTGTATATCTATTTTCATACAAATTTAAATTATTTCTGTGTTTTTTTGTATAGATTTTAATACAAATTTTAGTTATGTTATGTGTATTTTGTAAATTTAATTTCACACAAATATATATTATTTTATTGGTATTTTGTTGATTTATTTTGATACGAATTTACATTGTTTTATGTGTAATTTGTATATATATTTTTATACGTATTTACATTATTTAATGTGTATTTTGTATATATATTTTTATACAAATTTATGTTATTTTACGTGTATTTGTATATATATTTTGATACAAATCTACATTATTTTATGTGTATTTTGTATATATATTTCATTACAAATTTGCCTTATTTTATGTTTATTTTTATATTTATTTTCATTCAAATTTAAATTATTTTATGTGTATATATTTATTTGTATTTACGTTATTTTATATGTATTTTCTATATATATTTTCATTCAAAATTACATTATTTTATCGGTATTTTGTTCATTATTTCGATTCAAATTTAGATTATTTCACGTGTATTTTCTATACATATTTTTATACGCATTTACATTATTTAATTTGTGTTTTGTATATATATTTTTTATACAATTTTACTTAATTTTATGTGCATTTGTGTTTTTTTTTATACAAAATAACATTATTTTAAGTGTATTTTGTTCTTATTTTACAACAAATTTGACTTATTTATGTGTATTTTGTTTATTTATTTTCATACAAATTTAAATTATTTTATGTGCATTTTTGTACATATATTTTTTTAAAAATTTGCGTTATTTTATGTGTATTTTGTATATATTTTTTCATAGAAATTTACATTATTTTATTGGTATTTTGGTTACGTATTTTGATACGATTTTACATTATTATATGTGTTTTTTGTATATATATTGTATACGTATTTTCATTATTAATGTGTATTTTGTTTATATATTTTAAAACAAATTTACGTTATCTTATGTGCATCTGTTAAAATATTTTGATACAAATGTACATTATTTTATGTATTTTGTAAATATATTTCAATACAAATTTAGTTTATTTTATATATATTTTGTATATACTTTGTTTATATTTTTTTATACAAAATTACGTTATTTTATGTGTATTTGTATAAATATTTTGATACAAATTTACATTGTTTTAAGTATTTTGTATATATATTTCAATTCAAAATTAGCTTATTTTATGTGTATTTTGTATATCTATTTTCACACAAATTTAATTACTTTTGTGTATTTTTGTATATATTTTTATATAAATTTACGTATTTTTTATGTGTATTTTGTATATTTATATTCATACAAATACACATTCTTTTATTAGTATTTTGTTTATTTATTTTGATACGAGTTTACATTATTTTATGCGTATTTTGTATACCTTTTTTTTCTACATATTTACCTCATTTTATGTGTATTTTGTATATATATTTTCATAGAAATCTACGTTATTTTATGTGTATTCGTATATATATTTTGAAACAAATTTACATTGTTTTATATGTATTTTGCATATCTATTTCAATACAAATTTACCTTATTGTATGTGCATTTTGTATATTTATTTTAATACAAATTCAAATATTTTATGTGTGTCTTGATATATATATTTTTATAAAAAATGCGTTATTTTATGGGTATTTTGCTTCATTATTTTCATACAAATTTACATTATTTTATTAATATTCTGTGTATTTATTTTGATACGATTTTACATTATTCTATTTGTGTTTTGTATATATTTTTTTATACATATTTACATTATTTAATGTGTATTTTGTATATATATTTTATAAAAATTTACGCTATTTTAAGTGTATTTGTTTATATATTTTTACTCAAATTTACATTATTTTATGTGTATTTTGTAAATGTATTTATATACAAATTTACCTAATTTCATGCGTATTTTGTATATTTATTTTCATACAAATTTAAATTATTTTTGTGTATTTTTGTATATAGTTTTATACAAATTTAGGTTATTTTATGTGTATATTGTATATCTATTTTCATACAAATACACATTCTTTTACTGATATTTTTTTATTTATTTTAACGCGAATTTACATTATTTAATGTGTATTTTGTATATATATTTTTATTCGTATTTACATCATTTTATGTGTATTTTGTATATATATTTCTATAGAAATCTACGTTATTTTATGTGTATTCATATATATATTTTGAAACAAATTTACAATGTTTTATGTGTATTTTGCATATTTTTTCAATACAAATTTACCTTATTGTATGTGCATTTTGTATATTAATTTTAATTCAAATTTAATTATTCTATGTGTATTTTTGTATATGTATTTTTTTTTTAAATATGCTTTATTTAGTGGGCATTTTGCATCTTTATTTTCATACAAATTTACATTATTTTATTCATATTCTGTGTATTTATTTTGATACGATTTTACATTATTCTATGTGTATTTTGTATATATATTTTTTACAAATGTACGTTATTTTATGCGTATTTTGTATACCTTTTTTTTATACGTATTTACTTCATTTTATGTGTATTTTGTATATATATTTTTATAGAAATCTACGTAATTTTTTGTATTCGAATATATATTGTGAAACAAATTTACATTGTTTTATATGTATTTTGCATATCTATTTCAACACAAATTTACCTTAATGAATGTGCATTATTGTATATTTATTTTAATACAGATTTGCATTATTTAATGTGTATTTTGTATATATATTTTATACAAATTTACGTTATTTTAAGTGTATTTGTTTATTTATTTTTATTCAAATTTACATTATTTTATGTGTATTTTGTATATGTATTTCAATACAAATTTACCTAATTTTATGTGTATTTTGTATTTTTATTTTCATACAAATTAAAAATATTTTTGTGTATTTTTGTATGTATTTTTTTTAAATATATTTAATAGAAATTTACGTTTTTTTATGTGTATTCGTATATATATTTTGAAATAAATTTACATTGTTTTATGTGTGTTTTGCATATCTATTTCAATACAAATTTACCATATTGTATGTGCATTTTGTATATTTATTTTAATACAAATTTAATTATTTGATGTGTGTTTTTGTATACATATTTTTATAAAAATATGCTTTTTTATGGGTATTTTGCATCTTTATTTTCATACAAATTTACATTATTTTATTGATATTCTGTGTATTTATTTTGATACGATTTTACATTATTCTATGTGTATTTTGTATGTATTTTATTTTACATATTTACATTATTTAATGTGCATTTTCTATATATATTTTATACAAATATATGTTTCTTTATGTCTATTTGTTTATATATTTTCATACAAATTTACATTATTTTATGTGTATTTTGTATATGTATTTCAATACAAATTTACCAAATTTTATGTGTATTTTGTATATCTATTTTCATACAAATTGAAATTATTTTTGTGTATTTTTGTATATATTTTTATACAAATTTTAGTTATTTTATATATTATTTTGTATATTTATTTTCCTACATATATACATTCTTTTATTGAAATTTAGTTTATTGAATTTGAGACGAATTTACCTTATTTTAGGTCTATTTTGTATATATATTTTCATACGTATTTACATCAATTTATGTATATTTTGTATATATATTTTTATAGTAATTTACTTTATTTTATGTGTTTTCGTATATATATTTTAATACAAATCTTCATTATTTGATGTGTATTTAGCATATCTACTTCAATACAAATTTACCTTATTGTATGTGCATTTTGTATATTTATTTTAATACAAATAAAATTATTTTATGTGTATTTTTGTATATATTTTTTATATAAATATGCGTTATTTTATGGGTATTTTGCATCTTTATTTTCATAGAAATTTACTATATTTTATTGATATTTTGTTCATTTATTTTGATACGATTTTACATTATTCTATCTGTATTTTGTATATATTTTTTATACATTTTCCATTATTTAATGTGTATTTTGTATATATTTTATACAAATTTATTTAATTTATGTGTATTTGTTTATATATTTTGATACAAATTTTGAATATTTAATGGGTATTTTCTACTATATATATTTCAAAACAAATTTACCTAATTGTATGTGTATTTTGTTTATCTATTTTCATAAAAAAAATAATAATTTCACTGTATTTCTGTATATATTTTAATACAAATTTTAGTTATATTATATGTATTTTGTAAATTTATTTTCACACAAATTTATATTATTTTATTGGAATTTTGTTTATTTATTTTGATACGAATTTACATTATTTTATGTGTATTTTGTATATATATTTTTCAACGTATTTAAATTATTTTATGTGTATTTTATATATACATTTTCATAAAAATTTACGTTATTTTATTGTGTGTATTCGTATATATTTTGATACAAATTTTATACAAATTCATGTTATTTTATTTGTATTTGTATATATATTTTCATACAAATTTATATTATTTTATGTGTATTTTTACATATATTTCATTACAAATTTAACTTATTTTATGTTTATTTTGTATATTTATTTCATTCAATTTTAAATCATTTTATGTGTATATTTGTATTTGTAGTCATGTTATTTTATGTGTATTTTCTATATATATTTTCATCCAAAATTACATTATTTTATTGGTATTTTCTTAATTTAATTCGACACGAATTTAGAATATTTCATAGGTATTTTGTATACATAATTTTAAACTCATTTACATTGTCTAATGTGTGTTTTGTATATATATTTTTGTGCAAATTAATTTTATGTGTATTTTGTATATGTTTTCTCATACAAATTTATTATTTATTTTATTGGTATTTTGTTCATTTATTTTGATACGAATTACATTACCATATGTGTATTTTGTACATATTTTTTATACGTATTTAAATTATTTAATCTGTATTTTGTTTATATATTTTTATACAAATTTACATTATTATACGTGTATTTGTATAAATATTTTGTTACAAATTTACATTATTTTATGTATTTTGTATATATATTTCAATTCAAATTTAGCTTATTTTATGTGCATTTTGTATATCTATGTTCATACAAATTTAATTACTTTTGTGTATTTTTGTATACAGTTTTATACAAATTTACGTTATTTTATGTGTATTTTGCATATTTATATTTATACAAATACTCATTCTTTTATTGGTATTTTGTTTATTTAATTTTAAACGAATTTACATTATTTTATGTGTATTTTGTATACATTTTTTTATACGTATTTTCTTCATTTTATGTGTATTTTGTATATATATTTTAATAGAAATCTACGTTATTTAATGTGTATTCGTATATATATATATATATATATATATATTGAAACAAATTTACATTCTTTTATATGTATTTTGCATATCTATTTCAATACAAATTTACCTTATTGTAAGTGCATTTTGTATATTTATTTAATACAAATTCAAATATTTTATGTGTATTTTGATATATATATATATATATATATATATATATATATATTTTTTTTTTAAATATGCTATTTTATGAGTATTTTGCATTTTAATTTTCATACAAATTTACATTATTTTATTAATACTCTGTGTATTTATTTTGATTCGAGTTTACATTATTCTATTTGTGTTTTGTATATATTTTTATATACATATTTACATTATTTAATGTGTATTTTGTATAGACATTTTATAGAAATTTACGTTATTTTAAGTGTATTTGTTTATATATTTTTATTCAAATTTACATTATTTTATGTGTATATTGTATATGTATTTCAATACAAATTTACCTAATTTTATTTGCATTTTGTATATTTATTATCATACAAATTTAAATTATTTTTGTGTATTTTTGTATGTATTTTTTATATATATTTTCATAGAAATTTACGTTTTTTTATGTGTATTCGTATATATATTTTGAAATAAATTTACATTGTTTTATGTGTGTTTTGCATATCTCTTTCAATACAAATTTACCATATTGTATGTGCATTTTGTATATTTATTTTAATACAAATTTAATTATTTGAGGTGTGTTTTTGTATACATTTTTATAAAATTTGCTTTTTTATGGGTATTTTGCATCTTTATTTTCATACAAATTTACAATATTTTATTGATATTCTGTGTATTTATTTTGCTACGATTTTACATTATTCTATGTGTAACTTGTATGTATTTTATTTTACATATTTATATTATTTAATATGCATTTTCTATATATATTTTATACGAATATATGTTACTTTATGTCTATTTGTTTATATATTTTCATACAAATTTACATTATTTTATGTGTATTTTCTATATGTATTTCAATACAAATTTACCAAATTTTATGTGTATTTTGTATATCTATTTCCATACAAATTGAAATTATTTTTGTGTATTTTTGTATATATTTTTATACAAATTTTAGTTATTTTATATATTATTTTGTATATTTATTTTCCTACATATATACATTCTTTTATTGAAATTTAGTTTATTGAATTTGAGACGAGTTTACCTTATTTTAGGTGTATTTTGTATATATATTTATTTTTATACGTATTTACATCATTTTATGTGTACATAAAATAATGTCAATTTGTATGAAAATATATATACAAATACACATAAAATAACGTGAATTTGTATAAAATATATATTCAAAATAAACAATAAATAATGTAAATGCGTATAAAAATATATATACAAAGTACATATAAAATAATGTAAATTCATATCAAAATAAATCAACAAAATACCAATAAAATAATATATATTTGAATGAAAATAAATTTACAAAATAAACATAACATAACAAAAATTTGTTTTAAAATATATACAAAAATACCCAGAAATAATTTGAATTTGTATGAAAATAGATATACAAAATACACATAAAACTAGGTAAATTTCTTTTGAAATATATATACAAAATACCCATAAAATATTGTAAATTTGTGTCAAAATATATAAACAAATACACATAAAATAATGTAAATTTGTATAAAATATATATACAAAATACACATTAAATAATGGAAAAATGTATAAAAAATATATACAAAATACACATAGAATAATGTAAAATCGTATCAAAATAAATGAGCAGAATATCAATAAAATAATGTAAATTTCTATGAAAATAAAGATGCAAAATACCCATAAAATAACGGATATTTGTATAAAAATATATATACAAAAATACACATAAAATAATTAAATTTGTATTAAAATAAACACAAAAAATGCACGTGCAATAAAATAAATTTGTATTGAAATAGAAATGCAAAATACACATCAAATAATGTAGATTTGTATTAAAATATATATACGAAAACATAAAATAAAGTAAATTTATTTGAAATAAACATAAAATGATGTAAATACGTACAAAAATATATATACAAAATACACCTAAAATAAGGTAAATTCGTCTCAAATTCAATAAACTAAATTTCAATAAAAGAATGTATATATGTAGGAAAATAAATATACAAAATAATATATAAAATAACTAAAATTTGTATAAAAATATATACAAAAATACACAAAAATAATTTCAATTTGTATGGAAATAGATATGAAAAATACACATAAAATTTGGTAAATTTGTATTGAAATACATATACAAAATACACATAAAATAATGTAAATTTGTATGAAAATAAATAAACAAATAGACATAAAGTAACATATATTTGTATAAAATATATATAGAAAATGCACATTAAATAATGTAAATATATAAAATAAAACACATACAAAATACACATAGAATAATGTAAAATCGTATGAAAATAAACACACAGAATATCAATAAAATAATGTAAATTTGTATGAAAATAAAGATGCAAAATACCAATAAAAAAAGCATATTTTTTTAAAAGTATGTATTCAAATACACATATCAAATAATTAAATTTGTATCAAAATAAATATACAAAATGCACATCAATATGGTAAATTTGTATTGAAATAGATATGCAAAACATACATAAAACAATGTAAATTTATTTCAAAATATATATACGAATACACATAAAAAAAACATAAATTTTGTATAAAAAAATATATGAAAAATACATAGAAAAATACACAAAAATAATTTAAATTTGTATGAAAATATATATACAAAATACACATAAAATTAGGTAAATTTGTATTGAAATACAAATACAAAATACACATAAAATAATGTAAATTTGAATGAAAATATATAAACAAATACACTTTAAATAACGTAAATTTGTATAAAATATATATACAAAATACACATTAAATAATGCAAATATGTATGAAAAAAATATATACAAAACACAAATAGAATAGTGTAAAATCGTATCAAAATAAAGACACTGAATATTAATAAAATAATGTAAATTTGTATGAAAATAAAGATGCAAAATACCAATAAAATAAAGCATTTTTATAAAATATATATATACCAAAATCCACATAAAATATTTAAATTTGTATTAAAATAAATATTCAAAATGTACTTTCATTAAGGTAAATTTGTATTGAAATATATATGCAAAATACATATAAAACTATGTAAATTTGTTTCAAAATATATATACGAATACACAAAATAACGTAGATTTCTATAAAAATATATATACAAAATACACATAAAATGAAGTAAATACGTATAAAAAATGTATACAAAATACACATAAAATAATGTAAATTGGTATCAAAATAGATAAACAAAATACTAATAAAAGAATGAGTATTTTTATAAATAAAAATATACAAAATACACATAAAATAACGTAAATTTGTATAAAACTTAATACAAAAATACACAAAAGTAATTAAATTTGTATGAAAATAGATATACAAAATACACTTAAAATAAGCTAAATTTGAATTGAAATATATATACAAAATATATAAAATAATGTAAATTTGTATCAAACTATTTATACAAATACACATATAATAACGTAAATTTGTATGAAAATATATAAACAAAATACACATTAAATAATGTAAATACGTATAAAAGATATGTACAAAATACATATATAATAATGTAATTCGTATCAAAATAAATAAACAAAATACCAATAAAATAATGTAAATTTGTATGAGAAAACATATACAAAATACACATAAAAGAACGGAAATTTCTATAAAAATATATGTACAAAAATGCACATAAAATAAAGTAAATTTGCATAAAAATATATATACAAAACACACATTAAATAATGTAAATGCGTATAAAAATATGTATACAAAATAACTATGAAATAATCTAAATTCTTATCGAATTACATAATGAAAATACTAATAAAATAATGTAGTTTTTGGATGAAAATATATATAGAAAATACACATAAAATAATCTAAATACAAATACAAATATACACATAAAATAATTTAATGTCAAATAAAATAAATATACAAAATAAACATAAAATAAGGTAAATTTGTAACGAAATATATGTACAAAATACACATAAAATAATGTAAATTTATATGAAAATATATATACAAATACACATAAAATACCAAGAATTTGTAAAAAAATATATATTAAAAATAAATATTAAATAATGTAAATGCGTATAATTATATATATACAAAGTACATATAAAATAATGTAAATTCGTATCAAATAAATAAAAAGAATACCGATAAAATAATATATATTTGAATGAAAATAAATTTACAAAATACACATAACAGAACCAAAATTTGTATTAAAATATATACAAAAATACATAGAAATAACTTGAATTTGTATCAAAATAGCTATACAAAATACACATAAAACTAGGTAAATTTCTTTTTGAAATATATATACAAAATACAAATAAAATATTGTAAATTTGTCAAAATATATAAACAAATACACATAAAATAACGTAAATTTGTATGAAAAATATATACAAAATACATATAGAATAATGTCAAATCGTATCAAAATGAATAAGCAGAATATCAATAAAATAATGTAAATTTGTATGAAAATAAAGATGCAAAATACCCATAAAATAAAGCATATTTTTATAAAAAATACATATACAAAAATACACATAGAATAATTAAATTTGTATTAAAATTAAAATACAAAATGCATATACAATAAGGTAAATTTGTATTGAAAAAATATGCAAAATACACATAAAAGTTTAAATTTGTTTCAAAATCTATATACGAACACACATAAAATAACGTAGATTTCTATAGAAATATATATACAAAATACACATGAAATTATGTAAATACGTATAAAAATATATATACAAAAGACACATTAAATAATGTGAATTCACGTCAAAATAAATAAAAAAAATATCAATAGGAGAATGTGTATTTGAATGAAAATAGATATACAAAATACATATAAAATAACCTAAATTTGTATTAAACTATATACAAAAATACACAAAAATAATTTAAATTTGCATGAAAATAAATAAACAAAATACACATAAAACTAGGTAAATTTGTATTGTAATACATATACAAAATAAACAAAAATAATGTAAATTTGAATGAAAATATATAAACATATACACTTAAATAACATAAATTTGTATCAAATATATATACAAAATACACATTAAATAATGTAAATATGTATAAAAAAATTTACACAAAACACAAATAGAATAATGTAAAATCGTATCAAAATAAATACACAGAATATTAATAAAATAATGTAATTTTGAATGAAAATTAAGATGCAAAATACCCATAAAATAACGCATTTTTATAAAAATATGTATACGAAAACACAAAATATTTGAATTTGTATTAAAATAAATATACAATATGCACATACAATACGGTCTATTTGTATTAAAATAAATATACAATATGCACATACAATACGGTCTATTTGTATTGAAATAGATATGCAAAATACATATAAAACAATGTAAATTTTTCTCAAAATATATATCGGAATACACATAAAATAACATAGATTTCTAAAAAAATATATATACAAAATACACATAAAATGAAGTAAATACGTATAAAAAAATGTATACAAAATATACTCGTATCAAAATAAATAAACAAAATACTAATAAAAGAATATGTGTTTCTATAAATATAAATATACAAAATACAAATAAAATAACGTAAATTTATATAAAACTATATACAAAAATACACAGAAGTAATTAAATTTGTATGAAAATAGATATACAAAATACATATGAAATAAGCTAAATTTGAATTGAAATATATATACAAAACACATATAATAACGTAAATACGTAAAAAAAAAATGTACAAAACACAAAATATCAAGTAAATTGTATCAAAACAAAAAAACAAAATAATAAAAAATAATTAAAATTTGTATGAAAAAACATATACAAAATACACATAAAATAATTAAATTTGTAAAAATATATGTACAAAAATGCACATAAAATAAAGTAAATTTAAAGTAAAAAATATATATACAAAACACACATTAAATAATATAAATGCGTATAAAAATATGTATACAAAATACCTATGAAATAATCTAAATTCATATGGAATTAAATTAACAAAATACCAGTAAAATAATGTAATTTTCGATGAAAATATATATAGAAAATACACATAAAATAACCTAAATACAAAAACAAATATACACATAAAATAATTTAAAATTGAATGAATTAAATATACAAAATAAACATAAAATAAGGTAAATTTGTAATGAAATATATGTAAAAATACACATAAAATAATGTGAATTTGTATGAAAATATATATACAAATACACATAAAATAACATGAATTTGTTTAAAATTTGTTTCAAAATATATACGTATCCACACAATAAAATAGCGTAAATTTGTATGTAAATATATATGGAAAATACACATAAAAAATGTAAATACGTAGAAAAATATATATACAAAATACTCATAAAATAATGTAGATTAGTATCAAAATAAATAAACAAAATTCCAATAAAAGAATGTATATTTGTAGGAAAATATATATACAAAATACAAATAAATTAACAAAAATTTGTATAAAAATATATACAAAAATACACACAAAAAAATTTAAATTTGTTTGAAAATAGATATGCAAAATACACATAAAGTTAGGCAAATTTGTATTGAAATACATATACAAAACACACATAAAATAATGTAAATTTGTTTGAAAATATATAAACAAATACACATAAAAAAACGTAGATTTGGATAATATACATATACAAAATATACATTAAATATTCTAAATATGTATAAAAATATATATACAAAATTCTCATGAAATAATGTTATATCGTATCAAAATAAATAAACAGAATATCAATAAAATAATTTAAATATGTAGGAAAATAAAGATGCAAAATACCCATATAATAACGCATATTTGTATAAAAATATATATACAAAAATACATATAAAATAATTAAATATGTATTAAAGTAAATCTAAATTTGTTTGAAAATAGATATGCAAAATACACATAAAGTTAGGCAAATTTGTATTGAAATAGATATGCAAAATACACATCAATAATGTAAATTTGTATCAAAATATATATACCAATACTCATTAAATAGAGTAAATTTCTATGAAAATATACATACAAAATACATATAAAATGATGTAAACAAGTATAAAAATATATATACAAAATATACCTCAAATAATATAAATTCGTATCAAAATAAATAAACAAAATTCCGATAAAAGAATGTATATTTGTAGGAAAATAAATATACAAAATACACATAAATTAACGAAAATTTATATAAAAATATTTAAAAAAAAAACACAAAATTAATTTCAATTTGTATGAAAATAGATATACAAAATACACGTATAATTAGTTAAATTTGTATTTAAAATCATGTGCAAAATACCCATTAAATAAAGTAAATTTGTATGAAATGAAAACAAATACATAAGTAACGTATATATATATATATATATATATATATATATATATATATATATATATATATATATATATATATATATATATATATATATATATATATATATATATATATATATATATATATACACAAAATACACATAGAATAATGTAAAATCGAATCAAAATAAATACACAGAATATCAATAAAATAATGTAAAAATATTATGAAAATAAAGATGCAAAATTCCCATAAAATAAAGAATATTTTAATAAAAATACATATACAAAAATAGACTTAGAAAAATTTAATTTGTATTAAAATTAATATACAAAATGCACATACAATAAGGTAAATTTGTATTGAAAAAATATGCAAAAAAACACATAAAACAGTGTAAATTTGTTTCAAAATATATAAACGAATACTCATAAAATAACGTAGATTTCTATAGAAATATATATACAAAATACATATAAAATTATGTAAATGCGTATAAAAATATATATACAAAATACACATTAAATAATGTAAATTATCGTCAAAATAAATAAACAAAATTTCAATAAAAGAATGTCTATTTGTATGAAAATAGATATACAAAATACACATGAAATAACCTAAATTTGTATAAAACTATATACAAAAATACACAAAAATAATTTAAATTTGTATGAAAATAAATATACAAAATACACATAAAATTAAGTAAATTTGTATTTAAATACATATACAAAATACACTTAAGATAATGTAAATTTGAATGAAAATATATAAACAAATACACTTAAAATAATGTAAATTTGTATAAAATACATATACAAAATACATATTAAATAATGTAAATATATATAAAAAAATATATACAAAACACACATAGAATAATGTAAAATCGTATCAAAATAAATACACAATGTTAATAAAATAATGTAAATTTGTAAGAAAATTAAGAAGCAAAATACCCATAAAATAACGCATTTTTTATAAAAATATATATACCAAAATACACATAACATAATTGAATTTGTATTAAAATAAATATACAAAATGCACATACAATAAGGTAAGTCTGTATTGAAATAGATATGCAAAATACATATAAACAATGTAAATTTGTTTCAAAATATATATACGAATACACATAAAATAAGGTAGATTTCTATAAAAATATATATATACAATATACTCATAAAATTAATTAAATACGTATAAAAAAATTTACAAAATACACATAAAATAATACGTGTGTAAATACGTATAAAAAATTTGTAGAAAATACACATATAATAATGTAACTCGTATCAAAATAAATAAACAAGATACCAATAAAATAATGTAAATTTGTATGAGAAAACATAAACAAAATACACATAAAATAACCCAAATTTCCATAAAAATATATGTACAAAAATGCACATAAAATAAAGTAAATTTGCATAAAAATATATATACAAAACACACATTAAATAATGTACATGCGTATAAAAGTATGTATACAAAATAGCTATGAAATAATCGAAATTAGTATCGAATTAAATTAACAAAATACCAATAAAATAATGGAATTTTGGATGAAAAAATATATAGAAAATACACATAAAATAACCCAAATACAAATACAAATATACACATAAAATAATTTAAAATTGAATGAAATAAATATACAAAATAAACATAAAATAAGGTAAATTTGAAATGAAATATATGTACAAAATACACATAAATTAATATAGATATGTATGAAAATATATATACAAATACACATAATAACGCATATTTGTTTAAAAATATATATACATAAATACACATAAAATAATTAAATTTGTATTAAAATAAATATACAAAAGGCACATACAATAAAGAAAATTTGTATTGAAATAGATATGCAAAATACACATAAATAATGTAAATTTGTATCAAAATATATATACGAATACACATAAAATAGAGTAAAGTTCTATGAAAATATATATTCAAACTATATATAAAATAATGTAAATAAGTATAAAATATATATATCAAATACACCTAAAATAATGTAAATTCGTATTGAAATATAAAAAACAAAATTCCGATAAAAGAATGTATATTTGTAGGAAAATGGATATACAAAATACACATAAAACTACGAAAATTTGTATAAAAATATAAAAAAAAATACACAAAATTAATTTCAGTTTGTATGAAAATAGATATACAAAATACACATATAATTAGTTAAATTAATGTAAATTTGTATGAAATGAAAACAAATTCACATAAAATAACATACATTTGTATAAAATATATATACAAAATATACATAGAATAATGTAAAATCGTATCAAAATAAATACACAGAATATCAATAAAATAATGTAAATTTGTAGGCAAATAAAGATGCAAAATACCAATAAAATAAAGCATATTTTTTATAACAATACATATACAAAAATACACATAGAATAATTAAATTTGTATTAAAATTAATATACAAAATGCACATACAATAAGGTAAATTTGTATTGAAAGAATATGCAAAATACACATAAAACAATGCAAATTTGTTTCAAAATATATATACAAATACACATAAAATAAAGTAATTTCTATAGAAATATATATACAAAATACACATGAAATGATGTAAATACGTATAATAATATATATACACAATACACATTAAATAATGTAAATTCGTGTCAAAAAAAAAAATATCAATAAAAGAATGTGTATTTGTATGAAAATAGATATACAAAATATACATAAAATATAGTAAATTTGTATAAAACTATCCAAAAATACACAAAAAATAATTTTAATTTGTATGAAAATAAATATACAAAATACACTTAAAATTAGGTAAATTTGTATTGAAATACATATACAAAATACACTTAAAATATTGTAAATTTGAATGAAAATATATAAACAAATGCACATAAAATAACGTAGATTTGTATGAAATATATATCCAAAATACACATTAAATAATGTAATTATGTATAAAAAAATATATACAAAACACAAATAGAATAATGTAAAATCGTATCAAAATAAATACACAGTATATTAATAAAACAATGTAAATTTGTATGAAAATAAAGATGCAAAATACCCATAAAATAACGCATTTTTTATAAAAATATATATACCAAAATACACATAAAATATTTAAATTTGTATTACAATAAATATACAAAATGCACATACAATAAGGTAAATTTGTATTGAAATAGATATGCAAAATACATATAAAAAAATGTAAATTTCAAAATATATATTCGAATACATATAAAATAACGTAGATTTCTAAAAAAAAAATATATATATATATATATATATATATATATATATATATATATATATATATATATATATATATATATATATATATATATATATATATATATATATATATATATATATATATATATATATATATATATATATATATATATATATATATATATATATATATATATATATATATATACAAAATACCCATAAAATGAAGTATATACGTATAAGAAAATGTATACAAAATGCACATAAAATAATGTAAATTCGTATCAAAATACATAAACAAAATACAAATAGAAGAATGTGTGTTTGTATAAATATAAATATACTAAATACACATAAAATAACGTAAATTTGTACAAAACTATACACAAAAATACACAGAAGTAATTAAATATGTGTATAATGTGTATAAAAATATATATACAAAATACTTATATAATCTTGTAATTCGTATCAAAATAAATAAACAAAATAGCAATAAAATAATGTAAATTTGTAAGAGAAAACATATACAAAAACATATAAAATAACGCAAATTTCTGTAAAAATATATGTACAAAAATGCACATAAAATAAAGTAAATTTGCATAAATATATATATACAAATCAAACATTAAGTAATGTAAATGCGTAAATAAATAACCTAAATTTGCATAAAACTATACACAAAAATACATAAAAATAATTTAAATTTGTATGAAAAGAAATATACAAAATACACATAAAATTAGGTAAATTTGTTTTGAAATACATATACAAAATACACAGAAAATAATGTAAATTTGAATGAAAATATATAAACAAATACACTTAAAATAACGTAAATTTGTATAAAATATATATACAGAATACACATTAAATAATATAAATATGTATAAAAAAATATATATACAAAACACAAAAAGAATAATGTAAAATCGTATCAAAATAAATACACAGAATATTAATAAAATAATGTAAATTTATATGAAAATTAAGGTGCAAAATACCCATAAAATAACGCATTTTTTTATAAAAATATATATACCAAACACACATAAATATTTGAATTTGTATTAAAATGAATATACAAAATGCACAAACAATACGATAAATTTGTATTGAAAGAGATATCCAAATACATATAAAACAATAAAAAAAAATTTCAAAATATATATACGAATACACATAAAATAACGTACATTTCTATAAAAATATATATACAAAATACACATAAAATGATTTAAACACGTATCAAAATAAATAAACAAAATACTAATAAATGAAAATAAAGATGCAAAATACCCATATAATAACGCATATTTGCATAAAAATATATATACAAAAATACACATAAAATAATTTAATTTGTATTAAAATAAATATACAAAATGCACATACAATAAAGTAAATTTGTATTGAAATAGATATGCAAAATACACATCAATAATGTAAATTTGTATAAAAATATATATACGAATACACATAAAATAGAGTAAATTTCTATGAAAATATATATACAAAATACATATAAAATGATGTAAATAAGTATAACAATATATATACAAAATACACCTAAAATAATGTAAATTCGTATCAAAATAAATACACAGAATTCCGATAAAAGAACGTATATTTGAAGGAAAATAAATATACAAAATACACATAAAATAAAAATATATACAAAAAAAAAACACAAAAATAATTTCAATTTGTATGAAAATAGATATACAAAATACACATATAATTAGTTAAATTTGTATTTAAATACATGTACAAAATACACATAAAATAATGAAAATTTGTATGAAATGAAAACAAATACACATAAAATAACGTACATTTGTATAAAATATATATACAAAATACATATGAAATAATGTAAAATCGTATCAAAATAAATACACAGAATATTAATAAAATAATGTAAATTTGTATGAAAATAAAGATGCAAAATACCCATAAAATTAAGCATATTTTTATAAAAATACATATACAAAAATACACATAGGATAATTGAATTTGTATTAAAATTAATATACAAAATGCACATACAATAAGGTAAATTTGTATTGAAAGAATATGAAAAATACACATAAAACAGTGTAAATTTCTTTCAAATTATATATACGAATCCACATAAAATAACGTAGATTTCTATAGAAATATATATACAAAATACACATGAAATGATGTAAATACGTATAAAAATATATATACAAAATACACATTAAATAATGTAAATTCGCATCAAAATAAATAAACAAAATATCAATAAAAGAATGTGTATTTTTATGAAAATAGATATACAAAATACACATAAAATAACCTAAATTTGTATAAAACTATATACAAAAATACACGAAAATAATTTAAATTTGTATGAAAATAAATATACAAAATACACATAAAATTAGGTAAATTTGTATTGAAATACATTTACAAAATACACTTAAAATAATGTTAATTTGAATGAAAATACATAAACAAATGCACTAAAAATAACGTAAATTTGTATAAAATATATATACAAAATACAAATTAAATAATGTAGATATGTATAAAAAAATATATATACGAAACACAAATAGAATAATGTAAAATCGTATCAAAATAAATACACAGAATATTAATAAAATAATGTAAATTTGTATGAAAATAAAGAAGCTAAATACCCATAAAATAACGCATTTTTTTAAAATATATATACCAAAATACACATAATTTTTTTTAATTTGTATTAAAATAAATATACAAAATACAAATACAATAAGGTAAATTTGTATTGAAATAGATATGAAAAATACATATGAAACAATGTAAATTTGCTTCAAAATATATATACGAATACACATAAAATAACGTAGATTTCTATAGAAATATATATACAAAATACACATGAAATGATGTAAATACGTATAAAAATATAGACACAAAATACACATTAAATAATGTAAATTCGCATCAAAATAAATAAACAAAATATCAATAAAAGAATGTGAATTTTTATGAAAATAGATATACAAAATACACATAAAATAACCTAAATTTGTATAAAACTATATACAAAAATACACAAAAATAATTTAAATTTGTATGAAAATAAATATACAAAATACACATAAAATTAGGTAAATTTGTTTTGAAATACATTTACAAAATACACTTAAAATAATGTTAATTTGAATGAAAATACATAAACAAATATACTTAAAATAACGTAAATTTGTATAAAATATATATACAAAATACAGATTAAATAATGTAGATATGTATAAAAAAAATATATACGAAACACAAATAGAATAATGTAAAATCGTATCAAAATAAATACAGAGAATATTAATAAAATAATGTAAATTTGTATGAAAATAAAGAAGCTAAATACCCAAAAAATAACGCATTTTTTTTATAAAAATATATATACCAAAATACACATAATTTTTTTTAATTTGTATTAAAATAAATATACAAAATACACATACAATAAGGTAAAATTGTATTGAAATAGATATGCAAAATACATATAAAACAATGTAAATTTGCTTCAAAATATTTATACGAATACACATAAAATAACGTAGATTTCTAGAAAAATATATATACAAAATACACATAAAATGAAGTAAATCCGTATAAAAAAATGTATAAAAAATACACATAAAATAATATAAATTCGTCTCAAAATAAATAAAAGAATGTGTATTTGTATAAATATAAATATACAAAATACACATAAAATAACGTAAATTTATATAAAACTATATACAAAAATACACATAAGTAATTAAATTTTTATTAAAATATATATAAAAAATAAAAAAAAAATAATATAAATTTTAATTTAAATATATATAAAAAATACATTAAATAAAGTAAATTTGTATCAAAATATTTATACAAATACACATATAATAACGTAAATTTGTATAAAAATCTATAAACAAAATACACATTAAATAATGTAAATACGTATAAAAAATATGTACAAAATACACATATAATCATGTAATTCGTATCGAAATAATCAAAAAAATTCCAATAAAATAATGTAAATTTGTATGAGAAAACATATACAAAATACACATAAAGTAACGCAAATTTCTATAGAAATATATGTACAAAAATGAACATAAAATAAAGTAAATTTGCATAAAAAAATATATACAAAACACACATTAAATAATGTAAATGACTAAAAAATTATGTATAAAATACCTATGAAATAATCTAAATTTGTATCGATTTTAATTATTAAAATACCAATAAAATAATGTAATTTTTTATGAAAATTTATATATAAAATACATATAAAATAACCTAAATAAAAATACAAATATACACATGAAATAATTTAAAATTATATAAAATAAATATACAAAATAAATATAAAATAAGGTAAATTTGAAATGATATATATGTAAAAATACACATAAGATAATGTAAATTTGTATGAAAATATATATACAAATACACATAAAATAACGTAAATTTGTATTAAATTTGTATCAAAATATACACGAATACACACAATAAAATAACGTAATTTTTTATGAAAATGGTTATACAAAATACACATAAAATAATTTAAATACGTAGAAAAATATATATACCAAATACACATAAAATAATGTAAATTCGTATCAAAATAAATAAACAAAATTCCAATGAAAGAATGTATATTTGTAGGAAAATATATATACAAAATACAAATAAAGTAACCAAAATATGTATAAAAATATATACAAAGATAAACAAAAATAAATTATTTTTTTTGAAAATAGATATGCAAAATACACTTAAAATTAGACAAATTTGTATTGAAATACATATACAAAATACACATAAAATAATGTAAATTTGTATGAAAATATATAAACAAATACATATCAAATAAAGTAAATTTGTATGAAATATATTTGCAAGATACACATTAAATAATGTAAATATGTATAAAAAAATATATAAAAAAACAAATACAATAATGTAAAATCGTATCAAAATAAATACACAGAATATTAATAAAATAATGTAAATTTGTATGAAAATAAAGATGCAAAATTCCCATAAAATAGCGCATTTTTTATAAAAATATAAATACCAAAATACACATAAAATATTTAAATTTGAATTGAAATAAATATAAAAAAATGCACATACAATAATGTAGATTTGTATTAAAAGAGATATGCAAAAATACATATAAAACAATGTAAATTTGTTTCAAAATATATATACGAATACACTTAAAATAACGTAGATTTCTATAAAAATATATATACAAAATACACATAAAATTAAGTAAATACGCATAAAGAAATGTATACAAAATACACATAAAATAATGGAAACTCGAATCAAAATAAATAAAGAAAATACCAATTAAAGAATGTGTATTTGTATAAATATACACATAAAATAAGCTAAATTTGAATTGAAATATATATACAAAATACATAAAATAATGTAAATTTGTATCAAAATATTTATACAAATACACATATAATAACGTAAATTTGTATAAAAATAAATATGATAAATTTGTATGAAATGAAAACAAATAAAAATAATGTAAATTTGTATGAGAATACATATACAAAATACACATAAAATAACGCAAATTTCAATAGAAAAATATGTACAAAAATGCACATAAAATTAATTTGCATAAAAATATATATACAAAACACACATTAGATAATGTAAATGAGTATAAAAATATATGTATTTTGTATATCTATTTTAATACAAATTCAATTATTTCTGTGTATTTTTGCATAAAGTTTTATACAAATTTACGTTATTTTATGCGTATTTTGTATACATTTTTTTATAAGTATTTACTTCATTTTATGTGTATTTTGTATATATATTTTTACAGAAATCTACGTTATTTTGTGTATTCGCATATATATTTTGAAATAAATTTACATTGTTTTATGTGTGTTTTGCATATCTATTTCAACACAAATTTACCATATTGTACGTGCATTTTGTATATTTATTTTAATACGAATTTAATTATTTGATGTGTGTTTTTGTATACATATTTTTATGGGCATTTTGCATCTTTATTTTCATACAAATTTACATTATTTTATTGATATTCTGTGTATTTATTTTGATACGATTTTACATTATTGTATGTGTATTTTGTATGTATTTTATTTTACATATTTACATTATTTAATGTGCATTTTCTATATATATTTTATACAAATATAGGTAACTTTATGTCTATTTATTTATATATTTTCATACAAATTTACATTATTTTATGTGTATTCTGTATATGTAATTCAATACAAATTTACCAAATTTTATGTGTATTTTGTATATCTATTACCATACAAATTGAAATTATTTTTGTGTATTTTTGTATATATTTCTATACAAATTTTAGTTATTTTATATATTATTTTGTATATTTATTTTCCTACAAATATACATACTTTTATTGAAATTTAGTTTATTGAATTTGAGACGAATTTACCTTATTTTAGGTGTATTTTGTATATATATTTTTATAAGAATTTACATCATTTTATGTGTTTTCGTATAAATATTTTAATACAAATCTACATTATTTCATGTGTATTTTGCATATCTATTTCAATACAAATTTACATTATTGTACGTGCATTTTGTATATTTATTTTAATACGAATACACATAAAATAACGTAGATTTCTATAGAAATATATATACAAAATACACATGAAATGATGTAAATACGTATAAAAATATATATACAAAATACATATTAAATAATGTGAATTCGTGTCAAAATAAATAAACAAAATATCATGAAAAGAATGTGTATTTGTATGAAAATAGATAATAGATGATAAATTTGTTTAAAATATATATACAAGATACACATTAAATAATGTAAATATGTATGAAAAAATATACACAAAAAACAAATAGAATAATGTAAAATCGTATCAAAATAAATACACAGAATATTAATAAAATAATGTAAATTTCTATGAAAATGAAGATGCAAAACTCCCATAAAATAGCGCATTTTTTATAAAAATATATATACCAAAATACACATAAAATATTTAAATTTGTTTTGAAATAAATATACAAAATGCACATACAATAAGGTAAATTTGTATTGAAAGAGATATGCAAAAATACATATAAAACAATGTAAATTTGTTTCAAAATATATATACGAATACACATAAAATAACGTAGATTTCTATAAAAATATATATACAAAATACACATATAATTAAGTAAATACGTATAAAAAAAATGTATTCAAAATACACATAAAATAATGTAAATTCGAATCAAAATTAATAAACAAAATACCAATAAAATAATATGTATTTGTATAAATACAAATATACAAAATACACAAAAGTAATTAAATTTGTATGAAAATAGATATACAAAATACACATAAAATAAGCTAAATTTGAATTGAAATATATATACAAAATACATAAAATAATGTAAATTTGTATCAAAATATTTATACAAATACACATATAATAACGTAAATTTGTATAAAAATATATAAAGAAAATACTCATTAAATACTTTAAATACGTATAAAAAATATGTACAAAATACACATATAATAAAGTAATTCGTATCAAAATAAATAAACAAAATACCAATAAATTAAAGTAAATTTGTATGAGAAAACATATACAAAATACACATAAAATAACGCAAATTTCTATAAAAATATATGTACAAAAATGCACGTAAAATAAAGTAAATTTGCATAAAAATATATATACAAAACACACATTAAATAATGTAAATGCGTATAAAAATATGTATACAAAATACCTATGAAATAATCTAAATTCGTATCGAATTAAATTAACAAAATACCAATAAAATAATGTAATTATGGATGAAAATATATATAGAAAATACACATAAAATAACCTAAATACAAATACAAATATACACATAAAATAATTTAAAATTGAATGAAATAAATATACAAAATAAACATAAAATAAGGTAAATTTGTAATGAAATATATGTACAAAATACACATAAAATAATGTCAATTTGTATGAAAATATATATACAAATACACATAAAATAACATGAATTTGTATAAAAATATATATTCAAAATAAACATTAAATAATGTAAATGCGTATAAAAATATATATACAAAGTACATATAAAATAATGTAAATTCGTATCAAAATAAATCAACAAAATACCAATAAAATAATATATATTTGAATGAAAATAAATTTACAAAATACACATAACATAACTAAAATTTGTTTTAAAATATATACAAAAATACCCAGAAATAATTTGAATTTGTATGAAAATAGATATACAAAATACACATAAAACTAGGTAAATTTCTTTTGAAATATATATACAAAATACCCATAAAATATTGTAAATTTGTGTCAAAATATATAAACAAATACACATAAAATAATGTAAATTTGTATAAAATATATATACAAAATACACATTAAATAATGGAAAAATGTATAAAAATATATACAAAATACACATAGAATAATGTAAAATCGTATCAAAATAAATGAGCAGAATATCAATAAAATAATGTGAATTTCTATGAAAATAAAGATGCAAAATACCCATAAAATAACAGATAATTGTATAAAAATATATATACAAAAATACACATAAAATCATTAAATTTGTATTAAAATAAATATACAAAATGCACGTACAATAATGTAATTTTGTATTGAAATAGATATGCAAAATACACATCAAATAATGTAGATTTGTATTAAAATATATATACGAAAACACATAAAATAAAGTAAATTTCTATGAAAATATATATACAAAGTAAATATAAAATGATGTAAATACGTATAAAAATATATATACAAAATACACCTAAAATAAGGTAAACTCGTCTCAAATTCAATAAACTATATTTCAATAAAAGAATGTATATATGTAGGAAAATAAATATACAAAATAATATATAAAATAACTAAAATTTGTATAAAAATATATACAAAAATACACAAAAATAATTTCAATTTGTATGGAAATAGATATAAAAAATACACATAAAATTTGGTACATTTGTATTAAAATACATATACAAAATACACATAAAATAATGTAAATTTGTATGAAAATATATAAACAAATAGACATAAAGTAACATATATTTGTATAAAATATATATAGAAAATGCACATTAAATAATGTAAATATGTAAAATAAAATACATACAAAATACACATAGAATAATGTAAAATCGTATCAAAATAAATACACAGAATATCAATAAAATAATGTAAATTTGTATGAAAATAAAGATGCAAAATACCCATAAAAAAGCATATTTTTATAAAAATATGTATACAAAAACACATCAAATAATTAAATTTGTATTAAAATAAATATACAAAATGCACATACAATATGGTAAATTTGTATTGAAATAGATATGCAAAACACACATAAAACAATGTAAATATATTTCAAAATATATATACGAATACACATAAAAAAACGTAAATTTCTATAAAATATATATAAAAAATACATACAAAAATACACAAAAATAATTTAAATTTGTATGAAAATAAATATACAAAATACACATAAAATTAGGTAAATTTGTATTGAAATACATATACAAAATACACATAAAATAATGTAAATTTGAATGAAAATATATAAACAAATACACTTTAAATAACGTAAATTTGTATAAAATACATATACAAAATACACATTAATAATGCAAATATGTGTGAAAAAAATAAATACAAAACACAAATAGAATACTGTAAAATCGTATCAAAATAAATACACAGAATATTAATAAAATAATGTAGATTTGTATAAAAATCAAGATGCAAAATACCCATAAAATAACGCATTTTTTATAAAATATATATATACACATAAAATATTTAAATTTTTATTAAAATAAATATACAAAATGCACATTCATTAAGGTAAATTTGTTTTGAAAAAGATATGCAAAAAACATATAAAGCAATGTAAATTTGTTTCAAAATATATTACGATTACATAAAATAACGTAGATTTCTATAAAAATATATATACAAAATACACATAAAATGAATTAAATACGTATAAAAAAAATTATACAAAATACACATATAAGTTTGTACGAAAATTTATATACAATTACACATAAAATAAAATGAATTTGTATAAAATTTGTATCAAAATATATACGAATACACACATACAAAATACACATAAAATAATTTAAATACGTAGAAAAATATATATACAAAATACACATAAAATAAAGTAAATTCGTATCAAAATAAATAAACAAAATTCCAATAAAAGAATGTATATTTG
This sequence comes from Eriocheir sinensis, assembly GCF_024679095.1. Lineage (NCBI taxonomy): Eukaryota > Metazoa > Arthropoda > Malacostraca > Decapoda > Varunidae > Eriocheir > Eriocheir sinensis. Next base: position 183,227 of record NW_026111701.1, read on the forward strand.
TAGGAAAATATATATACAAAATAAAAAATAAAATAACTAAAATTTGTATAAAAATATATACAAAAATACACAAAATAATTTAAATTTGTTTAAGAATAGATATGCAAAATACACATAAAATTAGGAAAAATTTTATTGAAATACATATCTTACAGCAAAGGAGACAGTTCAAGGGCACACAAAAAGCAAACATTAATAAAAAAAAAAAAAGCCCGCCACTCACTGCTCCCAAAAAGAATCCAAAGAGGTGGCCGAAAGATAGGTCAGTTTCGGGAGGAGAGGTGTCCTGATACCCTCCTCTTGAAAGAGATTAAGTCGTAGGCAGGAGAAAATACAGATGAAGGAAGATTGTTCCAGAGTTTACCAGCGTGAGGGATGAAAGAGTGAAGATGCTGGTTAACTCTTGCATAAGGGGTTTGGACAGTATAGGGATGAGCATGAGTAGAAAGTCGAGTGCAGCGGGGCCGCGGGAGGGGGGGAGGCATGCAGTTAGCAAGTTCAGAAGAGCAGTCAGCGTGGAAATATCGATAGAAGATAGAAAGAGAGGCAACATTGCGGCGGAATTTAAGAGGTAGAAGACTATCAGTATGAGGAGGAGAGCTGATGAGACGAAGAGCCTTAGCCTCCACTCTGTCCAGAAGAGCTGTGTGAGTGGAGCCCCCCCACACATGAGATGCATACTCCATACGAGGGCGGACAAGGCCCCTGTATATGGACAGCAACTTGCAGGGGAGAAGAACTGGCGGAGACGGTACAAAACGCCCAGCCTCGAGGAAGCTGATTTAGTAAGAGATGAGATATGAAGTTTCCAGTTGAGATTTTGAGTTAAGGATAGACCGAGAATGTTTAGTGTTGAGGAAGGTGATAGCTGGGTGTTGTCAAAGAATAGGGGATAGTTGTTTGGAAGATTGTGTCGAGTGGATAGGTGGAGAAACTGTGTTTTTGAGGCGTTGAAGGACACCAGGTTCTTCTTGCCCCAATCGGAAATAATAGTAAGGTCTGAGGCTAAGCGTTCTGCAGTCTCCAGCCTTGAGTCGTTAAGTTCCTGAGGGTGGGTCTTCTATTAAAAGAAGTTGAATAATGCAGAGTGGAATCATCGGCGTAGGAATGGATAGGACAGTTCGTTTTGGACAGAAGATCATCAATGAACAACAGAAAACGAGTGGGAGATAGGACAGAACCCTGTGGGACACCACTGTTAATAGATTTAGGAGAAGAACAGTGACCGTCTACCACGGCAGAAATAGAACGGTCAGAAAGGAAACTGGAGATAAAGGTACAGAGAGAAGGATAGAAACCGTAGGAGGGTAGTTTTGAAAGCAAAGATTTGTGCCAGACCCTATCAAAAGCTTTTGATATGTCCAGCGCAATAGCAAAAGTTTCACCGAAACGGATGACCAAGAGTCAGTTAAGAAGGCTAGGAGATCACCAGTAGAACGCCCCTTGCGGAACCCATACTGGCGATCAGATAGAAGGTCAGAAGTGGAAAGGTGCTTTTGAATCTTCCGGTTAAGGATTGACTCAAAAGCTTTAGATAGACAAGAAAGTAAAGCAATAGGACGGTAGTTTGAGGGATTGGAGCGGTCACCCTTCTTAGGTACAGGCTGTATGAAGGCATACTTCCAGAAAGAAGGAAAGGTAGATGTTGACAGGCAGAGGCGAAAGAGTTTGACCAGGCAGGGTGACAGCACGGAGGCACAGTTTTTAAGACACTAGGAGGCACTCCATCAGGTCCATAAGCCTTCTGAGGATTGAGGCCAGAGGGCATAGAAAACATCATTTTGAAGAATCTTTATAACAGGCATAAAGGAGTCAGAGGGGGATGAGTAGGAGGAATATGCCCAGAATCGTCCAGGGTGGAGTTTTAGAAAAGTTTGAGAGAAGAGTTCAGCCTTAGAATAGATGAGACGGCAGTGTTGCCGTCAGGACTGAGGAGTGGAGGAAAGATGAAGAAGTGAAGTTGGAGGAGATGTTTTTGGCTAGATGCCAGAAGTCACGGGAAGAGTTAGAGAAAGCAAGGTTTTGACATTTTCTATTAATGAAAGAATTTTTGGTTAGTCGGAGAATAGATTTGGCACGATTTCGGGCAGAAATGTAAAGTTCATAATTAGCATTAGTTTGAAGGCTCTGGTACCTTTTGTGAGCTACCTCTCTATCACTGACAGCACGAGAACAAGCGTGATTAAACCAAGGCTTTTTTGCGTGAGGAGTAGAGAAAGAACGAGGAATGTATGCCTCCATTCCAGAGACAATCACCTCTGTGATGCGCTGAGCACACACAGAGGGGTCTCTATCCTGGAAGCAATAATCATTCCACGGGAAATCGGAAAAGTACATCATCAGGTCGTCCCACCGAGCTGAAGCAAAATGCCAGAAGCATCGCCTCTTCGGTGGGTCCAGAGGGTGTATAGGAGCGATAGGACAGGATGCAGAAATAAGATTGTGATCGGAGGAGCCCAACGGAGAGAACAGTTTGACAGAATAAGCAGAAGGGTTTGAGGTAAGGAAGAGGTCTAGAATGTTGGGCCGATCTCCAAGACGGTCGGGAATACGTGTAGGGTGCTGGACCAACTGCTCTAGGTCGTTGAGGATAGCAAAGTTGTAGGCTTGTTCACCAGGATGGTCAGTGAAAGAGGATGAAAGCCAAAGCTGGTGGTGAGCATTGAAATCTCCTAGGATGGAGATTTCAGCGAAGGGAGAGTGGGTCAAGATGTGCTCCACTTTAGAATTCAAATAGTCAAAGAATTTTACATAGTTGGTAGAGTTAGGTGAGAGATAAACAGCACAGATGTATTTAGTAATAGAATGACAGTGAAGTCTTAACCAGATGGTGGAAAATTCAGAAGAGTCAAGGTCGTGGGCACGAGAGCAAGTGATGTCGTTGCGCACGTAGGCGCAACATCCAGCTTTGGATTGAAATTTAGGATAGAGATAATAGGAGGGAACAGAGTAGAGATTGGTGTCAGTAGCCTCAGAAACCTGTGTTTCGGTAAGGAAGAGAAGGTGAGGTTTAGAGGAGGAGAGATGATGTTCCACAGAATGAAAATTAGAGCGAAGACCGCGAATGTTGCAGAAATTGAGAAGAAAGAGGTTCGAGGATATATATACAAAATACACATAAAATAATGTAAATTTGTATGAAAATATATAAACAAATGCACATAAAATAACGTAAATTTCGATAAAATATATATACAAAATAAACATTAAATAATGTAAATATGTATAAAAAAAATATATACAAAATACACATAGAATAATGTTAAATCGTTTCAAAATAAATCAACAGAATATCAATAAAACAATGTAAATTTGTATGAAAATAAAGATACAAAATACCCATATAATAAAGCATATTTGCATAAAAATATATATACAAAAATACACATAAAATAATCTAATTTGTATTAAAATAAATATACAAAATGCACATACAAAAAAGTAAATTTATATTGAAATAGATATGTAAAATACACATAAATAATGTAAATTTGTATGAAAATATATATACAAATACACATAAAATAGAATAATTTTCTATGAAAATATACATACAAAATACATATAAAATGATATAAATAGGTATGAAAATACAAATAAGCCAAATACACCTAAAATAATGTAGATTCGTATCAAAATAAATAAACAAAATTCCGATAAAAGAACGTATATTTGTAGGAAAATAAATAAACAAAATACACATAAAATAAAGAAAATTTGTATAAAAATATATACAAAAAAAAATTAATATGTATTTGTATAAATATAAATATAAAAAATACACATTAAATAACGTAAATTTGTATAAAACTATACACAAAAATACACAAAAGTAATTAAATTTGTAGGAAAATATATATACAAAATACACATAAAATAAGCAATACAATAAGGTAAATTTGTATTGAAATAGATATGCAAAACACATATAAAACAATGTAAATTTGCTTCAAAATATATATACGAATACACATAAAATAACGTAGATTTCTAAAAATATATATATATAAAAAATACACATAAAATGAAATAAATACGTATAAAAAAATGTATACAAAATACTCCTAAAATAATGTAAATTCGTATTAAAATAAATAAACAAAATACCAATAAAAGAATGTGTATTTGTACAAATATAAATATACAAAATACACATAAAATAACGTAAATTTGTATAAAACTATAAACAAAAATACACAAAAGTAATTAAATTTGTATGAAAATAGATATACAAAATACAAATCAAATAAGCTTAATTTGAATTGAAATATATATACATAATACATAAAATAATGTAAATTTGTATCAAAATATTTATACAAATACACATATAATAACGTAAATTTTTTTTAAAATATATAAACAAAATACTCATTAAATAATGTAAATACGTATAAAAAATATGTACAAAATACACATATAATAATATAATTCGTATCAAAATAAATAAAGAAAATACCAATAAAATAATGTATATTTGTATGAGACAACATATACAAAATACACATAAAATAACGCAAATTTCTTTAAAAATATATGTACAAAAATGCACATAAAATAAAGTAAATTTGCATAAAATATATATACAAAACACACATTAAATAATGTAAATGCGTATAAAAATACGTATACAAACTTATCAAAAAATCTAAATTCGTATTAAAATAAATATACAAAATGCACGTACAATAAGGTAAATTTGTATTGAAATAGATATGCAAAATACACATCAAATAATGTAGATTTGTATTAAAATATATATACGAAAACACATAAAATAAAGTAAATTTCTATGAAAACATATAAACAAAATACACATAAAATGATGTAAATACGTATAAAAATATATATGCAAAATACACCTAAAACAAGGTAAATTCGTCTCAAATTCAATAAACTAAATTTCAATAAAAAAATGTATATGTGTAGGAAAATAAATATTCAAAATAATATATAAAATAACTAAAATTTGTATAAAAATATATACAAAAATACTAAAAAATAATTTCAATTTGTATGGAAATAAATATATAAAATACACATAAAATTTGGTAAATTTGTATTGAAATACATATACAAAATACACATAAATTAATGTAAATTTGTATGAAAATATATAAACAAATAGACATAAAGTAACATATATTTATATAAAAAAAAAATATATATATATATATATATATATATATATATATATATATATATATATATATATATATATATATATATATATATATATATGTATATAGAAAATAGACAATAAGTAATGTAAATATGTAAAAAAATACATACAAAATACACATAGAATAATGTAAAATTGTATCAAAATAAATACACAGAATATCAATAAAATAATGTAAATTTGTATGAAAATAAAGATGCAAAATACCCATAAAAAAAGCATATACAAAAACACACCAAATAATTAAATTTGTATTAAAATAAATATACAAAATGCACATACAATATAGTAAATTTGTATTGAAATAGATATACAAAACACACATAAAAGAAGGTAAATTTATTTCAAAATATATACGAATACACATAAAAAAACGTAAATTTCTATAAAAATATATATAAAAAATACATACAAAAATACACAAAAATAATTTAAATTTGTATGTAAATAAAAATACAAAATACACATAAAATTAGATAAACTTGTATTGAAATACATATACAAAATATACATAAAATAATGTAAATTTGAATAAAAATATATAAACAAATACACTTTAAATAACGTAAATTTGTATAAAATACATATACAAAATACAAATTAAATAATGCAAATATGTATGAAAAAAATAAATACAAAACACAAATAGAATATTGTAAAATCGTATCAAAATAAATACACAGAATATTAATAAAATAATGTAGATTTGTATGAAAATAAAGATGCAAAATACCCATAAAATAACGCATTTTTTATAAAATATATATATACCAAAATACACATAAAATATTTAAATTTTTATTAAAATAAATATACAAAATGCACATTCATTAAGGTAAATTTGTTTTGAAATAGATATGCAAAAAACATATAAAACAATGTAAATTTGTTTCAAAATATATATACGATTACATAAAATAACGTAGATTTCTATAAAAATATATATATAAAATACACATAAAATGAATTAAATACGTATACAAAATACACATATAAGTTTGTATGAAAATTTATATACAAATACACATAAAATAACTTGAATTTGTATAAAATTTGTATCAAAATATATTCGAATACACTCAATAAAATAACGTAAATTTTTATGAAAATGTATATACAAAATACACGTAAAATAATTTAAATACGTAGAAAAATATATATACAAAATACACATAAAATAATGTAAATTCGTATCAAAATAAATAAACAAAATTCCAATAAAAGAATGTATATTTGTAGTAAAATATATATACAAAATAGAAATAAAATAACTAAAATTTGTATAAAAATATATACAAAAATACACAAAAATTATTTAAATTTGTTTGAGAATAGATATGAAAAATAGACATGAAATTAGGAAAATTTTTATTGAAATACATATACAAAATACACATAAAATAATGTAAAATTGTATGAAAATATATAAACAAATGCACATAAAATAACGTAAATTTGGATAAAATATATTTACAAAATAAACATTAAGTAATATAAATATGTATAAAAAAAATATATACAAAATACACATAGAATAATGTTAAATCGTATCAAAATAAATCAACAGAATATCAATAAAACAATGTAAATTTGTATGAAAATAAAGATGCAAAATACCCATATAATAAAGCATATTTGCATAAAAATATATATATAAAAATACACATATAATAATCTAATTTGTATTAAAATAAATATACAAAATGCACATACAATAAAGTAAGTTTATATTGAAATAGATATGTAAAATACACATAAATAATGTAAATTTGTATGAAAATATATATACGAATACACATAAAATAGAATAATTTTCTATGAAAATATACATACAAAATACATATAAAATTATATAAATAGGTATGAAAATATATATACCAAATACACCTAAAATAATGTAGATTCGTATCAAAATAAATAAACAAAATTCCGATAAAAGAACGTATATTTGTAGGAAAATAAATATAGAAAATACATATAAAATAAAGAAAATTTGTATAAAAATATATACAAAAAAAAATAATGTGTATTTGTATATATATAAATATACAAAATACACATTAAATAACGTAGATTTGTATAAAACTATACACAAAAATACACAAAAGTACTTAAATTTGCATGAAAATAGATATACAAAATACACATAAAATAAGCTAAATTTGAACTGAAATATATATACACAGTACATAAAATAATGTAAATTTGTATCAAAATATTTATAAAAATATACATATAATAAAGAGAATTTGTATAAAAATATATAAACAAAATACTCATTAAATAATGTAAATACGTATAAAAAATTTGTACAAAATACACATATAATAATGTAATTCGTATCAAAATAAATAAACAAAATACCAATAAAATAATGTAAATTTGTATGAGAAAACATATACAAAATACACATAAAATAATTTGATACAAATTTACATTATTGATGTGTATTTTGCATATCTATTTAAATACAAATTTACTATATTGTATATGCATTTTGAATATTTATTTTAATACAAATTCAATTATTTTATGTGTTTTTTTGTATGTATATTGTTTTACAAATATGCGTTATTATATGGGTATTTTGCTTATTTTGTATATATATTTTTATACATATTTACATTATTTATATGTATTTTGCATATCTATTTCAATACAAATTTTCTTAATTGTATGTACCTTTTCTATATTTATTTTAATACAAATTTAATTATTTTATGTGTATTTTTATATATATATATTTTTGAGCAAATATGCGTTTTTAGGGTATTTTGCATGTTTATTTTCATACAAATTTACATTATTTTATTGATATTCTGTTTATTTATTTTGATACGATTTTACTTTATTCTATGTGTATTTTGTATATTTATTTTTATACATATTTACCTAATTTTATGTGTATTTTGCATATCTATTTTCAAACAAATTTAAATTATTTTTGTGTATTTTTGTATATATTTTTATACAAATTTTAGTTATTTGATTTGTATTTTGTATATATATTTTCCTACAAACATATATTCTTTTAGTGGAATTTTGTTTATTTATTTTGATACGAATTTACTTTATTTTATGTGTATTTTGTATATATATTTTTCTACGTATTTACATAATTTTATGTGTATTTTGTATATATATTTTCTTAAAAATTTACGTTATTTTATTGTGTGCATTCGTATAAATTTTGATACAAATTTACATTATCTTATTTGTATTTTGCATATCTATTTCAATACAAATTTACCTTTTTTTTTTGTATATATATTTTTTTTAAATATGAGTTTTTTTATAGGTATTTTGCATCTTTATTTTAAAAAAATTTTACATTACGTACATATTTTTTATACGTATTTACATTATTTAATGTGTATTTTGTTTGTATATTTTTATACAAATTTACGTTATTATATGTGTATTTGAATAAATATTTTGATACAAATTTACATTATTTTATGTATTTTGTATATTTATTTCAATACAAATTTAGATTATTTTATGTGTCTTTTGTATATATATTTTCATACAAATTTAATTATTTTTGTTTATTTTTGTATATAGTTTTATACAATTTTACGTTATTTTATGTTAATTTTGTATATTTATATTTATACAAATACACATTCTTTTATTGGTATTTTGTTTATTTATTTTGATACGAATTTACATTATTTTATGTGTATTTTGTATAACTTTTCTTATACGTATTTACTTAATTTTATGTGTATTTTGTATATATATTTTTATAGAAATCTACGTTATTTTATGTGTATTCGTATATATATTTTGAAATAAATTTACATTATTTTATATGTATTTTGCATATCTATTTCAATACAAATTTACCTTATTGTATGTGCATTTTGTATATTTATTGTAATACAAATTTAAATATTTTATATGTATTTTGGTATATATATTTAAAAAAAAATGCGTTATTTTATGGGTATTTTGCATCTTTATTTTCATACAAATTTACATTATTTTATTAATATTCTGTGTATTTATTTTGATACGATTTTACATTACTCTATTTGTCTTTTGTATATATTTTTTTTTATACATATTTACATTATTTAATGAGTATTTTGTATATATATTTAATACAAATTTACGTTAATTTAAGTGTATTTGTTCATATATTTTCATTCAAATTTACATTATTTTATGTGTATTTTGTACATGTATTTTAATACAAATTTACCTAATTTTATGTGTATTTTGTATATTTATTTTCATACAAATTTAAATTATTTTTGAGTATTTTTGTATATAGTTTTATACAAATTTACGTTATTTTATGTGTTTTTTGTATATGTATTTTCATACAAATACACATTCTTTTATTGATATTTTGTTTATTTATTTTGACACGAATTTACATTATTTAATGTGTATTTTGTGTATATATCTTTATACGTATTTACATAATTTCATGTGTATTTTGTATATATATTTCTATAGAAATCTACGTTATTGTATGTGTATTCGTATATATATTATGAAACATATATACATTAAATTATGTGTATTTTGTATATATATTTCTTTACAAATTTGCCTTATTTTATGTTTATTTATATATTTATTTTCATTGAAATTCAATTTTTTTTATGTGTATATATTTATTTGTATATACGTTATTTTATGTGTATTTTTTATATATATTTTCAGTCAAAATTAGATTATTTTTACACGCATTTACATTATTTAATGTGTGTTTCGTATATATATTTTTTATACAATTTTACTTCATTTTATGTGCATTTGTGTTGTTGTTTTTATACAAATTTACATTATTTTAAGTGTATTCTGTACTTTTTTTTTACAAATTTGCCTTATTTTAAGTGTATTTTGTTTATTTATTTTCATACAAATTTAAAGTATTTGATGTGCGTTTTTGTACATATATTTTTATAGAAATTTGCGTTATTTTATGTGTATTTTGTATATATTTTTTCATTCAAATTTACATTATTTTATGTGTATTTTGTATATATTTTGTATACGTATTTTCATTATTTAATGTGTATTTTGTTTATATATTTTAAAACAAATTTACGTTATTTTATGCGTATTTGTTTAATTATTTTGATACAAATATACATTATTTTATGTATTTTTTAAATATATCTCAATACAAATTTAGTTAATTTTTTATATATTTTGTATATCTATTTTCATACAAATTTAAATTACTTGTGTGTATTTTTCTATATAGTTTTATATAGAAAATTTTATATTTTAATTTACGTAATTTTATGTGTATTGTATATTTATTTTCATACAAATTCACATTCTTCTATTGGTATTTTGTTTATTTATTTTGGTACGAATTTACATTATTTTATGTGTATTTTGTATATATATTTTTATACGTATTTACATCATTTTATGTGTATTTTTTATATATATTTCTATAGAAATTTACGTTTTTTTATATGTATTCGTATATATATTTTGAAACAAATTTACATTGTTTGAAGTGTGTTTTGCATATCTATTTCAATACAAACTTACCATATTGTAAGTGTATTTTGTATATTTATTTTAATACAAATTTAATTATTTGATGTGTATTTTTGTATATATATTTTTATAAAAATATGCTTTTTTATGGGTATTTTGCATCTTTATTTTCATACAAATTTACATTATTTTATTGATATTCTGTGTATTTATTTTGATACGATTTTACATTGTTTTATGTGTATTTTGTATATATTTTATTTTACATATTTACATTATTTAATGTGCATTTTCTATATATATTTTATACATATATACGTTACTTTATGTCAATTTGTTTATATATTTTCATACAAAGTTACATTATTTTATATGTATTTTGTATATGTATTTCAATATAAATTTACCTAATTTTATATGTATTTTGTATTTCTATTCTCATACAAACTGATATTATTATTGTGTATTTTTGTATGTATTTTTATACAAATGTTAGTTATTTGATATATTATTTTGTATATATATTTTCCTACATATAAACATTCTTTTATTGAAATTTAGTTTATTGAATTTAATACAAATTTACATTATTTTAGGTGTATTTTGTATATATATTTTTATTCGTATTTACATCATTTTATGTGTATTTATTATATATATTTTCATAGAAATTTACTGTATTTTATGTGTTTTCGTATACATATTTTAATACAAATTTACATTATTTGAAGTGTATTTTGCATATCTATTTCAATACAAATTTATCTTATTGTATGTGCATTTTGTATATTTATTTTAATACAATTTAATTATTTTATGTGTATTTTTGTATATATATTTTTATACAAATATGCGTTATTTTATGGGTATTTTGCATCTTTATTTTCATAGAAATTTTTATTATTTTATTGATATTCTGTTCATTTGTTTTGATACGATTTTACATTATTCTATGTGTATTGTGAATATATATTTTTATACGCTTTTCCATTATTTAATATGTATTTTGTATATATATTTTATACAAATTTACGTTATTTTTTGGGTATTTGTTGATATATTTTGACACAAATTTATAATATTTTATGGGTATTTTGTATATATATTTAAAAAAAAATTTACCTAGTTTTATGTGTATTTTGTATATCTATTTTCATATAAATTCAAATTATGTGTGGGTATTTTTGTATATATTTTAATACAAATTTTACTTATGTTATGTGTATTTTGTAAATTGATTTTCATTCATATATATATTATTTTATTGGTATTTTGTTCATTTATTTTGATACGAATTTACATTATTTTATATGTACTTTGTATATATATTTTTATACGCATTTACATTATTTAATGTTTATTTTGAATATATATTTTTATACAAATTCATGTTATTTTATGTGTATTTGTATATATATTTTCATATAAATTTACATTATTTTATGTGTATTTTGTACATATATTTCATTACCAATTTACCTTATTTTATGTTTATTTTGTATATTAGTTTCATTCAATTTTAGATTGTTTAATGTGTATATTTGCATTTGTACTTAGTTTATTTTATGTGTATTTTCGATATATATTTTCATCCAAAATTACATTATTTTATTGGTATTTTGTTCATTTAATTCGATACGAGTTTAGATTATTTCATATGTATTTTGTATACATATTTTAATACGCATTTACATTATTTAATGTGGGTTTTCTATATATATATATATATATATATATATATATATTTTTATGCAAATTTAATTTATTTTATGTGCATTTTTGTACATATATGTTTAAAGATATTTGCGTTATTTTATGTGTATTTTGTATATGTTTTCTCATAAAAATTTACATTAATTTATTGGTATTTTGTTTATTTATTTTGACACAAATTACATTATTATATGTGCATTTTGTACATATTTTTAATACGTATTTCAAGTATTTAATGAGTATTTTGTTTATATATTTTTATACAAATTTATGTTATTATATATGCATTTGTATAAATATTTTGATACAAATTTACATTATTTTATGTATTTTGTATATATATTTCAATTCAAATTTAGCTTATTTTATGTGTATTTTGTATATCTATTTTCATACAAATTTAATTACTTTTGTGTATTTTTGTATATAGTTTTATACAAATTTACGTTATTTTATTTGTATTTTGTATATTTATATTTATACAAATATACATTCTTTTATTGGTATTTTGTTTATTTATTTTGATTCGAATTTACATTATTTTATGTGTATTTTGTATACATTTTTTTTTACGTATTTACTTAATTTTATGTGTATTTTGTATATATATTTTTTATAGAAATCTACGTTATTTTATGTGTATTCGTATATATATTTTGAAACAAATTTACATTGTTTTATATGTATTTTATCATATCTATCTCAATACAAATTTACCTTATTGTATGTGCATTTTGTATATTTATTTCAATACAAATTTAAATATTGTATGTGTATTTTGGTATATATATTTTTATAAAAAATGCGCTATTTTATGGGAATTTTGCATCTTCATTTTCATAGAAATTTACATTATTTTATTAATATTCTGTGTATTTATTTTGATACGATTTTACATTATTCTATTTGTTTTTTGTGTATATTTTTTAATACATATTTACATTATTTAATGTGTATCTTGCATATATATTTTAAACAAATTTATCATCTATTATCTATTTTCATATAAATACACATTCTTTTCATGATATTTTGTTTATTTATTTTGACACGAATTTACATTATTTAATATGTATTTTGTATATATGTTTTTATACGTATTTACATCATTTCATGTGTATTTTGTATATATATTTCTATAGAAATCTACGTTATTTTATGTGTATTCGTATGAAAATAAATATACAAAATGCACGTACAATAATATAATTTTGTATTGAAATACATATGCAAAATACACATCAAATAATGTAGATTTGTATTAAAATGTATATACGAAAACACATAAAATAAAGTAAATTTCTATGAAAATATATATACAAAGTAAATATAAAATGATGTAAATACGTATAAAAATATATATACAAAATACACCTAAAATAAGGTAAACTCGTCTCAAATTCAATAAACTATATTTCAATAAAAGAATGTATATATGTAGGAAAATAAATATACAAAATAATATATAAAATAACTAAAATTTGTATAAAAATATATACAAAAATACTAAAAAATAATATCAATTTGTATGGAAATAGATATATAAAATACACATAAAATTTGGTAAATTTGTATTGAAATACATATACAAAATACACATAAATTAATGTAACTTTGTATGAAAATATATAAACAAATAGACATAAAGTAACATATATTTATATAAAATATATATAGAAAATGCACATTAAATAATGTAAATATGTAAAATAAAATACATACAAAATACACATAGAATAATGTAAAATCGTATCAAAATAGATACACAGAATATCAATAAAATAATGTAAATTTCTATGAAAATAAAGATGCAAAATACCCATAAAAAAAGCATATTTTTTAAAAAATATGTATACAAAAACACACCAAATAATTAAATTTGTATTAAAATAAATATACAAAATGCACATACAATATAGTAAATTTGTATTGAAATAGATATACAAAACACACATAAAACAATGTAAATATATTTCAAAATATATATACGAATACACATAAAAAAAACGTAAATTTCTATAAAAATATATATAAAAAATACATACAAAAATACACAAAAATAATTTTAATTTGTATGAAAATAAATATACAAAATACACATAAAATTAGGTAAATTTGTATTGAAATACATATACAAAATACACATAAAATAATGTAAATTTGAATAAAAATATATAAACAAATACACTTTAAATAACGTAAATTTGTATAAAATACATATACAAAATACACATTAAATAATGCAAATATGTATGAAAAAAATAAATGCAAAACACAAATAGAATATTGTAAAATCGTATCAAAATATATACACAGAATATTAATAAAATAATGTAGATTTGTATAAAAATCAAGATGCAAAATACCCATAAAATAACGCATTTTTTTTTATAAAATATATATATACACATAAAATATTTAATTTTTTATTAAAATAAATATACAAAATGCACATTCATAAAGGTATATTTGTTTTGAAAAAGATATGCAAAAAACATATACAACAATGTAAATTTGTTTCAAAATATATATACGATTACATAAAATAACGTAGATTTATATAAAAATATATATACAAAATACACATAAAATGAATTAAATACGTATGAAAAAATTTATACTAAATACACATATAAGTTTGTATGAAAATTTATATACAAATACACATAAAATAAAATGAATTTGTATAAAATTTGTATCAAAATATATACAAATACACACAATAAAATAACGTAAATTTTTATGAAAATGTATATACAAAATACACATAAAATAATTTAAATACGTAGAAAAATATATATACAAAATACATAAAATAAAGTAAATTGTATCAAAATAAATAAACAAAATTCCAATAAAAGAATGTATATTTGTAGGAAAATATATGCAAAATAAAAAATAAAATAACAAAAATTTGTATAAAAATATATACAAAAATACACAAAATAATTTAAATTTGTTTAAGAATAGATATGCAAAATACACATAAACTTAGGAAATTTTTTATTGAAATACATATACAAAATACACATAAAATAATGTAAATTTGTATGAAAATATATAAACAAATGCACATAAAATAACGTAAATTTCGATAAAATATATATACAAAATAAACATTAAATAATGTAATATGTATAAAAAAAATATATACAAAATACACATAGAATAATGTTAAATCGTTTCAAAATAAATCAACAGAATATCAATAAAACAATGTAAATTTGTATGAAAATAAAGATACAAAATACCCATATAATAAAGCATATTTGCATAAAAATATATATACAAAAATACACATAAAATAATCTAATTTGTATTAAAATAAATATACAAAATGCACATAAAAAAAGTAAATTTATATCAAAATAGATATGTAAAATACATATAAATAATGTAAATTTGGATGAAAATATATATACAAATACACATAAAATAGAATAATTTTCTATGAAAATATACATACAAAATACATATAAAATGATATAAATAGGTATGAAAATATATATAAACCAAATACACCTAAAATAATGTAGATTCGTATCAAAATAAATAAACAAAATTCCGATAAAAGAACGTATATTTGTAGGAAAATAAATAAACAAAATACATATAAAATAAAGAAAATTTGTATAAAAATATATACAAAAAAAAAATTAATATGTATTTGTATAAATATAAATATACTAAATACACATTAAATAACGTAAATTTGTATAAAACTATACACAAAAATACACAAAAGTAATTAAATTTGCATGAAAATAGATATACAAAATACACATAAAATAAGCTAAATTTGAACTGAAATATATATACACAGTACATAAAATAATGTAAATTTGTATCAAAATATTTATAAAAATACACATATAATAAAGTGAATTTGTATAAAAATATATAAACAAAATACTCATTAAATAATGTAAATACGTATAAAAAATTTGTACAAAATACACATATAATAATGTAATTCGTATCAAAATAAATAAACAAAATACCAGTAAAATAATGTAAATTTGTATGAGAAAACATATACAAAATACACATGAAATATTTTGATACAAATTTACATTATTGATGTGTATTTTGCATATCTATTTAAATACAAATTTACTATATTGTATATGCATTTTGTATATTTATTTTAATACAAATTCAATTATTTTATGTGTTTTTTTGTATGTATATTTTTATACAAATATGCGTTATTATATGGGTATTTTGCTTCTTTATTTTTATACAAATTTACATTATTTTATTGATATTCTGTTGATTTATTTTGAAACAATCTTACATTATTCTAAGTGTATTTTGTATATATATTTTTATACATATTTACATTATTTATGTGTATTTTGCATATCTATTTCCATACAAATTTTCTTTATTGTATGTGCCTTTTCTATATTTATTTTAATACAAATTTAATTATTTTATGTGTATTTATATATATATATATATATATATATATATATATATATATATATATATATATATATATATATATATATAAATATATATATATATATATATATATATATATATTTTTTTTTTTTTTTTTAAGCAAATATGCGTTTTTATATGGGTATTTTGCATGTTTATTTTCATACAAATTTACATTATTTTATTGATATTCTGTTTATTTATTTTGTTACGATTTTACTTTATTCTATATGTATTTTGTATATTTATTTTTATACATATTTACATTATTTAATGTATTTTTTGTATATATATTTTATGGAAATTTACGTTATTTTATGTGTATTTGTTTATATATTTTCATACAAATTTACATTATTTTATGTGTATTTTGTATATGTATTTCAATACAAATTTATCAAATTTTATGTGTATTTTGCATATCTATTTTCAAACAAATTTAAATTATTTTATGTGTATATTTGTATTTGTATTTAAGTTATTTTATGTGTATTTTCTATATATATTTTCATCCATAATTACATTATTTTATTGGTATTTTGTTAATTTAATTCGATACGAATTTAGATTATTTCATAGGTATTTTGTATACATATTTTTATACGTATTTACATTATTTAATGTGTGTTTCGTATTCATTTTTATGCAAATTTACTTTATTTTACGTGCATTTTTGTATATATATTTTTATAGAAATTTGCGTTATTTTATGTGTATTTTGTATAAGTTTTCTCTTACAAATTTACATTAATTTATTGTTATTTTGTTTATTTATTTTGATACGAATTACATTATTATATGTGTATTTTGTACATATTTTTTTATACATATTTAAAGTATTTAATGAGAATTTTGTTTATATATTTTTATGCAAATTTATAAGTGTATTTGTATAAATATTTTGATACAAATTTACATTATTTTATGTATTTTGTATATATATTTCAGTTCAAATTTAGCTTATTTTATTTGTATTTTGTATATCTATTTTCATACAAATTTAAATATTTTTGTGTATTTTTATATATTTCATTACAAATTTACCTTATTCTATGTTTATTTTGTATATTTATTTCATTCAATTTTAAATTATTTCATGTGTATATTTGTATTTGTATTTAGGTTATTTTCTATATATATTTTCATCCAAAATTACATTATTTTATTGGTATTTTCTTAATTTAACTCGACACGAATTTAGATTATTTCATAGGTATTTTGTATACATATTTTTATACTCATTTACATAATCTAATGTTTGTTTTGTATATATATTTTTATGCAAATTAATTTTATGTGCATTTTTGTACATATATTTCTATTGAAATTTGCGTTATTTTATGTGTATTTTGTATATGTTTTCTCATACAAATTTACATTATTTTATTGGTATTTTGTTGATTTATTTTGATACGAATTACATGATTATATGTGTATTTTGTACATATTTTTATACGTATTACATTATTTAATGTGTATTTTGTTTATATATTTTTATACAAATTTACGTTATTATATGAGTATTTGTATAAATATTTTGATACAAATTTACTTTATTTCATGTATTTTGTATATATATTTTAATTGAAATTTAGCGTATTTTGTGTGTATTTTGTATATCTATTTTCATACAAAATTAATTACTTCTGTGTATTTTTGTATATAGTTTTATATAAATTTACGTTATTTTATGTGTATTTTGTATATTTATATTTATACAAATACACATTCTTTTATTGGTATTTTGTTTATTTATTTTGATACGAATTTACATTATTTTATGAGTATTTTGTATACATTTTTTTACACGTATTTACTTCATTTTATGTGTATTTTGTATATATATTTTTATAGAAATATACGTTATTTTATGTGTATTCGTATATATATTTTGAAGCAAATTTACATTGTTTTATATGTATTTTGCATATCTATTTCAATACAATTTTACCTTATTGTATGTGTATTTTGTATATTTATTTTAATACAAATTAAAAAAAAAATTGTGTATTTTGGTATATATATTTTTATAAAAAAAAATGCGTTATTTTTTGGGTATTTAGCTTCTTTATTTTCATACAAATTTACATTATTTAATTAATATTTTCTGTATTTATTTTGATACGATTTTACATTATTCTATTTGTGTTTCGTATATATATTTTTTATACATATCTACATTATTTAATTTGTATTTTGTATATATATTTTATACAAATTTACGTTATTTTAAGTATATTTGTTTATGTATTTTCATTCAAATTAACATTATTTTAATTGTATTTTGTAAATGTATTTCAATACAAATTTCCCTAATTTTATGTGTATTTTGTATATTTATTTTCATACAAATTTAAATTATTTTTGTGTAATTTTGTATATAGTTTTATACAAATTTAGGTTATTTTATGTATTTTGTATATCTATTTTCATATAAATACACATTATTTTATTTATATTTTGTTTATTTATTTTGATGCGATTTTACATTATCTAATATATATTTTGTATCTATATTTTTATACGTATTTACATCATTTCATGTGTATTTTGTATATATATTTCTATAGAAATCTACGTTATTTTATGTGTATTCGTATATATATTTTGAAGCAAATTTACATTGTTTCATATGTATTTTCAATATCTATTTCAATACAAATTTACCTTATTGTATGTGTATTTTGTATATTTATTTTAATACTAATTAAAAAAATTCATGTGTATTTTGGTAAATATATTTTTATAAAAAAATGCGTTATTTTATGGGTATTTAGGTTCTTTATTTTCATACAAATTTACATTATTTTATTAATATTCTGTGTATCTATTTTGATACGATTTTACATCATTATATTTGTGTTTGTATATATTTTTTTTATACATATTTACATTATTTAATTTGTATTTTGTATATATGTTTTATACAAATTTACGTTATTTTAATTGTATTTGTTTATGTATTTTCATTCAAATTAACATTATTTTTGGTGTATTTTGTAAATGTATTTCAATACAAATATACCTAATTTTATGTGTATTTTGTATATTTATTTTCATACAAATTTAAATTATTTTTGTGTATTTTTGTATATAGTTTTATACAAATTTAGGTTATTTTATGTGTATTTTGTATATCTATTTTCATGCAAATACACATTCTTTTATTGATATTTTGTTTATTTATTTTGATGCGAATTTACATTATTTAATGCGAATTTTGTATATATATTTTTATACGTATTTACATCATTTCATGTGTATTTTGTATATATATTTCTATACAAATCTACGTTATTTTATGTGGATTCGTATATATAATTTGAAACAAATTTACACTGTTTTATGTGTATTTTGCATATTCTTTCAAAACAAATTTACCTTATTGTATGTGCATGTTGTATATTAATTTTAATACAAATTCAATTATCCTATGTGTATTTTTGTATATGTATTTTTATAAAAATATGCTTAATTTTATGGGTATTTTGCATCTTTATTTTCATACAAATTTACATTATTTTATTAATATTCTGTGTATTTATTTTGATACGATTTTACATTATTTCATATGTATTTTGTATATATATTTTATACAAATGTACGTTATTTTATGTGTATTTGTTTTCATTTCATACAAATTTTCATTATTTTATGTGTATTTTGTATATGTATTTCAAAACAAATTTACCTAATTTTATGTGTATTTTGTATATTTCTTTTCATACAAATTTAAATTATTTTTATGTATTTTTGAATATAGTTTTATACAAATTTAGGTTATTTTATGTACGCATTTACATTACTAAATGTTTGATTTGTATATATATTTTTATGCAAATTTACTTTATTTTATGTGCATTTTTGTACAAATATTTTTACAGAAATTTGCGTTATTTTATATGTATTTGTATATGTTTTCTCATACAAATTTACATTATTTTATTGCTATTTTGTTTATTTATTTTGATACGAATTACATGATTATATAAGTATTTTGTATATATTTTTTATACACATTACTTAATGTGTATTTTGTTTATATAATTTTAAACAAATTTACGTTATTATATGTATTTGTATAAATATTTTGATACAAATTTACATTATTTTATGTATTTTGTATATACATTTCCATTCAAATTTAGCTTATTTTATCTGTATTTTGTATATCTATTTTCATACGAATTTAATTACTTCTGTGTATTTTTGTGTATAGTTTTGTACAAATTTACGTTATTTTATGTGTATTTAGTATATTTATATTTATACAAACACACATTCTTCTATTTGTATTTTGTTTATGTATTTTGATACGAATTTACATTATTTTATGTGCATTTTGTATACATTTTCTTATACGTATATACTTCATTTTATGGGTATTTTGTATATATATATATATATATATATATATATATATATATATATATATATATATATATATATATATATATATATATATATATATATATATATATATATATATATATATATATATTTTTATAGAAATCTACGTTATTTTATGTGTATTCGTATATATATTTTGAAACAAATTTACATTGTTTTATATGTATTTTGCATATCTATTTCAATACAAATTTACCTTATTGTATGTGCATTTTGTATATTTATTGTAATACAAATTTAAATATTTTATGTGTATTTTGGTATATATATTTTTATAAAAAATGCGTTATTTTATGGGTATTTTGCATCTTTATTTTCATACAAATTTACATTGTTTTATTAATATTCTGTGTATTTATTTTGATACGATTTTACATTATTCTATTTGTGTTTTGTATATATTTTTTTATACATAATTACATTATTTAATGTGTATTTTGTATATATATTTCATACAAATTTACGTTATTTTATGTGTATTTGTTTATATATTTTCATTCAAATTTACATTATTTTAAGTGTATTTTGTATATGTATTTCAATACAAATTTACCTAATTTTATGTGTATTTTGTATATTTATTTTCATACAAATTTAAATTATTTTTTGTGTATTTTTGTATAGAGTTTTATACAAATTTACAATATTTTATGTATATTTTGTATATCTATTTTCATACAAATACACATTCTTTTATTGATATTTTGTTTATTTATTTTGACACGAATTTACATTATTTAATGTGTATTGTGTATATATATTTTTATACGTATTTACATCATTTCATGTGTATTTTGTATATATATTTCTATAGAAATCTACGTTATTTTATGTGTATTCGTATATATATTTTGAAACAAATTTACATTGTTTTATGTGTATTTTGCATATTCTTTCAATACAAATTTACCTTATTGTATGTGCATTTTGTATATTAATTTTAATACAAATTTAATTATTCTATGTGTATTTTTGTATATGTATTGTTATAAAAATATGCTTTATTTTATTGGTATTTTGCATCTTTATTTGCATACAAATTTACATTATTTTATTGATATTCTGTGTATTTATTTTGATACGATTTTACATTATTCTATGTATATTTTGTATATATATTTTATACAAATGTATGTTATTTTATGTGAATTTGTTTTCATTTCATACAAATTTACATTATTATATGTGTATTTTGTATATCTATTTTCATACAAATTGAAATTAATTTTGTGTATTTTTGTATATATTTTTATACAAATTTTCGTAATTTTATGTGTATTTTGTATATCTTTTTTCCTACAAATATACATTCTTTAATCGGTATTTTGTTTAGTTATTTTGATACGAATTTACATTATTTTAGGTGTATTTGATATATATATTTTTATACTTATTTACATCATTTTATATATATTTTGAATATATATTTTCATAGAAATAGATAGAAAACAAATTTACCTAATTTATGTGTATTTTGCATATCTATTTCAATACAAATTTTCTTTATTGTATGTGCCTTTTGTATATTTATTTTAATACAAATTTAATTATTTTATGTGTATTTATGTATATATATTTTTAAACAAATATGCGTTATTATGTGTATTTGTATATATATTTTCATACAAATCTATATTAATTTATGTGTATTTTGTACATATATTTCATTACAAATTTACCTTATTTTATGTTTATTTTGTATATTTATTTCATTCAATTTTAAATTATTTTATGTGTATATTTGTATTTGTATTTGGGTTATTTTATGTGTATTTTCTATATATTTTTTCATCCAAAATTCCATTATTTTATTGGTATTTTGTTAATTTAATTCGATACTAATTTAGATTATTTCATAGGTATTTTGTATTCATACTTTTATACGCATGTACATTATTTAATGTGTGTTTTGTATATATACTTTTATGCATGTTTACTTTATTTTATGTACATTTTTGTACATATATTTTTATGGAAATTATGGCTATTTTATGTGTATTTTGTTTATGTTTTCTCATACAAATTTACATTATTTTATTGGTATCTTGTTTTTTTATTTTGATACGAGCTATATTATTATATGTGTATTTTCTACAAATTTTTTATACGTATTTACATTATTTAATGAGTATTGTGTTTATATATTTTTATACAAATTTACTTTCTTATATGTGTATTTTTATAAATATTTTGATATAAATTTACATTATTTTATGTACTTTGTATATATATATCAATTCAAATTTTGCTTATTTATGTGCATTTTGTATATCTATTTTTATACAAATTTAATTACTTTTGTGTATTTTTGTGTCTAGTTTCATACAATTTAACGTTATTTCATGTGTATTTTGTATATTTATATTTATAAAAATACACATTCTTTTATTGGTATTTTGTTCATTTATTTTGATACGAGTTTACATTATTTTATGTGTATTTTGTAAATTTTTTTATACGTATTTAATTAATTTTATGAGTATTTTGTATATATATATTTTTATAGAAATCTACCTTATTTTATGTGTATTTGTATATATATTTTGAAACAGATTTACATTGTTTATATGTATTTTGCATATCTATTTCAATACAGATTTACCTTATTGTATGTGCATTTTGTATATTTATTTTAATACAAATTCAATTATTTTATGTGTATTTTGGTATATATATTTTTATAAAAAATGCGTTATTTTATGGGTATTTTGCTTCTTAATTTTTTTAAAAATATACATTATTTTATAAACATTGTGTATTTATTTTGATACGATTTTACATTATTCTATGTGTGTTTTGTATATATTTTTTTATATATATTTACATTATATAATATGTATTTTGTATATATATTTTATACAAATTTACATTATTTTAAAATTTATGAAAATAAAGATGCAAAATACCCATAAAATTACTCATATTTAAAAAAAATATATATATATATATATATATATATATATATATATATATATATATATATATATATATATATATATATATATATACAAAAATACACATAAAATAATTAAATTTGTATTAAAATAAATATACAAAATACACATACAATAAGGAAATTTTTTATTGAAATATATATGCTAAAAACACATAAAATAATATAAATTTGTATCAAAATATATACGAAACACAAAATGAAATAGCGTAAATTTTTATAAAAATATATATACAAAATACACATAAAATAATGTAAATACGTAGAATAATATATATACAAAATACACATAAAATAATGTAAATTCGTATCAAAATGAATAAACAAAATTCCAATAAAAGAATGTATATTTGTAGGAAAATATATATACAAAATACAAATAAAATAACTAAAATTTGTATAAAAATATATACAAAAATACACAAAAAATAATTTAAATTTGTTTGAAAGTAGATATGCAAACTATACATCAAATTAGGCAAATTTGAATTGAAATACATATACAAAAGTCACATTAAATAATGTAAAATTGTAAGAAAATATATAAACAAATACGCATAAAATAATGTAAATTTGCATAACATATATATACAAAATATACATTAAATATTGTAAAAATGTATAAAAATATATATACAAAATACACATAGAATAATGTAAAATCGTTACAAAATAAATGAACAGAATATCAATAAAATAACGTAAATTTGTATGAAAATAAAGATGCAAAATACCCATATAATAACGCATATTTGTATAAAAATATACATACAAAAAAAACATAAAATAATTAAATTTGTATTAAAATAAATATACAAAATGCACATTCAATAAAGTAAATTTGTATTGAAATAGATATGCAAAATACACATCAATAATGTAAATTTGTATCAAAATATATATACGAATACATATAAAATAGAGTAAATTTCTATGAAAATATACATACAAAATACATATAAATGATGTAAATAAGTATAAAAATATATATACCAAATACACCTAAAATAATGTAAATTCGTATCAAAATAAATAAACAAAATTCAGATAAAAGAACGTATATTTGTAGGAAAATAAATATACAAAATACACATAAAATAACGAAAATTTGAATAAAAATATATACAAAAATACACAAAAATAGTTTCAATTTGTATGAAAATAGATATACAAAATACACATATAACTAGTTAAATTTGTATTTAAATACATGTACAAAATACACATAAAATATAATAAATTTGTATGAAATGAAAACAAATACACATAAAATAACGTACATTTTTATAAAATATATATACAAAATACACATAGAATAATGTTAAATCGTTTCAAAATAAATACACAGAATATCAATAAAATAATGTAAATTTGTATGAAAATAAAGATGCAAAATACCAATAAAATAAAGCATATTTTTATAAAAATACATATACAAAAATACACATAGAATAATCAAATTTGAATTCAAATTAATATACAAAATGCACATACAATAAGATAAATTTGTATTGAAAAAATATGCAAAATACACATAGAACAATGTAAATTTGTTTCAAAATATATTTACGAATACACATAAAATAACGTAGATTTCTATAGAAATATATATACAAAATACACATGAAATGATGTAAATACGTATAGAAATATATATACAAAAGACATATTAAATAGTGTAAATTCGTGTCGAAATAAATAAACAAAATATCATGAAAAAAATGTGTATTTGTATGAAAATAGATAATAGATAATAACTTTGTATAAAAATATATGCAAGATACACATTAAATAATGTAAATATGCATAAAAAAAATATACAAAAAACAAATAGAATAATGTAAAATCGTATGAAAATAAATACGCAGAATATTAATAAAATAATGTAAATTTGTATGAAAATAAAGATGCAAAATTCCCATAAAATAGCGCATTTTTTATAAAAATATATATACCAAAATACACATAAAATATTTAAATTTGTATTAAAATAAATATACAAAATGCACATACAATAAGGTAAATTTCTATTCAAAGAGATATGCAAAAATACATATAAAACAATGTAAATTTGTTTCGAAATATATATACGAATACACTTAAAATAACGTAGATTTCTATAAAAATATATATACAAAATACACATAAAATTAAGTAAACACCTATAAAAAAATGTAAACAAAATACACATAAAATAATGTAAATTCAAATCAAAATAAATAAACAAAATACCAATAAAAGGATGTGTATTTGTATAAATAAAAATATACAAAATACACATAAAATAACGTAAGTTTGTATAAAACTATATACAAAAATACACAAAATAATATATATTTGAATGAAAATAAATTTACAAAATACACATAACATAAATAAAATTTGTTTTAAAATATATACAAAAATACCCAAAAATAATTTGAGTTTTATGAAAATAGATGTACAAAATACACATAAAACTAGGTAAATTTCTTTTGAAATATATATAGAAAATACCCATAAAATATTGTAAATTTGTGTCAATATATAGAAACAAATACACATAAAATAATGTAAATTTGTATAAAATATATATATAAAATACACATGAAATAATGGAAAAATATATAAAAAATATATACAAAATACACATAGAATAATGTAAAATCGTACCAAAATAAATGAGCACAATATCAATAAAATAATGTAAATTTCTATGAAAATATATATACAAAATACACCTAAAATAAGGTAAATTCGTCTCAAATTCAATAAACTAAATTTCAATAAAAGAATGTATATTTGTAGGAAAATAAATATACAAAATAATATATAAAATAACTAAAATTTGTATAAAAATATATACAAAATATAATTACAATTTGTGTGGAAATAGATATACAAATTACACATAAAATTTGGTAAATTTGTATTGAAATACATATACAGAATACACATCAAATAATGTAAATTTGTATGAAAATATATAAACAAATAGACATAAAGTTACATATATTTGTATAAAATATATATAGAAAATGCACATTAAATAATGTAAATATGTAAAATAAAATACATACAAAATACACATAGAATAATGTAAAATCGTATCAAAATAAATACACAGAATATCAATAAAATAATGTAAATTTGTATGAAAATAAAGATGCAAAATACCCATAAAAAAGCATATTTTTATAAAAATATGTATACAAAAACACACATCAAATAATTAAATTCGGATTAAAATAAATATACAAAATGCACGTACAATATGGAAAATTTGTATTGAAATAGATATGCAAAACACACATAAAACAATGTAAATTTATTTCAAAATATATATGCGAATACACAAAATAACGTAGATTTCTATAAAAATATATATACAAAATACACATAAAATAAAGTAAATACTTATAAAAAAATGTATACAAAATACACATAAAATAACGTAAATTTGTATAAAACAAAAGTAATTAAATTTGTATGAAAATAGATATACAAAATACACTTAAAATAATCTAAATTTGAATTGAAATATATCTACAAAATACATAAAATAATGTAAATTTGTATCAAACTATTTATACAAATACACATATAATAACGAAAATTTGTATAAAAATATTTAACAAAATACACATTAAATAATGTAAATACGTATAAAAGATATGTACAAAATACACATATAATAATGTAATTCGTATCAAAATAAATAAACAAAATACCAATAAAATAATGTAAATTTGTATGAGAAAACATATTCAAAATACACATAAAAGAACTGAAATTTCTATAAAAATATATGTACAAAAATGCATATAAAATAAAGTAAATTTGCAGAGAAATATATATATAAAACATATCAAATAATGTAGATTTGTATCAAAATATTTATACAAATACACATATAATAACGTAAATTTGTATAAAAACACATAAACAAA
The DNA here is from genome assembly GCF_024679095.1 of Eriocheir sinensis. Lineage (NCBI taxonomy): Eukaryota > Metazoa > Arthropoda > Malacostraca > Decapoda > Varunidae > Eriocheir > Eriocheir sinensis. The sequence goes on from NW_026111701.1 coordinate 211,332, forward strand.
ATACACATTAAATAATGTAAATACGTATAAAAAATATGTACAAAATACACATATAATCATGAAATTCGTATCAATATAAATAAACAAAATACCAATAATATAATGTAAATTTGTATGAGAAAACATATACAAAATACACATAAGATAACGCTAATTTCTTTAAAAATATATGTACAAAAATACACATAAAATAAAGTAAATTTGCAAATAAATATATATACAAAACACACATTAAATAATGTAAATACGTATAAAAGCATGTATACAAAATACCTTTGAAATAATCTAAATTCGTATCGAATTAAATTAACAAAATACCAATAAAATAATGTAATTTTGGATGAAAATATATGTAGAAAATGCACATAAAATAACCTAAATACAAATACAAATAAAAATATAAAATAATTTAAAATTGAATGAAATAAATATACAAAATAAACATAAAATAAGGTAAATTTGTAATGAAATATATGTACAAAATACACATAAAATAATGTCAATTTATATGATAATATACATACAAATACACATAAAATAACCTGAATATATATATATATATATATATATATATATATATATATATATATATATATATATATATATATATATATATATATATATATATATATATATATATATATATATATATATATATATATATATATATATATATATATATATTCAAGATAAACATTAAATATGGTAAATGCGTATAAAAATATATATACAAAGTACATATAAAATAATATAAATTCGTATCAAAATAAATACAGAAAATATAAATAAAATAATATATATTTGAATGAAAATAAATTTACAAAATACACATAACATAACTAAAATTTGTTTTAAAATATATACAAAAATACCAAGAAAAAATTTGAATTTGTATGAAAATAGATATACAAAATACACATAAAACTAGGTAAATTTCTTTTGAAATATATGTACAAAATACCCATAAAATATTGTAAATTTGTGTCAAAATGTATAAACAAAAACACATAAAATAATATAAATTTGTATAAAATATATATACAAAATACACATTAAATAATGGAAAAATGTATAAAAAATTTATACAAAATACACATAGAATAATGTAAAATCGTTTCAAAATAAATGAGTAGAATATCAATAAAATAATGTAAATTTCTATGAAAATAAAGATGCAAAATACCCATAAAATAACGGATATTTGTATAAAAATATATATACAAAAATACACATAAAATAATTAAATTTGTATTAAAATAAATATACAAAATGCACGTACAATAAGGTAAACTTGTATTGAAATAGATATGTAAAATACACACCAAATAATGTAGATTTGTATTAAAATATATATACGAAAACACATAAAATAAAGTAAATTTCTATGAAAATATATATACAAAATACACATAAAATGATGTAAATACGTATAAAAATATATATACAAAATAGACCTAATATAATGTAAATTCGTCTCAAATTCAATAAACTAAATTTCAATAAAAGAATGTATATATGTAGGAAAATAAATATAGAAAATAATATATAAAATAACTAAAATTTGTATAAAAATATACACAAAAATAATTTCAATTTGTAAGGAAATAGATATACAAAATACACATAAAATTTCGTAAATTTGTATTGAAATACATATACAAAATACACATAAAATAATGTAAATTTGTATGAAAATATATAAACAAATAGACATAAAGAAACATTTATTTGTATAAAATATATATAGAAAATGCACTTTAAATAATAAAAAAGCATATTTTTATAAAAATATGTATACAAAAACACACATCAAAGAATTAAATTTGTATTAAAATAAATATACAAAATGCACATACAATATGGTAAATTTGTATTGAAATAGATATGCAAAACACACACAAAACAATGTAAATTTATTTCAAAACATATATACGAATACACATAAAAAAACGTAAATTTCTATAAAATTATATATAAAAAAATACATACAAAAAATACACAAAAATAATTTAAATTTGTTTGAAAATAAATATACAAAATACACATAAAATTAGGTAAATTTGTATTGAAATACATATACAAAATACACATAAAATAATGTAAATTTGTATAAAAATATATAAACAAATACACTTAAAATAACGTAAATTTGTATGAAATATATATACAAAATACACATTAAATAATGCAAATCTGTATGAAAAAAATATATAAAAAACAAATAGAATAGTGTAAAATCGTGTCAAAATAAATACACAAAATATTAATAAAATAATGTAAGTTTCTAAGAAAATAAAGATGCAAAATATGAATTGAATATGAATATGAATATATAAAATAAACATAAAATAAGGTCAATTTGTAATGAAATATATGTAAAAATACACATAAAATAATGTAAATTTATATGAAAATATATATTCAAATACATATAAAATTACATGATTTTGTATAAAATTTGTTTCAAAATATATACGTATACACACAATAAAATAACGTAAATTTTTATGAAAATATATATACAAAATACACATAAAATAATGTAAATACGTAGAAAAATATATATAGAAAATACACATAAAGTAATGTAAATTCGTATCAAATAAATCAACAAAATTCCAATAAAAGAATGTATATTTGTAGAAAAATATATATACAAAATACAAATAAATAACTAAAATTTGATAAAATATATACAAAAATACACAAAAATAGTTTAAATTTGTTTGAAAATAGATATGCAAAATATACATAAAATTTGGCAAATTTGTATTGAAATACATATACAAAACACACATAAAATAATGTAAATATGTATGAAAATATATAAACAAATATACATGAAATAACGTAAATTTGGATAAAATATATATACAAAATATACATTAAATGATGTAAATATGTATAAAAATATATTGACAAAATACACAGAATAATGTTAAATCGTATCAAAATAAATAAACAGAATATCAATAAAATAATGTAAATTTGTATAAAAATAAAGATGCAAAATACTCATATAATAACGCACATTTGTATAAAAATATATATACAAAAATACATATAAAATGATTAAATTTGTATTAAAATAAATATACAAAATGCACATACAATAAAGTAAATTTGTATTGAAATAGATATGCAAAATACACATCAATAATGTAAATTTGTATCAAAAAATATAAACGAATATTCATAAAATAGAGTAAATTTCTATGAAACTAGAAATTGTATACATTTTTTTATACGTATTTTCTTCATTTTATGTGTATTTTGTATATATATTTTTTATAGAAATCTGCGTTATTTTGTGTATTCGTTTATATATTTTGAAACAAATTTATATTGCTTTCTATGTATTTTGCATATCTATTTCAATTTAAATTTACCTTATTGTATGTGTATTTTGTATATTTATTTTAATACAAATTTAAATTTTTTATGTGTATTTTGGTATATATATTTAAAAAAAAAAGTGTTATTTTAAGGATATTTTGCTTCTTTATTTTCATACAAATTTACATTATTTTATTAATATTCTGTGTATTTATTTTGATACGATTTTACATTATTCTATTTGTTTTTTGTATATATTTTTTTATACATATTTACATTATTTAATGTGTATTTTGTATATATATTTTATACAAATTTACGTTATTTTAAGTGTATTTGTTTATGTATTTTCATTGAAATTTACATTATTTTATGTGTATGTTGTGTATGTATTTCAATACAAATTTACCTAATTTTATGTGTATTTTGTATATTTATTTTCAAACAAATTTAAATTATTTTTATGTATTTTTGTATATAGTTTTATACAAATTTACGTTATTTTATGTGTATTTTGTATATCTATTTTCATACAAATACACATTCTTTTATTGATATTTTGTTTATTTATTTTGACACGAATTTACATTATTTAATGTCTATTTTGTATATATTTTTATACGTATTTACAGCTTCTCAAGTGTATTTTGTATATATATTTCTATAGAAATCTACGTTATTTTATGTGTATTTTGAAACAAATTTACATTGTTTTATGTGTATTTTGCATATTTTTTTAATAAAAATTTACCTTATTGTATGTGCATTTTGTGTATTAATTTTAACACAAATCTAATTATTGAATGTGTATTTTTGTATATGTATTTTTATAAAAATATGCCTTATTTTAAGGGTATTTGTATATATATTTTCAAATAAATTTACATTATTTTATGTGTATTTTGTACATATATTTCATTACAAATTTACCTTATTTGATGTTTATTTTGTATATTAATTTCATTCAATGTTAAATTATTTTATGTGTATATATGTATTTGTATTTAGGTTATTTTATGTGTATTTTCTATATATATTTTCATCCAAAATTACATTATTTTATTGGTATTTTGTTAATTTAACTCGATATGAATTTAGATTATTTGATAGGTATTTTGTATACATATTTTTATACGCATTTACATTATTTAATATTGGTTTTGTATATATATTTTTATGCAAATTTACTTTATTTTAAGTGCATTTTTTGTACAAATATTTTTAAAGAAATTTGCGTTATTTTATGTGTATTTTGTATATGTTTTCTCATTCAAATTTACATTATTTTATTGGTATTTTGTTTATTTATTTTGATAAAATTATATTATTATATGTGTATTTTGTACATATTTTTTATACGTATTTACATTATTTAATGAGTATTTTGTTTATGTATTTTTATAAAAATTTACGTTATTGTATGTGTATTTGTATAAATATTTTCATAGAAATTTACATTATTTTATGTATTTTGTATATATATTTCAATTTAAATTTAGCATATTTTATGTGTTTTTTGTATATCTATTTTCATTCAAATTTAACTACTATTCTGTATTTTTGTGTGTAGTTTTATACAAATTTACGTTATTATATGTGTATTTTGTATATTTATATTTATATAAATACACATTCTTTTATTGGTATTTTGTTTATTTATTTTGATACGAATTTACATTATTTTATGTGTATTTTGTATACATTTTTTTATACGTATTTACTTAATTTCATGTGTATTTTGTATATATATTTTTATAGAAATCTACGTTATTTTATGAGTATTCGTATATATATTTTGAAACAAATTTAAATTGTTTTATTTGTATTTTGCATATCTATTTCAATACAAATCTACCTTATTGTATGTGCATTTTGTATATTTATTTTAATACTAATTCAAATATTTTATGTGTATTTTGGTATATATATTTTAATTAAAAAAATGCGTTATTTTATGGGTATTTTGCATCTTAATTTACATACAAATTTACATTATTTTATTAACATTCTGTATATTTATTTTGATACGATTTTACATTATTCTATTTGTGTTTTGTATATATTTTTTTATATATATTGACATTATTTAATGTGTATTTTGTATATATATTTTATACAAATTTACATTATTTTAAGTGTATTTGTTTATATATTTTCATTCAAATTTACATTATTTTAAGTGCATTTTGTATATTTATATTTATACAAATACACATTCTTTTATTGGTATTTTGTTTATTTATTTTGATTCGAGTTTACATTATTTTATGTGTATTTTGTATACATTTTTTTATTCGTATTTACTTAATTTTATGTGTATTTTGCATATATATTTTTATAGAAATCTTCGTTATTTTATGTGTATACGTATATATATTTTGAAACAAATTTACATTGTTTTATATGTATTTTTGCTTATCTCTTCCAATACAAATTTACCTTATTGTATGTGCATTTTGTATATTTATTTCAATATAAATTTAAATATTTTATGTGTATTTTGGTGTATATATATTTTTTTTTTAAATACGCTATTTTATGGGAATTTTGCATTTTTATCTTCATACAAATTTACATTATTTTATTAATATTCTGTGTATTTATTTTGATACGATTTTACATTATTCTATTTGTTTTTTGTATATATTTTTTTATACATATTTACATTATTTAATGTGTATCTTGCATATATATTTGATACAAATTTACGTTATTTTATGTGTATTTATTTATATATTTTCATACAAATTTACATTATTTTATGTGTATTTTGTAGATGTTTTTTTAATACAAATTTGCCTAATTTTATAGTATTTTGCATATCTATTTTCAAACAAATTTAATTTATTTTTGTGTATTTTTGTATATATTTTTATACAAGTTTTAGTTATTTTATTTGTGTTTTGTATATATATTTTCCTACAAATATACATTCTTTTATTTAAGTTTTGTTTATTTATTTTCATACAAATCTATATTATTTTATGAGTATTTTTACATATATTTCATTGCAAATTTACGTTATTTTATGTTTATTTTGTATATATATTTCATTCAATTTTAAATCATTTTATGTGTATATTTGTATTTGTATTTAGGTTATTTTATGTGTATTTTCTATATATTTTTTCATCCAAAATTACATTATTTTATTGGTATTTTCTTAATTAAATTCGATACGAATTTAGATTATTCCATAGGTATTTTGTATACATATTTTTATACTCATTTACATTATCTAATGTGTGTTTTGTATATATATTTTTATTCAAATTTATTTTATGTGCATTTTTGTACATATATTTTTATAAAAATTTGCGTTATTTTATGTGTATTTTGTATATGTTTTCTCATAGAAATTTACATTATTTTATTGGTATTTTGTTTATTTATTTTGATAAGAAGTACATTATTATATGTGTATTTTGTATATATTTTTTATACGTATTTAAAGTATTTAATGAGCATTTTGTTTATATATTTTTATATAAATTTACGTTATTAAATAAGGTAAATGCGTATAAAAATATATATACAAAGTACATATAAAATAATGTAAATTCGTATCAAAATAAATCAACAAAATACCAATAAAATAATATGTATTTGAATGAAAATAAATTTACAAAATACACACAACATAACAAAATTTGTTTTAAAATATATAAAAAAATACCCAGAAAAAAATTGAATTTGTATGAAAATAAATATACAAAATACACATAAAACTAGGTAAATTTCTTGTGAAATATATATACAAAATACAAATCAAATATTGTAAATTTGTGTCAAAATATAGAAACAAATACAAATAAAATAATGTAAATTTGTATAAAATATATATACAAAATACACATTAAATTATGGAAAAATGAATAAAAAATATATACAAAATACACATAGAATAATGTAAAATCGTATCAATATAAATTAGCAGAATATCTATAAAATAATGTATATTTCTATGAAAATAAAGATGCAAAATACCCATAAAATAACGGATATTTGTATAAAAATATATATACAAAAATACACACAAAATAATTAAATTTGTATTAAAATAAATACACAAAATGCACGTACAATAAGGTAAATTTGTGTTGAAATTGATATGCAAAATACACAAGAAATAATGTAGATTTGTATTATAATATATATACGAAAACACATAAAATAAAGTAAATTTCTATGAAAATATATATACAAAATACATAAAATGATGTAAATACGTATAAAAATATATACAAAAAACACATAAAATAAGGTAAATTAGTCTCAAATTCAATAAACTAAATTTCAATAAAAGAATGTATATATATTGGAAAATAAATATACAAAATAATATATAAAATAACTAAAATTTGTATAAAAATATATACAAAAATACTCAAAATAATTTCAATTTGTATGGAAATGGATTTATAAAATACACGTAAAATTTGGTAAATTTGTATTGAAATACATATACAAAATACATATAAAATAATGTAAATTTGTATGAAAATATACAAACAAATAGACATAAAGTAACATATATTTATATAAAATATATATAGAAAATTCACATTAAATAATGTAAATATGAAAAATAAAATACATACAAAATACACATAGAATAATGTAAAATCGTATCAGAATAAATACACAGATATCAATAAAATAATGTAAATTCGTATGAAAATAAAGATGCAAAATACCCATAAAAAAGCATATTTTTATATAAATATGTATAAAAAACACACCAAATAATTAAATTTGTATTAAAATAAATATACAAAATGCACATACAATGTAGTAAATTTGAATTGAAATAGATATGCAAAACACACATAAAACAATGTAAATTTATTTCAAAATATATATACGAATACACATAAAAAAACGTAAATTTCTATAAAAATATATATAAAAAATACATACACAAATACACAAAAATATTTTAAATTTGTATAAAAATAAATGTAGAAAATACACATAAGATTAGGTAAATTTGTATTAAAATACATATACAAAATACACATAAAATTATGTAAATTTGAATAAAATATATAAACAAATACACTTTAAATAACGTAAATTTGTATGAAATACATATACAAAATACACATTAAATAATGCAAATATGTATGAAAAAAATGTATACAAAATACATATAGAATATTGTAAAATGGTATCAAAATAAATACTCAGAATATTAATAAAAATGTAAATTTGTATGAAAATAAAGATGCAAAATACCCATAAAATAACGCTTTTTTTTAAATATATATATACCAAAATACACATAAAATATTTAAATTTGAATTAAAAATAAATATACAAAATGCACATTCATTATGGTAAATTTGTATTGAAATATATATGAAAAATACATATAAAACAATGTAAATTTGTTTCAAAATATATATACGAATACACAAAATAACCTAGATTTCTATAAAAAAATATATATACAAATTTACTTTATTTTATGTGTATTTTGTACATGTATTTAAAGACAAATTTAACTAATTATATGTGTATTTTGTATATCTATTTTCATACAAATTGAAATTATTTTGTGTTTTTTTTATATATTTTATACAAATTTTCGTTATTTTATGTGTATTCTGTATATTTATTCTCCTACAAATATACGTTCTTTTATCGGAATTTTGTTTATTTATTTTGATACGAATTTACATTATTTTAGGTGTAAAATACAAATAAAATAACTAAAATTTGTATAAAAATATATACAAAAATACACAAAATAAGTTATATTACACATAAAATTAGGCAAATTTGTATTGAAATACATATAAAAAATACACAAAATAATGTAAATTTGTATGAAAATATATAAACAAATACACATAAAATAACGTAGATTTGGATAAAATATATATACAAAATAAACATTATATAATGTAAATATGTATAAAAAAATATGTACAAAATACACATAGAATAATGTTAAATCGTATCAAAATAAATAAACAGAATATCAGTAAATTAATGTAAATTTGTATGAAAATAAAGATGCAAAATACCCATATAATAACGCATATTTGCATAAAAAATATATATACAAAAATACAAATAAAATAATATAATTTGTATTGAAATAAATATGCAAAATGCACATACAATAAAGTAAATTTATATTGAAATAGATATGCAAAATACACATAAATAATGTAAATTTGTATCAAAATATAAATACGAATACACATAAAATAGAATAAATTTCTATGTAAATATATATACAAAATACATATAAAATGATATAAATAAGTATAAAAATATATATACCAAATACACATAAAATAATGTAAATTCGTATCAAAATAAATAAACAAAATTCCTTGAAATGAACGTATATTTGTAGGAAAATAAGTATACAAAATACACATAAAATAAAGAAAATTTATATAAAAATATATATAAAATAAAAATATAAGAATGTGTATTTGTATAAATATAAATATACAAAATACACATTAAAAAACGTAAATTTGTATAAAACTATACACAAAAATACACAAAAGTAGTTAAATTTGTATGAAAATAGATATACAAAATACACATAAAATAAGCTAAATTTGAATTGAAATATATATACACAGTACATAAAATAATGTAAATTTGTATCAAAATATTTATAAAAATACACATATAATAAAGTGAATTTGTATAAAAATATATAAACAAATACTCATTAAATAATGTAAATACGTATAAAAAAATTTGTACAAAATACACATATAATAATGTAATTCGTATCAAAATAAATAAACAAAATACCCATAAGATAATGTAAATTTGTATGAGGAAACATATACAAAATACACATAAAATATTTTGATATAAATTTACATTATTGATATGTATTTTGCATATCTATTTCAATACAAATTTACTATATTGTATGTGCATTTTGTATATCTATTTTAATACAAATTTAATTATTTTATGTGTTTTTTTGTAAGTATATTTTTATACAAATATGCGTTATTATATGGGTATTTTGCATCTTTATTTTCATACAAATTTACATTATTTTATTGATATTCTGTTTATTTATTTTGAAACAATTTTACATTATTCTATGTGTATTTTGTATATATATTTTTATACATATTTACATTATTTATGTGTATTTTGCATATCTATTTCAATACAAATTTTCTTTATTGTATGTGCCTTTTCTATATTTATTTTAATACAAATTTAATTATTTTATGTGTATTTTTATATATATATTTTTAAGCAAATATGCGTTATTATATGGGTATTTTGCATCTTTATTTTCATACAAATTTACATTATTTTATTGATATTCTGTTTATTTATTTTGATAGGATTTTACATTATTCTATGTGTATTTTGTATATATATTTTTATACAAATTTACATTATTTATTGTATATTTTGTATATATATTTTATGGACATTTACGTTATTTTATGTGTATTTGTTTATATATTTTCATACAAATTTACATTATTTTATGTGTATTTTGTATATGTATTTCAATACAGATTTACCTAATTTTATGTGTATTTTGCATATCTATTTTCAAACAAATTTAAACTATATTTGTGTATTTTTGTATATATTTTTATACAAATTTTAGTTATTTGATTTGTATTTTGTATATATATTTTTCTACAAATATACATTCTTTTAGTGGAATTTTGTTTATTTATTTTGATACGAGTTTACATTATCTTATGTATATTTTGTATATATATTTTTCTACGTATTTACATTATTTTATGAGTATTTTGTATATATATTTTCTTAATAATTTACGTTATTTTATTGTGTGTATTCGTATAAATTTTGATACAAATTTACATTATTTTATTTGTATTTTGCATATCTGTTTCAATGCAAATTTACCTTATTGTGTGTGTATTTTGTATATCTATTTTCATACAAATTTAATTATTTTAAGTGTAAATATGAGTTATTTTATGGGTATTTTGCATCTTTTTTTTTTGTATATATTTTTATAAAAATTTTCGTTATTTTATGTGTATTTTGTATATTTATTCTCCTACAAATATACGTTCTTTGATCGGAATTTTGTTTACTTATTTTGATACGAATTTACATTATTTTAGGTGTGTAAAATACGAATAAAATAACTAAAATTTGTATAAAAATATATATACAAAAATAGATATGCAAAATACACATAAAATTAGGCAAATTTGTATTGAAATACATATACAAAATACACATAAAATAATGTAAATTTGTATGAAAATATATAAATAAATACACATAAAATAACGTAAATTTGGATAAAATATATATACAAAATAAACATTAAATAATGTAAATATGTATAAAAAAATATATACAAAATACACATAGAATAATGTTAAATCGTATCAAAATAAATAAACAGAATAACAATAAAATAATGTAAATTTGTATGAAAATAAAGATGCAAAATATCCATATAATAACGTATATTTGCATAAAAATATATATACAAAAATACACATAAAATAATCTAATTTGTATTAAAATAAATATACAAAATGCACATACAATAAAGTAAATTTATATTGAAATAGATATGCAAAATACACATAAATAATGTAAATTTGTATCAAAATATATATACGAATACACATAAATTAGAATAAATTTCTATGAAAATATACATACAAAATACATATAAAATGATATAAATAAGTATAAAAATATATATACCAAATACACCTAAAATAATGTAAATTCGTATCAAAATAAATAAACAAAATTCCGATAAAAGAACGTATATTTGTAGGAAAATAAATATACAAAATACACATAAAATAAAGAAAATTTGTATAAAAATATATACAAAAAAATAAAGAATGTGTATTTGTATAAATATAAATATACAAAATACACATTAAATAACGTAAATTTGTATAAAACTATACACAAAAATACACAAAAGTAGTTAAATTTGTATGAAAATAGATATACAAAATACACATAAAATAAGCTAAATTTGAATTGAAATATATATACAAAATACATAAAATAATGTAAATTTGTATCAAAATATTTATAAAAATACACATATAATAAAGAGAATTTCTATGAAAATATATAAACAAAATATTCATTAAATAATGTAAATATGTATAAAAAAAATTTGTACAAAATACACATATAATAATGTAATTCGTATCAAAATAAATAAACAAAATACCCATAAGATAATGTAAATTTGTATGAGGAAACATATACAAAATACACATAAAATATTTTGATATAAATTTACATTATTGATATGTATTTTGCATATCTATTTCAATACAAATTTACTATATTGTATGTGCATTTTGTATATCTATTTTAATACAAATTTAATTATTTTATGTGTTTTTTTGTAAGTATATTTTTATACAAATATGCGTTATTATATGGGTATTTTGCATCTTTATTTTCATACAAATTTACATTATTTTATTGATATTCTGTTTATTTATTTTGAAACAATTTTACATTATTCTATGTGTATTTTGTATATATATTTTTATACATATTTACATTATTTATGTGTATTTTGCATATCTATTTCAATACAAATTTTCTTTATTGTATGTGCCTTTTCTATATTTATTTTAATACAAATTTAATTATTTTATGTGTATATATATATATATATATATATATATATATATATATATATATATATATATATATATATATATATATAGGATAGACAGGATAGAGTCCCCTCTGTGTGTGCTCAGCGCATAACAGAGGTGATTGTCTCTGGAATTGAGGCATACATTCATCGTTCTTTCTCTACCTCACGCTAAAAGCCTTGGTTTAATCACGCTTGTTCTCGTGCTGTCAATGATAGAGAGGTAGCTCACAAAAGATACCAGAGCCTTCAAACTAATGCTAATTATGAACTTTACATTTCTGCCCGAAATCGTGCCAAATCTATTCTCCGACTAACCAAAAATTCTTTCATTAATAGAAAATGTCAAAACCTTGCTTTCTCTAACTCTTCCCGTGACTTCTGGCATCTAGCCAAAACATCTCCTCCAACTTCACTTCTTCATCTTTCCTCCACTCTCAGTCCTGACGGCAACACTGCCGTCTCATCTATCTCTAAGGCTGAACTCTTCTCTCAAACATTTTCTAAAAACTCCACTCTGGACGATTCTGGGCATATTCCTCCTACTCATCCCCCCTCTGACTCCTTTATGCCTGTTATAAAGATTCTTCAAAATGATGTTTTCTATGCCCTCTCTGGCCTCAATCCTCAGAAGGCTTATGGACCTGATGGAGTGCCTCCTATTGTCCTTAAAAACTGTGCCTCCGTGCTGTCACCCTGCCTGGTCAAACTCTTTCGCCTCTGCCTGTCAACATCTACCTTTCCTTCTTTCTGGAAGTATGCCTTCATACAGCCTGTACCTAAGAAGGGTGACCGCTCCAATCCCTCAAACTACCGTCCTATTGCTTTACTTTCTTGTCTATCTAAAGCTTTTGAATCAATCCTTAACCGGAAGATTCAAAAGCACCTTTCCACTTCTGACCTTCTATCTGATCGCCAGTATGGGTTCCGCAAGGGGCGTTCTACTGGTGATCTCCTAGCCTTCTTAACTGACTCTTGGTCATCCTCTCTTAGCCGTTTCGGTGAAACTTTTGCTATTGCGCTGGACATATCAAAAGCTTTTGATAGGGTCTGGCACAAATCTTTGCTTTCTAAACTACCCTCCTATGGTTTCTATCCTTCTCTCTGTACCTTTATCTCCAGTTTCCTTTCTGACCGTTCTATTTCTGCCGTGGTAGACGGTCACTGTTCTTCGCCTAAATCTATTAACAGTGGTGTCCCACAGGGTTCTCTCCTATCTCCCACTCTTTTTCTGTTGTTCATTGATGATCTTCTTTCCAAAACGAACTGTCCTATCCATTCCTACGCCGATGATTCCACTCTGCATTATTCAACTTCTTTTAATAGAAGACCCACCCTTCAGGAACTTAACGACTCAAGGCTGGAGGCTGCAGAACGCTTAGCCTCAGACCTTACTATTATTTCCGATTGGGGCAAGAAGAACCTGGTGTCCTTCAACGCCTCAAAAACACAGTTTCTCCACCTATCCACTCGACACAATCTTCCAAACAACTATCCCATATTCTTTGACAACACCCAGCTATCACCTTCCTCAACACTAAACATCCTCGGTCTATCCTTAACTCAAAATCTCAACTGGAAACTTCATATCTCATCTCTTACTAAATCAGCTTCCTCGAGGCTGGGCGTTCTGTACCGTCTCCGCCAGTTCTTCTCCCCTGCACAGTTGCTGTCCATATACAGGGGCCTTGTCCGCCCTCGTATGGAGTATGCATCTCATGTGGGGGGCTCCACTCACAGCTCTTCTGGACAGAGTGGAGGCAAAGGCTCTTCGTCTCATCAGCTCTCCTCCTCATACTGATAGTCTTCTACCTCTTAAATTCCGCCGCAATGTTGCCTCTCTTCTATCTTCTATCGATATTTCCACGCTGACTGCTCTTCTGAACTTGCTAACTGCATGCCTCCCCTCCCGCGGCCCCTGCTGCACTCGACTTTCTACTCATGCTCATCCCTATACTGTCCAAACCCTTATGTAAGAGTTAACCAGCATCTTCACTCTTTCATCCCTCACGCTGGTAAACTCTGGAACAATCTTCCTTCATCTGTATTTCCTCCTGCCTACGACTTGAACTCTTTCAAGAGGAGGAATCAGGACACCTCCTCCCGAAACTGACCTATCTTTCGGCCACCTCTTGGATTCTTTTTAGGAGCAGCGAGCGGCTTTTTTTATTAATGTTTACTTTTTGTGCCCTTGAGCTGTCTCCTTTGCTGTAAAAAAAAATATATATATATATATATATATATATATATATATATATATATATATATATATATATATATATATATATATATATATATATATATATATATATATATATATATATATATATATTTAAGCAAATATGCGTTATTATATGGGTATTTTGCATCTTTATTTTCATACAAATTTACATTATTTTATTGATATTCTGTTTATTTATTTTGATACGATTTTACATTATTCTATGTGTATTTTGTATATATATTTTATATATATTTACATTATTTATTGCATATTTTGTATATATATTTTATGCAAATTTACGTTATTTTATGTGTATTTGTTTATATATTTTCATACAAATTTACATTATTTTATGTGTATTTTGTATATGTATTTCAATACAGATTTACCTAATTTTATGTGAATTTTGCAGATCTATTTTCAAACAAATTTAAACTATTTTTGTGTATTTTTGTATATATTTTTATACAAATTTTAGTTATTTGATTTGTATTTTGTATATATATTTTTCTACAAATATACATTCTTTTAGTGGAATTTTGTTTATTTATTTTGATACGAGTTTACATTATCTTATGTATATTTTGTATATATATTTTTCTACGTATTTACATTATTTTATGTGTATTTTGTATATATATTTTCTTAATAATTTACGTTATTTTATTGTGAGTATTCGTATAAACTTTGATACAAATTTACATTATTTTATTTGTATTTTGCATATCTGTTTCAATGCAAATTAACCTTATTGTGTGTGTATTTTGTATATTTATTTTAATACAAATTTAATTATTTTATGTGTAAATATGAGTTATTTTATGGGTATTTTGCATCTTTTTTTTTGTATATATTTTTATACAAATTTTCGTTATTTTATGTGTATTTTGTATATTTATTCTCCTACAAATATACGTTCTTTTATCGGAATTTTGTTTATTTATTTTGATACGAATTTACATTATTTTAGGTGTGTAAAATACGAATAAAATAACTAAAATTTGTATAAAAATATATATACAAAAATAGATATGCAAAATACACATAAAATTAGGCAAAATTTGTATTGAAATACTTATACAAAATACACATAAAATAATGTAAATTTGTATGAAAATATATAAATAAATACACATAAAATAACGTAAATTTGGATAAAATATATATACAAAATAAACATTAAATAATGTAAATATGTATAAAAAAATATATACAAAATACACATAGAATAATGTTAAATCGTATCAAAATAAATAAACAAAATTCCGATAAAAAATGTATATTTGTATATATATAAATATACATATTTCAAATAAAATAAAGAAATTTTGTATAAAAATATATACAAAAAAAAAATAATAAAAGAATGTGTATTTGTATAAATATAAATATACAAAATACACATTAAATAACGTAAATTTGTATATAACTATACACAAAAATACACAAAAGTAGTTAAATTTGTATGAAAATAGATATACAAAATACACATAAAATAAGCTAAATTTGAATTGAAATATATATACACAGTACATAAAATAATGTAATTTTGTATCAAAATATTTATAAAAATACACATATAATAAGTGAATTTGTATAAAAATATATGAACAAAAATACTCATTAAATAATGTAAATACGTATAAAAAATTTGTTCAAAATACATATAATAATGTAATTCGTATCAAAATAAATAAACAAAATACCCATAAGATAATGTAAATTTGTATGAGGAAACATATACAAAATACACATAAAATATTTTTATATAAATTTACATTATTGATATGTATTTTGCATATCTATTTCAATACAAATTTACTATATTGTATGTGCATTTTGTATATCTATTTTAATACAAATTTAATTATTTTATGTGTTTTTTTGTAAGTATATTTTTATACAAATATGCGTTATTATATGGGTATTTTGCATCTTTATTTTCATACAAATTTACATTATTTTATTGATATTCTGTTTATTTATTTTGCTACGATTTTACATTATTCTATGTGTATTTTGTATATATATTTTTATACAAATTTACATTATTTATTGTATATTTTGTATATATATTTTATGGACATTTACGTTATTTTATGTGTATTTGTTTATATATTTTCATACAAATTTACATTATTTTATGTGTATTTTGTATATGTATTTCAATACAGATTTACCTAATTTTATGTGTATTTTGCATATCTATTTTCAAACAAATTTAAACTATTTTTGTGTATTTTTGTATATATTTTTATACAAATTTTAGTTATTTGATTTTTATTTTGTATATATATTTTTCTACAAATATACATTCTTTTAGTGGAATTTTGTTTATTTATTTTGATACGAGTTTACATTATCTTATGTATATTTTGTATATATATTTTTCTACGTATTTACATTATTTTATGTGTATTTTGTATATATATTTTCTTAATAATTTACGTTATTTTATTGTGTGTATTCGTATAAATTTTGATACAAATTTACATTATTTTATTTGTATTTTGCATATCTGTTTCAATGCAAATTTACCTTATTGTTTGTGTATTTTGTATATTTATTTTAATACAAATTTAATTATTTTATGTGTAAATATGAGTTATTTTATGGGTATTTTGCATCTTTTTTTATATAATTTTTTACATTACGTACATATTTTTTATACGTATTTACATTATTTAATTTGTATTTTGTTTGTATATTTTTATACAAATTTATTTTATTATATGTGTATTTGAATAAATATTCTAATACAAATTTTCATTATTTTATGTATTTTGTATATTTATTTCAATACAAATTTAGCCTATTTTATGTGTCTTTTGTATATATATTTGCATACAAATTTTATTATTTTTGTTTATTTTTGTATATAGTTTTACACAATTTTACGTTATTTTATGTGTATTTTGTATATTTATATTTATACAAATACACATTCTTTTATTGGTATTTTGATTATTTATTTTGATACGAATTTACATTATTTTATGTGTATTTTGTATACATTGTCTTATACGTATTTACTTAATTTATGTGTATATATATATATATATATATATATATATATATATATATATATATATATATATATATATATATATATATATATATATATATATATATTTAGATATCTAGGTTATTTTATGTGTATTCGTATATATATTTTGAAACAAATGTACATTGTTTTATATGTATTTTGCATATCTATTTCAACACAAATTTACCTTATTGTATGTGCATTTTGTATATTTATTGTAATACAAATTTAAATATTTTATATGTATTTTGGTATATATATTTAAAAAAAAATGCGTTATTTTGCATCTTTATTTTCATTCAAATTTACATTATTTTATTAATATTCTGTGTATTTATTTTGATACGATTTTACATTTTTCTATTTGTGTTTTGTATATTTTTTTTATACATATTTACATTATTTAATGAGTATTTTGTATATATATTTTATACAAATTTACGTTAATTTAAGTGTATTTGTTTATATATTTTCATTCAAATTTACATTGTTTTATGTGTATTTTGTATATGTATTTCAATACAAATTTACCTAATTTTATGTGTTTTATGTATATTTATTTTCATACAAATTTAAACTATTTTTATGTATTTTTGTATATGGTTTTATACAAATTTACGTTATTTTATGTGTATTTTGTATATGTATTTTCATACAAATACAAATTCTTTTATTGATATTTTGTTTATTTATTTTGACACGAATTTACATTATTTAATGTGTATTTTGTGTATATATTTTTATACGTATTTACATAATTTCATGTGTATTTTGTATATATATTTCTATAGAAATCTACGTTATTTTATGTGTATTCGTATATATATTTTGAAACAAATCTACATTATTTTATGTGTATTTTGTATATATATTTCATTACAAATTTGCCTTATTTTATGTTTATTTTTATATTTATTTTCATTGAAATTCAAATTAATTTATGTGTATATATTTATTTGTACTTACGTTATTTTATGTGTATTTTCTATATATATTTTCATTCAAAATTACATTATTTTATCGGTATTTTGTTCATTTATTTCGATACGAATTTAGATTATTTCATGTGTATTTTCTATACATATTTTTACACGCATTTACATTATTTAATGTGTGTTTTGTATATATATTTTTTATACAATTTTACTTCATTTTATGTGCATTTGTGTTGTTGTTTTTATACAAATTTACATTATTTTAAGTGTATTCTGTACTTTTTTATTACAAATTTGCCTTATTTTAAGTGTATTTTGTTTATTTATTTTCATACAAATTTAAAGTATTTGATGTGCGTTTTTGTACATATATTTTTATAGAAATTTGCGTTATTTTATGTGTATTTTGTATATATTTTTTCATACAAATTTACATTTTTTTTATTATTATTTTGTTTATGTATTTTGATACGAATTTACATTATTATATGTGTATTTTGTATATATTTTGTATACGTATTTTCATTATTTAATGTGTATTTTGTTTATATATTTTAAAACAAATTTACGCTATTTTATGCGTATTTGCTTAATTATTTTGATACAAATATACATTATTTTATGTATTTTTTATATATATTTCAATACAAATTTATTTTATTTTTTATATATTTTGTATATCTACTTTCATACAAATTTAAATTACTTTTCTGTATTTTTGTATATAGTTTTATACAAATTTACGTTATTTTATGTGTATTTTGTATATTTATTTTCATACAAATTCACATTCTTCTATTGGTATTTTGTTTATTTATTTTGGTACGAATTTACATTATTTTATGTGTATTTTGTACATATATTTTGATACGTATTTACATCATTTTATGTGTATTTTTTATATATATATTTATAGAAATTTACGTTTTTTTACGTTTATTCGTATATATATTTTGCAACAAATTTACGTTTTTTCATGTTTGTTTTTCATATCTATTTCAGTACAAATTTACCATATTGTATGTGTATTTTTTATATTTATTTTAATACAAATTTAATTATTTGATGTGCATTTTTGTATATATATTTTTATAAATATTTGCTTTTTTTATGGGTATTTTGAATCTTTATTTTCATACAATTTTACATTATTTTATTGATATTCTGTGTATTTATTTTGATACGATTTTACATTGTTCTATGTGTATTTTGTATATATTTTGTTTTACATATTTACATTATTTAATGTGC
This sequence comes from Eriocheir sinensis, assembly GCF_024679095.1. Classification (NCBI taxonomy): domain Eukaryota; kingdom Metazoa; phylum Arthropoda; class Malacostraca; order Decapoda; family Varunidae; genus Eriocheir; species Eriocheir sinensis. The sequence goes on from NW_026111701.1 coordinate 231,767, forward strand.
ATTTTCTATATATATTTTATACATATATACGTTACTTTTTGTCTATTTGTTTATATATTTTCATACAAATCTACATTATTTTATATGTATTTTGTATATGTATTTCAATACAAATTTATCTAATTTTATGTGTATTTTGTATTTCTATTTTCATACAAATTGAAATTATTTTTGTGTATTTTTGTATGCATTTTTATACAAATGTTAGTTATTTTATATATTATTTTGTATATTTATTTTCCTACATATATACATTCTTTTAGTGAAATTTAGTTTATTGAATTTCATACGAACTTACATTATCTTAGGTGTATTTTGTATATATATTTTTATTCGTATTTACATCATTTTATGTGTATTTTTTATATATATTTTCATAGAAATTTACGTTATTTTATGTGTTTTCGTATACATATTTTAATACAAATTTACATTATTTGATGTGTATTTAGAATATCTATTTCAATACAAATTTATCTTATTGTATGTGCATTTTGTATATTTATTTTAATAAAAATTTAATTATTTTTTGTGTATTTTTGTATATATATTGATATACAAATATGCGTTATTTTATGGGTATTTTGCATCTTTATTTTCATAGAAATTTATATTATTTTATTGATATTCTGTTCATTTATTTTGATACGATTTTACATTATTCTATGTGTATTTTGTATATATATTTTTATACACTTTTCCATTATTTAATATGGATTTTTTATATATTTTATACAAATTTACGTTATTTTTTGAGTATTTGTTGATATATTTTGACAAAAATTTACAATATTTTACGGGTATTTTGTATATATATTTAAAAAAAAAATCTACCTAGTTTTATGTGTATTTTGTATATCTATTTTCATATAAACTCAAATTATTTCTGGTTATTTTTGTATATATTTTAATACAAATTTTACTTATGTTATGTGTATTTTGTAAATTTATTTTCATTCAAATATATATTATTATTTTATTGGTATTTTGTTGATTTATTTTGATACAAGTTTAAATTATTTTATATGTACTTTGTATATATATTTTTATTCCCATTTACATTATCTAATGTTTATTTTGAATATAACTTTTTTACAAATTCATGCTATTTTATGTGTATTTGTATATATATATTTTCATACAAATTTACATTATTTTATTTGTATTTTGTACATATTTTTCATTACAAATTTACCTTATTACATGTTTATTTTGAATATTAATTTCATTCAATTATAAACTATTTTATGTGTATATTTGTATTTGTATTATTTTGTATATTTATTTTCCTACATATATACATTCTTTTATTGAAATTTAATTTATTGAATTTGAGACGAATTTACCTTATTTTAGGTGTATTTTGTATATATATTTTTATACGTATTTACATAATTTTATGTGTATTTTGTATATATATTTTCATTGAAATTTACTTTATTTGATGTGTATTTTGCATATCTATTTCAATACAAATTTACCTTATTGTACGTGCATTTTGTATATTTATTTTAATACAAATTTAATTATTTTGTGTGTATTTTTGTATATATATTTTTATACAAATATCCGTTATTTCATGGGTATTTTGCATCTTTATTTTCATAGAAATTTACATTATTTTATTGATATTCTGCTAATTTATTTTGATACGATTTTACATTTTTTTTATGTGTATTTTGTATATATTTTTTATACATTTTTCCATTATATAATGTGCATTTTGTATATATATTTTATACAAATTTACATTATTTTATGTGTTTTTGTTTATATATTTTGACACAAATTTACAAAATTTTATGGGTATATTGTATATATATTTCAAAAGAAATTTACCTAGTTTTATGTGTATTTTGTAAATCTATTTTCATACAAATTCAAATTTTTTCTGGGTATTTTTTTAAATATTTTAATTTTTTTTTTAGTTATGTTATGTGTATTTTGTAAATTTATTTGCATTCATATATATATTATTTTATTTGTATTCTCTTGATTTATTTTGATACGAATTTACATTATTTTATATGTTCTTTGTATATATATTTTTATACGCATTTACCTTATTTAATGTTTATCTTGAATATATATTTTTATACAAATTCATGTAATTTCATGTGTTTTTGTATATATATTTTCATACATATTGACAGTATTTTATGTGTATTTTCTACATATATTTCATTACAAATTTTACTTATTTTATGTTTATTTTGTATATTTATTTCATTCAATTTTAATTATTTTATGTGTATATTTGTATTTGTATTTAGGTTATTTTATGTGTATTTTCTATATATATTTTCATCCATAATTACATTATTTTATTGGTATTTTGTTATTTAATTCGATACCAATTTAGATTATTTCATAGGTATTTTGTATACATATTTTTATACATTTTTACATTATTTAATGTGTTTTTTGTATACATTTTTATTCAAATTTACTTTATTTTACGTGCATTTTTGTACATATATTTTTATAGAAATTTGCGTTATTTTATGTGTATTTTGTATATGTTTTCTCTTACAAATTTACATTAATTTATTGTTATTTTGTTTATTTATTTTGATACGAATTATATTATTATGTGTATTTTGTACATATTTTTTATACGTATTTAAAGTATTTAATGAGTATTTTGTTTATATATTTTTATACAAATTTACGTTATTATATGTGTATTTGTATAAATATTTTGATACAAATTTACATTATTTTATGTATTTTGTATATATATTTCAATTCAAATTTAGCTTATTTTATGTGTATTTTGTATATCTATTTTCATGCAAATTTAAATACTTTTGTGTATTTTTGTATATAGTTTTATACAAATTTACGTTATTTTATGTGTCTTTTGTATATATATTTATACAAATACACATTCTTTTATTGGTATTTTGTTTATTTATTTTGATTTGAATTTACATTATCCTCTGTGTATTTTGTATACATTTTTTTATACGTATTTGCTTAATTTATGTGTATTTTGTATATACATATATATATATATATATATATATATATATATATATATATATATATATATATATATATATATATATATATATATATATATATATATATATATATATATATATATATATATATTTATAGAAATCTACGTTATTTTAAGTGTATTCGTATATATATTTTGAAACAAATTTACATTGTTTTATATGTATTTTTGCATATCTCTTTCAATACAAATTTACCTTATTGTATGTGCATTTTGTATATTTATTTCAATACAAATTTAAATATTTTATGTGTATTTTGGTATATATATTTTTATAAAAAATGCGCTATTTTATGGGAATTTTGCATCTTTATTTTCATACAAATTTACATTATTTGATTAATATTCTGTGTATTTATTTTGATACGATATTACATTATTCTATTTGTTTTCTTATATATTTTTTTATACATATTTACATTATTTAATGTGTATCTTGCAAATATATTTTATACAAATTTACGTTATTTTATGTGTATTTGTTTATATATTTTCATACAAATTTACATTAATTTATGTGTATTTTGTATATGTATTTCAATACAAATTTGCCTAATTTTATGTGTATTTTGCATATCTATTTTCAAAAAAAATATTTATTTTTGTGTATTTTTGTATATATTTTTATACAAATTTTGGTTATTTTATTTGTATTTTGTATATATATTTTCCTACAAATATGCATTCTTTTATTGGAATTTTGTTTATTTATTTTGATACGAATTTACATTATTTTATGTGTATTTTGTATATATATTTTTCTACGTATTTAAATTATTTTATGTGTATTTTGTACATACATTTTCAAAAAAATTTACGTTATTTTATTGTGTGTATTCGTATATATTTTGATACAAATTTTATACAAATTCATGATATTTTATGTGTATTTGTATATATATTTTCATACAATTTTATATAATTTTTTGTGTATTTTTACATATATATCATTACAAATTTACCTTATTTTATGTTTATTTTGTATATTTATTTCATTCAATTTTAAATTATTTTATGTGTATATTTGTATTTGTATTTAGGTTATTTTATGTGTATTTTCTATATATATTTTCATCCAAAATTACATTATTTTATTGTTATTTTCTTAATTTAATTCGACACGAATCTAGATTATTTCATAGGTATTTTGTATACATATTTTTATACTCATTTACATTATGTAATGTGTGTTTTGTATATATATTTTTATGCAAATTAGTTTTATGTGCATTTTTGTACATATATTTCTATAGAAATTTGCGTTATTTTATGTGTATTTTGTATATGTTTTCTCATACAAATTTACATTATTTTATTGGTATTTTGCTTATTTATTTTGATACGAATTACATGATTATATGTGAATTTGGTACATTTTTTTATACGTATTTACATTATTTAATGTGTATTTTGTATCTATATTTTTATTCCTATTTACATCACTTCATGTGTATTTTGTATATATATTTCTTTAGAAATCTACGTTATTTTATGTGTATTCGTATATATATTTTTAACACATTTACAGTTTTATGTGTATTTTGCTTTTTTTTTTCAATAAAAATTTACCTTATTGTATGTGCATTTTGTATATTAATTTTAATACAAATTTAGTTATTCTGTGTGTATCTTTGTATATGTATTTTTAAAAAAAATATCCTAATTTTATGGGTATTTTGAATCTTTATTTTCATAAAAATTTACATTATTTTATTAATATTTTGTGTATTTATTTTGATACGATTATACATTATTCCATGTGTATTTTGTATATATATTTTATACAAATGTACGTTATTTTATGTGTATTTGTTTTCATTTCATACAAATTTTCATTATTTTATGTGTATTTTATACATGTATTTAAATACAAATTTAACTAATTATATGTGTATTTTGTATATCTATTTTCATACAAATTGAAATAATTTTTTTGTTTTTTTTGTATATATTTTTATACAAATTTTCGTTATTTTATGTGTATTTTGTATATTTATTTTCCTAAAAATATACGTTCTTTTATCGGAATTTTATTTATATATTTTGATACGAATTTACGTTATTTTAGGTGTATTTTGTATATATATTGTTATACTTATTTACTTCATTTTATATGTATTTTGTATGTATATTTTCATAGAAATTTACTCTATTTTATGTGTATTCGTATATATATTTTGATACAAATTTACATTATTTATGTGTATTTTGCATATCTATTTCAATACAAATTCACTTTATTGTATGTGCATTTTGTATATTTATTTTAATACAAATTAAATTATTTTATATGTATTTTTGTATATATATTTTTATGCGCATATAATCGTTATTATATGGGAATTTTGCATCTTTATTTTCATACAAATTTACATTATTTTATTGATATTATGTTTATTTATTTTGATACGATTTAACATTATTCTATGTGTATTTTGTATATATATTTTTTTATACATATTTACATTATTTAATGTTTATTTTTTATATATATTTTATCCAAATCTACGTTATTTTATGTGTATTTGTTTATATATTTTCATATAAATTTACATTATTTTATGTGTATTTTGTTTATGTATTTCAATACAAATTTGCCTAATTTTATGTGTATTTTGCATATCTATTTTGAAACAAATTTAAACTATTTATGTGTATTTTTGTATATATTTTTATACAAATTTTAGTTATTTTATTTGTGTTTTGTATATATATTCTCCTAAAAATATACATTCTTTTATTGGAATTTTGTTTATTTATTTTGATACGAATTTACATTATTTTATATGTGTTTTGTATATTTATTTTTCTACGTATTTAAATTATTTTGTGTGTATTTGTAAATATATTTTCATACAAATTTATATTATTTTCTGTGTATTTTTTACATATATTTCACTACAAATTTACCTTATTTTATGTTTATTTTGTATATTTATTTCATTCAATTTTAAATTATTTTATGTGTATATTTGTATTTGTATTTAGGTTATTTTATGTGTATTTTCTATATATATTTTCATCCATAAAATGCGTTATTTTATGGGTATTTTGCTTCTTTATTTTCATACAAATTTACATTATTTTATTAATATTCTGTGTATTTATTTTGATACGATTTTTCATTATTCTATTTGTGTTTTGTATATATTTTTTAATACATATTTACATTATTTAATGTGTTTTTTGAATATATATTTTATACAAATTTACGTTATTTTAAGGGTATTTGTTTATGTATTTTCATTCAAATTTACATTATTTTATGTGTATTTTGTATATGTATTTCAATACAAATTTACCTAATTTTATGTGTATTTTGTATATTTATTTTCATACAAATTTAAATTATTTTTGTGTATTTTTGTATATAGTTGTATACAAATTTAGGTTATTTTATGTGTATTTTGTATATCTATTTTCATACAAATACACATTCTTTTATTGATATATTTTTTTTTTTGACGCGAATTCACATTATTTAATGTGTATTTTGTATATATATTTTTATACGTATTTAAATCATTTCATGTGTATTTTGTATATATATTTCTATAGAAATATGCGTTATTTTATGTGAATTCGTATATATATTTTGAAACAAATTTACACTGTTTTACGTGTATTTTACATATTTTTCAATACAAATTTACCTTATTGTATGTGCATTTTGTATATTAATTTTAATACAAATTTAATTATTCTATGTGTATTTTTGTATATGTATTTTTATAAAAATATGCTTTATTTTATGGGTATTTCGCATCTTGATTTTCATACAAATTTACATTATTTTATTGATATTCTCTGTATTTATTTTGATGCGATTTTACATTATTCTATGTGTTTTTTGTATATATATTTTATACAAATGTACGTTATTTTAGGTGTATTTGTTTTCATTTCATACAAATTTACATTATTTTATGTGTATTTTGTACATGTATTTAAATACAAATTTAACTAATTATATGTGTATTTTGTATATTTGTGTTCCTACAAATATACGTTCTTTTATGGGAATTTTGGTTATTTATTCTGATACGAATTTACATTATTTGGGGTATATTTGATATATATATTTTTATACTTATTTACATCATTTTACATGTATTTTGTATGTATATTTTCATAGAAATTTACTCTATTTTTGGTGTATTCGTATATATATTTTGATACAAATTTACATTATTTATGTGTATTTTGCAGATCTATTTCAATACAAATTTACTTTATTGTATGTGCATTTTGTATATTTATTATAATAGAAATAAAATTATTTTATGTGTATTTTTGTATATATATTTTTATGCAAATATGCGTTATTATATGGGTATTTTGCATCTTTATTTTCATACAAATTTACATTATTTTATTGATATTGTGTTTATTTATTTTGATACGATTTAACATTATTCTATGTGTAGTTTGTATATATATTTTTTTTATACATATTTACATTATTTAATATTTATTTTGTATATATATTTTATACAAATTTACGTTATTTTATGTGTATATGTTTATATATTTTCATACAAATTTACATTATTTTATGGGTATTTTGTATATGTATTTCAATACAAATTTGCCTAATTTTATGTGTATTTTGCATATCTATTTTTAAACAAATTTAAAATATGAAAATAAAAAATATATAAGTATTTTTGTATATATTTTTATAAAAATTTTAGTTATTTTATTTGTATTTTGTATATATATTTTCCTACAAATATACATTCTTTTATTGGAATTTTGTTTATTTATTTTGATACGAGTTTACATTATTTTATGTGTATTTTGTATATATATTTTTCTACGTATTTAAATTATTTTATGTGTGTTTTGTATATACTTTTTTATAAAAATTTACGATATTTTATTGTGTTAATTCGTATGTAATTTGATACAAATTTTATACAAATTCATGTTATTTTATTTGTATTTGTTTATATATTTTCATACAAATTTACATTATTTTATGTGCATTTTTACATCTATTTCATTACAAATTTACCTTATTTTATGTTTATTTTGTATATTTATTTCATTCAATTTTAAATTATTTTATGTGTATATATGTATTTGAATTAAGGTTATTTTATGTATATTTTCTATATATATTTTCATCCAAAATTAAATTATTTTATTGGTATTTTGTTAATTTAACTCGATACGATTTCAGATTATTTCATAGGTATTTTGTATACATATTTTTATACGCATTTACATAATTTAATGTGTGTTTTGTATATTTATTTTTATGGAAATTTGCGTTATTTTATGTGTATTTTGTATATGTTTTCTCATACAAATTTACATTATTTTATTGGTATTTTCTTTATTTATTTTGATAGGAATTACATGATTATTTATATATTTTGAACATATTTTTTTATACGTATTTTCATTATTTAATGTGTATTTTGTTTATATATTTCTATACAAGTTTACGTTATTATATGTGTATTTGTATAAATATTTTGATACAAATTTACATTATTTTATGTATGTTGTATACATATTTCAATTCAAATTTAGCTTATTTTATGTGTATTTTGTATATCTATTTTCATACAAATTTAATTACTTTTGTGGATTTTTGTAAATAGTTTTATATAAATTTACGTTATTTTATATGTATTTTGTATATTTATATTTATACAAATACACATTCTTTTATTAGTATTTTGTTTATTCATTTTGATACGAATTTACATTATTTTATGTATATTTTGTATACATTTTTTCATACGTATTTATATCATTTTATGTTTATTTTGTATATATATTTTTATAGAAATCTACGTTATTTTATGAGTATTCGTATATATATTTTGAAACAAATTTACATTGTTTTATATGTATTTTGCATATCTATCAATACAAATTTACCTTATTGTATGTGCATTTTGTATATTTATTTTGATACAAATTCAAATATTTTATGTGTGTTTTGGTATATATATTTTTAAAAAAAATGCGTTATTTTATGGGTATTTTGCATTTTAATTTTCACACAAATTTATATTATTTTATTAATATTCTGTGTATTTATTTTGATACGTTTTTACATTATTCTATTTGTGTTTTGTATATATGTTCTTATACATATTTACATTATTTAATGTGTATTTTGTATATATATTTTATACAAATTTACGTTATCTTAAGTGTATTTGTTTATATATTTTCATTCAAATTTACATTATTTTATGTGTATTTTGTTTATGTATATTTTGTATATCTATTTTCATACAAATACACTTTCTTTAATTGATATTTTGTTTATTTATTTTGACGCGAATTTACATTATTTAATGTGTATTTTGTATATATATTTTTATACGTATTTACATCATTTCAGGTGTATTTTGTATATATATTTCTTTAGATATCTACGTTATCTTATGTGTATTCGTATATATATTTTGAAACAAATTTACATTGTTTTATGTGTATTTTGCATATTTTTTCAATACAAATTTACCTTATTGTATGTGCATTTTGTATATTAATTTTAATACAAATTTAATTATTCTATGTGTATTTTTGTATATGTATTTTTATAAAAATATTTATTTTCAATCAAATTTAAATTATTTTTGTGTATTTTTGTATATAGTTTTATACAAATTTCGGTTATTTTATGTATATTTTGTATGTCTATTTTCGTAAATTTGTTTCTAAATATATATACGAATACACTTAAAACAACGTAGAGATCTATAAAAATATATACAAATAATATAAAATTAAAAAAATGTTTAAAAAAAAATGTGTAAATACACATAAAATAATGTAAATGCGAATCAAAATAAATAAACAAAATACCAATAAAAGAATGTGTATTTGTATAAATATAAATATACAAAATACACATAAAATAACGTAAATTTGTATAAAACTATATATAAAAATACACAAAAGTATTTAAATTTGTGTGAAAAGAGATATACAAAATACACATAAAATAAGCTAAATTTGAATTGAAATATATATACAAAATACATAAAATAATGTAAATTTGTATCAAAATATTTATAGAAATACACATATAATAACGTATATTTGTATAAAAATATATAAACAAAATACTCATTAAATACTTTAAATACGTATAAAAAATATGTACAAAATACACATATAATAATGTAATTCATATCAAAATAAATAAACAAAATAACAATAAATTTATGTAAATTTGTAAGAGAAAACATATACAAAATACACATAAAATAACGCAAATTTCTATAAAAATATATGTACAAAAATGCACGTAAAATAAAGTAAATTTGCATAAAAATGTATACAAAACACATATTAAATAATGTAAATACGTATAAAAATATGTATACAAAATACCTATGAAATAATTTAAATTCGTATCGAATTAAATTAACAAAATACCAATAAAATAATGTAATTATGGATGAAAATATATAGAAAATACACATAAAATAACCTAAATACAAATACAAATATACACATAAAATAGTTTAAAATTGAATGAAATAAATATACAAAATAAACATAAGATAAGGTAAATTTGTAATGAAATATATGTACAAAATACACATAAAATAATGTCAATTTGTATGAAAATATATATACAAATACACATAAAATAGCATGAGTTTGTATAAAAATATATATTCAAGATAAACATTAAATAAGGTAAATGCGAATAAAAATATATATACAAAGTACATATAAAATAATGTAAATTCGTATGAAAATAAATCAAGAAAATACAAATAAAATAATATACATTTGAATGAAAATAAATTTACAAAATACACATAACATAACTAAAATTTGTTTTAAAATATATACAAAAATACCCAGAAAAAATATGAATTTGTATGAAAATAGATAAACAAAATACATATGAAACTAGGTAAATTTCTTTTTAAATATATATACAAAACACCCATAAAATATTGTAAATTTGTGTCAAAATATATAAACAAAAACACATAAAATAATGTAAATTTGTATAAAATCGTATCAAAATAAATACACAGAATATTAATAAAATAATGTAAATTTCTAAGAAAATAAAGATGCAAAATACCCATAAAATAACGCATTTTTTATAAAATATATATATACCAAAATACACATAAAATATTTAAATTTGTATCAAAATAAATATACAAAATGCACATTCATTAAGGTAAATTTGTATTAAAAAAGATATGCAAAATACATATAAAACAATGTAAATTTGTTTCAAAATATATATTCGAATACACAAAATTACGTAGATTTCTATGAAAATATATATACAAAATACACATAAAATGAAGTAAATACGTATAAAAAAATGTATAAAAAATATACATAAAATAAAGTAAATTGGTATCAAAACAGATAAACAAAATACCAATAAAAGAATGCGTATTTGTATAAATAAAAATATACAAAATACACATAAAATAACGTAAATTTGTATAAAACTTTATATATAAATACACAGAAGTAATTAAATTTGTATGAAAAAAAATATACAAAATACACTTAAAATAAGCCAAATTTGAATTGAAGTATATATACAAAATACATAAAATAATGTAAATTTGTATCAAACTATTTAAACAAATACACATATAATAACGTAAATTTGTATGTGTATTTTGTATATATATTTTATACAAATTTACGTTATTTTAAGTTTATTTGTTTATATATTTTCATTCAAATTTACATTATTTTATATGTATTTTGTAAATGTATTTCAATACAAATTTACCTAATTTTATGTGTATTTTGTATATTTTTTTCATTCAAATTTTAATTATTTTTGTGTATTTTTGTATATAGTTTTATACAAATTTAGGTTATTTTATGTGTATTTTGAATATCTATTTTCACACAAATACACATTCTTTTATTGATATTTTGTTTATTTATTTTGACGCGAATTTACATTATTTAATGTGTATTTTGTATATATATTTTTATACGTATTTACATCATTTCATGTGTATTTTGTATATATATATTTCTATAAAAATCTACGTTGATTTATGTGTATTGGTATATAGATTTTGAAACAAATTTACACAGTTTTATGTGTATTTCGCATATTTTTTCAATACAAATTTACCTTATTGGATATGCATTTTGTATATTAGTTTTAATACACATTTAATTATTCTATGTGTATTTTTGTATATGTATTTTTTATAAAAATATGCTTTATTTTATGGGTATTTTGCATCTTTATTTTCATACAAATTTACATTATTTTATTGATATTCTGTGTATTTATTTTGATACGATTTTACATTATTCTATGTGTATTTTGTATATATATTTTGTACAAATGTACGTTACTTTATGTGTATTTGTTTTCATTTCATACAAATTTACATTATTTTATGTGTATTTTGTACATGTATTTAAATACAAATTTAACTAATTATATATGTATTTTGTATATTTATTTTTATACAAATTGAAATTATTTTTGTGTATTTTTGTATATATTTTTATATAAATTTTCGTTATTTTATGTGTATTTTGTATATTTATTTTCCTACATATATACGTTCTTTTATCGGAATTTTGTTTATTTATTTTGATACTAATTTACATTATTAGAGGTATATTTAGTATATATATTTTTATACTTATTTACATCATTTTATATGTATTTTGTTTGTATATTTTCATATAAATTTACTCTATTTTATGAATATTCGTAAATATATTTTGATACAAATTTACATTATTGATGTGTATTTTGCATATCTATTTCAATACAAATTTACTTTATTTTATGTGCATTTTGTATATTTATTTTAATAAAAATTAAATTATTTTATATGTATTTTTGTATATATATTTTTATACAAATATGCGTTATTATATGAGTATTTTGCATCTTAATTTTCTTACAAATTTACATTATTTTATTGATATTGTTTATTTATTTTGATACAATTTAACATTATTCTATGTGTATTTTGCATATATATATTTTTATACATATTTACATCATTTAATGTATATTTTGTATATATATTTTATCCAAATTTTCGTTATTTTATGTGTATTTGTTTATATATTTTCATACAAATTTACATTATTTTATGTGTGTTTTGTATATGTATTTCAATACAAATTTGCCTAATTTTATGTGTATTTTGCATATCTATTTTCAAACAAATTTAAATTATTTTTCTGTATTTTTGTATATATTTTATACAAATTTTAGCTATTTTATTTGGATTTTGTATATATATTTTCCTACAAATATACATTCCTTTATTGCAATTTTGTTTATTTATATTGATACGAATGTACATTACTTTATGTGTATTTTGTATATATGTTTTTCTACGTATTTACATTATTTTATGTGTATTTTGTATATATATTTTAATAAAAATTTATGTTATTTTATTGTGTGCATTCGTATATATTTAGATACAAATTTTGTACAAATTCATGTTATTTTATGTGTATTTGAATATATATTTTCATACAAATTTACATTATTTTATGTGTATTTTTACATATATTTCATTACAAATTTACCTTACTTTATGTTTATTTCATATATTCATTTCATGCAATTTTAAATTATTTTATGTGTATATTTGTATTTGTATTTATTTTATTTTATGTGTATTTTCTATATATATTTTCATCCAAAATTACATTATTTTATTGGTATTTTGTTTATTTATTTTGATACGAATTACATGATTATATGTGTATTTTGTACATATTTTTTTATACGTATTTACATTATTTAATGTGTATTTTGTTTATGTGTTTTTATACAAATTTACGTTATTATATGTGTTTGTATAAATATTTTGACAAAATTTACATTATTTGATATATATATATATATATATATATATATATATATATATATATATATATATATATATATATATATATATATATATATATATATATATATATATATATATATATATATATATATATATATATATATATATATATATATATATATATATACACATATATATATATATATATATATATATATATATATATATATATATATATATATATATATATATATATATATATATATATATATTTATATATTTCAATTCAAATTTAGCTTATTTTATGTGTATGTTGTATATCTATTTTCATACAAATTTAACTACTTTGGTGTAGTTTTGTATATAGTTTAATATAAATTTACGTTATTTTATGTGTATTTTGTATATTTATATTCATACAAATACCCATTCTTTTATTGGTATTTTGTTTATTTATTTTGATACGAATTTACATTATTTTATGTGTATTTTGTATACATTTTTTTATACGTATTTACTTCATTTTATGTGTATTCGTATATATATTTTGAAACAAATTTATATTGTTTTACATGGTTTTTGCATCTCTATTTCAATACAAATATACCTTATTGTATGTGCATTTTGTATATTTATTTTAATACAAATTACAATTTTTTATATGTATTTTGGTATATATATTTTTATAAAAAAATGCGTTATTTTATGTGTATTTTGCTTCTTTATTTTCATACAAATTTACATTATTTTATTAATATTCTGTGTATTTATTTTCATACGATTCTATATTATTCTATTTGGGTTTTGTATATATTTTTTTATACATATTTACATTATTTAATGTGTATTTTGTATATATATTTAATGCAAATTTACGTTATTTTAGGTGTATTTGCTTATGTATTTTCATTCAAATTTACATTATTTTATGTGTATTTTGTATATGTATTTCAATACAAATTTATGTAATTTTATGTGTATTTTGTATATTTATTTTCAAACAAATTTAAATTATTTTTGTGTATTTTTGAATATAGTTTTTTACAAATTTACGTTATTTATGTGTATTTTGTATATCTATTTTCATACAAATACACATTCTTTTATTGATATTTTGTTTATTTATTTTGACACGAATCTACATTTTTTAATGTCTATTTTCTATATATATTTTTATACGTATTTACATCATCTCAAGTGTATTTTGTATATATATTTCTATAGAAATCTACGTTATTTTATAGGTATTCGTATATACATTTTGAAACAAATTTTCATTGTTTTATGTGTATTTTGCATATTTTTTCAATACAAATTTACCTTATCGTATGTGCATTTTGTATATTAATTTTATTACAAATTTAATTATTCAATGTGTATTTTTGTATATGTATTTTTATAAAAATATGCTTTATTTTAAGGGTATTCTGCCTCTTCATTTTCATACAAATTTACATTATATTATTGATATTCTGTGTATTTATTTTGATACGATTTTACATTATTCTATGTGTATTTTGTATATATATTTTATACAAATGTACGTTATTTTATGTGTATTTGTTTTCATTTCATACAAATTTACATTATCTTATGTGTATTTTGTACATGTTTATAAAGACAAATTTTACTAATTATATGTGTATTTTGTATATCTATATTCATACAAATTGATTTTTTTTTTTTTTTTTTTTTAATGAGATTTTCGTTATTTTATGTGTATTTTGTATATTTATTTTTCTACAAATATACGTTCTTTTATCGGAATTTTTTTTATTTATTTTGATACGAGTTTACATTATTTTAGGTGTATTTGGTATATATATATTTATACTATTTACATCATTTTATATGTATTTTATATGTGTATTTTCATAGAAATTTACTCTATTTATGTGTATTCGTATATATATTTTGATACAAATTTACATTATTGATGTGTATTTTGCATATCTATTTCAATACAAATCTACATTATTGTATGTGCATTTTGTATATTTATTTCAATACAAATTTAATTATTTCATGTGTATTTTTGTATATATATTTTTATGCAAAAATACGTTATTATATGGGTATTTTGCATCTGTATTTTCATACAAATTTACATTATTTTATTGATATTGTTTATTTATTTTCATACTATTTAACATTATTCTATGTGTATATTGTATATATATTTTTATACATATTTACATTATTTAATGAGTATTTTGTATATATATTTTATCCAAATTTACGTTATTTTATGTGTATTTGTTTATATATTTTCATTCAAATTTACATTATTTGATGTGTATTTTGTATATGTATTTCAATACAAATTTTCCTAATTTTATGTGTATTTTGCATAACTATTTTCAATCAAATTTAAATTATTTTTTTGTATTTTTGTATATATTTTTATACAAATTTTAGTTATGTAATTTGTATTTTGTATATATATTTTCCTACAAATATACATTCTCTTATTGGAATTTTGTTTATTTATTTTGATACGAGTTTACATTATTTTATGTGTATTTTGTATATATATTTTTCTACGTATTTACATTATTTTATGTGTATTTTGTAAATATATTTTTAAAAAAATTTACATTATTTTATTGTGTGTATTCGTATTTATTTTGATACAAATTTTATACAAATTCATGTTATTTTATATGTATTTGTATATATATTTTCATACAAATTTATAATATTTTATGTGTATTTTTACATATTTTTCATTACAAATTTACCTTATTTTATGATTATTTTGTATATTTATTTCATTCAATCTTAAATTATTTTATGTGTATATTTGTATTTGTATTTAAGTAATTTTATGTGTATTTTCTATATATATTTTCATCCAAAATTACATTATTTTATAGGTATTTTCTTAATTTAATTCGATACGAATTTAGATTTTTTCATAGGTATTTTGTATACATATTTTTATACTCATTTACATTATCTAATGTGTTTTTTGTATATATATTTTTTATACAAATATACTTTATTTTATGTGCATTTTTGTACATATATTTTTATAGAAATTTGCGTTATTTTATGAGTATTTTGTATATGTTTTCTCATACAAATTTATATTATATTTTTGGTATTTTGTTCATTTATTTTGATACGAATTACATGATTATATGTGTAGTATATTTCCATAGAAATTTACTCTATTTTATGAGTATTCGTATATATATTTTGATACAAATTTACATTATTGATGTGTATTTTGCATATCTATTTCAATACAAATTTCCTTTATTGTATTTGCATTTTGTATATTTATTTTAATACAAATTTAATTATTTTATATGCATTTTTCTATATATATTTTTATACAAAAATGCGTAATTATATGAGTATTTTGCATCTTTATTTTCATACAAATTTACATGTATATATATGATGTATATATATTTTTAAACATATTTACATCATTTAATGTATATTTTGTATATATATTTTATCCAAATTTACGTTATTTTATGTGTATTTGTTTATATATTTTCATACAAATTTACATTATTTTATGTGTGTTTTGTATATGTATTACAATACAAATTTCCCTAATTTTATGTGTATTTTGCATATCTATTTTCAAACAAATTTAAATTATTTTTGTGTATTTTTGTATATATTTTTATACATATTTTAGTTATTTTATTTGAATTTTGTATATATAATTTCCTACAAATATACATTCTTTTATTGGAATTTTGTTGATTTATTTTGATACGAATTTACATTACTTTATGTGTATTTTGTATATATATTTTTCTACGTATTTACATTATTTTATGTGTATTTTGTATATATATTTTAATAAAAATTTATATTATTTTATTGTGTGTATTCGTATATATTTTGATACAAATTTTATACAAATTCATGTTATTTTATGTGAATTTGAATATATATTTTCATATAAATTTACATTATTTTATGTGTATTTTTACATATATTTCATTACAAATTTACCTTATTTTATGTTTATTTTATATATTCATTTCATGCAATTTTATATTACTTTATGTGTTTATTTGTATTTGTATTTAGGTTATTTGATGTGTATTTTCTATATACATTTTCATCCAAAATTACTTTATTTTATTGGCATTTTGTTAATTTAATTCGATACGAATTTAGATTATTTCAAAGGTATTTTGTATACATGTTTTTATACGCATTTACACTATTTAATGAGTGTTTTGTATATATATTTTTATCCAAATCTACTTTATTTTATGTGCATTTTTGTACATATATTTTTAAAGAAATCAGCGTTATTTTATGTGTATTTTGTATGTTTTCTCAGACAAATTTACATTATATTATTGGTATTTTGTTTATTTATTTTGATACGATTTATATGATTATATGTGTATTTTATACATGTTTTTTTTATATATATTATATATATATATATATATATATATATATATATATATATATATATATATATATATATATATATATATATATATATATATATATATATATATATATATATATATATATATATATATATATATATATATATATATATATATATATATATATATATATAATGTACGTTATTTTATGTTTATTTGTTTTCATTTCATACAAATTTACTTTATTTTATGTGTATATTGTACATGTATTTAAAGACAAATTTAACTAATTATATGTGTATTTTGTATATCTATTTTCATACAAATTGAAATTATTTTTGTGGTTTTTTTTTGTATATAATTTTTTATACAAATTTTCGTTATTTTATGTGTATTTTGTATATTTATTCTCCTACAAATATACGTTCTTTTATCGGAATTTTGTTTATTTTTTTTGATACGATTTTACATTATTTTAGGTGTATTTGGTATATATATTTTTTACTATTTACATCATTTTATATGTATTTTGTATGTATATTTTCATAGAAATTTACTCTATTATATGTGTATTCGTATATATATTTTGATACAAATTTACATTATTGATGTGTATGTTGCATATCTATTTCAATACAAATATACTTTATTGTATGTGCATTTTGTATATTTATTTTAATACAAATTTAATTATTTCATGTGTATTTTTGTATATATATTTTATGCAAATATGCGTTATTATATGGGTATTTTGCATCTTTATTTTCATACAAATTTACATTATTTTATTGATATTCTGTTTATTTATTTTGATACGATTTAACATTATTTTATGTGTATTTTGTATATATATTTTTATACATATTTACATTATTTAATGTATATTTTGTATATATATTTTATCCCAATTTACGTTATTTTATGTGCATTTGTTTATATATATTCATACAAATTTACATTATTTTATGTATATTTTGTATATGTATTTCAATACAAATTTGCCTAATTTTATGTGCATTTTGCATATCTATTTTCAAACAAATTTAAATTCTTTTTGTGTATTTTTGTATATATTTTTATACAAATTTTAGTTATTTTATTTGTATTTTGTATATTTATTTTCCTACAAATATACATTCTTTTATTGGAATTTTGTTTATTTATTTTGATACGAGTTTACATTATTTTATGAGTATTTTGTATATATATTTTCTACGTATTTACATTATTTTATGTGTATTTTGTATATATATTTAAAAAAAAATTACATTATTTTATTGTGCGTATTCGTATTTATTTTGATACAAATTTTATACATATTCGTGTTATTTTATGTGTATTTGTATATATATTTTCATACAAATTTATATTATTTTATGTGTATTTTTACATATTTTTCATTACAAATTTACCTTATTTTATGATTATTTTGTATATTTATTTCATTCAATTTTAAATTATTTTATGTGTATATTTGTATTTGTATTTACGTAATTTTATATATTTTTTTACAAATTTTAGTTATTTTATTTGTATTTTGTATATATATTTTCCTACAAATATTTTATTATTTTGTAGATTTATTTCATTCAATCTTAAATTATTTGATGTGAATATTTGTATTTGTATTTAGGTAATTTTATGTGTATTTTCTATATATATTTTCATCCAAAATTACATTATTTTATAGGTATCTTCTTAATTTAATTCGATTCGAATTTAGATTGTTTCATAGGTATTTTGTATACATATTTTTATACTCATTTACATTATCTAATGTGTGTTTTGTGTATATATTTTTTATGCAAATTTACTTTATTTTATGTGCATTTTTATACATATATTTTTATAGAAATTTGCGGTATTTTATAAGTATTTTGTTTATGTTTTCTCATACAAGTTTACATTATTTTATTGGTATTTAGTTCATTTATTTTGATACGAATTACATGATTATATGTGTATTTTGTACATATTTTTTATACGTATTTACACTATTTAATGTGTATTATGTTTATAATTTTTATACAAATTTACGTTATTATATGTGTATTTGTATAAATATTTTGATACAAATTTACTTTGTTTTATGTATTTTGTATATATATTTCAATTCAAATTTAGCTTATTTTATGAGTATTTTGTATATCTATTTTCATACAAATTTAATTACTTGTGTGTATTTGTGTATATAGTTTTATATCAATTTACGTTATCTTATGTGTTTTTTGTATATTTATATTTATACAAATACACATTCTTTTATTAGTATTTTGTTTATTTATTTTGATACGAGTTTACATTATTTTATGTGTATTTTGTATACATTTTTTTATACGTATTTACTTCATTTTATGTGTATTTTGTATATATATTTTTATAGAAATCTACGTTATTTTATATGGATTCGTATATATATTTTGGAACAAATTTACATTGTTTTCTATGTATTTTGCATATCTATTTCAATACAAATTTACCTTATTGTGTGTGCATTTCGTATATTTATTTTAATACAAATTAAAATATTTTATGTGTGTTTTGGTATATATATTTAAAAAAAAAAATGCGCTATTTTGTGGGTATTTTGCATCTTAATTTTCATACAAATTTACATTATTTTATTAATATCCTGTGTATATATTTTGATACGATTTTACATTATTCTATTTGTGTTTTGTATATATTTTTGTATACATATTTACATTATTTAATGTGTATTTTGTATATATATTTTTTACAAATTTACGTTATTTTAAGTTTATTTGTTTATATATTTTCATTCAAATTTACATTATTTTATATGTATTTTGTAAATGTATTTCAATACAAATTTACCTACTTTTATGTGTATTTTGTATATTTTTTTCATACAAATTTTAATTATTTTTGTGTATTTTTGTATATAGTTTTATGCAAATCTAGGTTATTTTATGTGTATTTTGTATATCTATTTTCACACAAATACACATTCTTTTATTGATATTTTGTTTATTTATTTTGACGCGAATTTACATTATTTAATGTGTATTTTGTATATATATTTTTATACGTATTTACATCATTTCATGTGTATTTTGTATATATATTTCTATAAGAATCTACGTTGATTTATGTGTATTGGTATATACATTTTAAAACAAATTTACACTGTTTTATGTGTATTTCGCATATTTTTTCAATACAAATTTACCTTATTGGATATGCGTTTTGTATATTAGTTTTAATACAAATTTAATTATTCAATGTGTATTTTTGTATATGTATTTTTTATAAAAAAATGCTTTATTTTATGATTATTTTGCATCTTTATTTTCATACAAATTTACATTATTTTATTGATATTCTGTGTATTTATTTTGATACGATTTTACATTATTCTATGTGTATTTTGTATATATATTTTATACAAATGTACGTTACTTTATGTGTATTTGTTTTCATTTCATACAAATTTACATTATTTTATGTGTATTTTGTACATTTATTTAAATACAAATTTAACTAATTATATATGTATTTTGTATATCTATTTTTATACAAATTGAAATTTTTTTTGTGTATTTTTGTATATATTTTTATATAAATTTTCGTTATTTTATGTGTATTTTGTATATTTATTTTCCTACATATATACGTTCTTTTATCGGAATTTTTTTTATTTATTTTAATACTAATTTACATTATTTGAGGTATATTTAGTATATATATTTTTATACTTATTTACATCATTTTATATGTATTTTGTTTGTATATTTTCATATAAATTTATTCTATTTTATGAATATTCGTAAATATATTTTGATACAAATTTACATTATTGATGTGTATTTTGCATATCTATTTCAATACAAATTTACTTTATTGTATGTGCATTTTGTATATTTATTTTAATAAAAATTTTATTATTTAAATGTATTTTTGTATATATATTTTTATACAAATATGCGTTATTATATGAGTATTTTGCATCTTTATTTTCTTACAAATTTACATTATTTTATTGATGTTCTGTTTATCTATTTTCTATGTGTATTTTGTATATATATTTTTATACATATTTACATCATTTAATGTATCTTTTGTATATATATTTTATCCAAATTTTCGTTATTTTATGTGTATTTGTTTATATATTTTCATACAAATTTACATTATTTTATGTGTGTTTTGTATATGTATTTCAATACAAATTTGCCTAATTTTAAGTGTATTTTGCATATCTATTTTCAAACAAATTTATATTATTTTTGCGTATTTTTGTATATATTTTATACAAATTTTAGCTACTTTATTTGAATTTTGTATATATATTTTCCTACAAATATACATTCTTTTATTGCAATTTTGTTTATTTATATTGATACGAGTTTACATTCCTTTATGTGTATTTTGTATATATGTTTTTCTACGTATTTACACTATTTTATGTGTATTTTGTATATATATTTTAATAAAAATTTATGTTATTTTATTGTGTGCATTCGTATATATTTTGATACAAATTTTATACAAATTCATGTTATTTTATGTGTATTTGAATATATATTTTCATACAAATTTACATTATTTTATGTGTATTTTTACATATATTTCATTACAAATTTAACTTACTTTATGTTTATTTCATATATTCATTTCATGCAATTTTAAATTATTTTATGTGTATGTTTGTATTTGTATTTATTTTATTTTATGTGTATTTTCTATATATATTTTCATCCAAAATTACATTATTTAATTGGTATTTTGTTAATTTATTTCGATACGAGTTTAGATTATTTCAAAGGTATTTTGTATACATTTTTTTATACGCATTTACATTATTTAATGTGTGTTTTGTATATATATTTTTATGCAAATTTAATCTATTTTATGTGCATTTTTGTACATATATTTTTAACGAAATTTGTGTTATTTTATGTGTATTTTGTATATGTTTTCTCATACAAATTTACATTATATTATTGGTATTTTGTTTATTTATTTTGATACGAATTACATGATTATATATGTATTTTGTACATATTTTTTTATACGTATTTACATTATTTAATGTGTATTTTGTTTATGTGTTTTTATACAAATTTACATTATTATATGTGTATTTGTATAAATATTTTGATACAAATTTACATTATTTTGATGTATTTTGTATATATATATATATATATATATATATATATATATATATATATATCTATATATATATATATATATATATATATATATATATATATATATATATATATATATATATATATATATATATATATATTTCAATTCAAATTTAGCTTATTTTATGTGTATTTTGTATATCTATTTTCATACAAATTTAACTACTTTGGTGTATTTTTGAATATAGTTTAATATAAATTTACTTTATTTTTTGTGTATTTTGTATATTTATATTTATACAAATACACATTATTTTATTGGTATTTTGTTTATTTATTTTGATACGAATTTACATTATTTTATGTGTATTTTGTATACATTTTTTTATACGTATTTACTTCATTTTATGTGTATTTTGTATATATATTTTTATAGAAATCTACGTTATTTTATGTGTATTCGTATATATATTTTGAAACAAATTTATATTATTTTATATTGTTTTTGCATCTCTATTTCAATACAAATATACCTTATTGTATGTGCATTTTGTATATTTATTTTAATACAAATTTCAATTTTTTATATGTATTTTGGTATATATATTTTTATAAAAAAAATGCGTTATTTTATGTGTATTTTGCTTCTTTATTTTCATACAAATTTAAATTATTTTATTAATATTCTGAGTATTTATTTTCATACGATTTTATATTATTCTATTTGGGTTTTGTATATATTTTTTTATACATATTTACATTATTTAATGTGTATTTTGTATATATATATTTTATACAAATTTACGTTATTTTAAGTGTATTTGTTTATGTATTTTCATTCAAATTTACATTATTTTAAGTGTATTTTGTATATGTATTTCAATACAAATTTACGTAATTTTATGTGTATTTTGTATATTTATTTTCAAACAAATTTAAATTATTTTTGTGTATTTTTGTATATAGTTTTTTACAAATTTACGTTATTTATGTGTATTTTGTATATATATTTTATCCAAATTTACGTTATTTTATGTGTATTTGTTTATATATTTTCATACAAATTTACATTATTTTATGTGTGTTTTGTATATGTATTTCAATACAAATTTGCCTAACTTTATGTGTATTTTGCATATCTATTTTCAAACAAATTTAAATTATTTTTGTGTATTTTTGTATATATTTTTATACAAATTTTATTTATTTTATTTGTATTTTGTACATATATTTTCCTACAAATATACATTATTTTATTGGAATTTTGTTTATTTATTTTGATACGAATTTACATTATTTTATGAGTATTTTGTATATGTATTTTTCTACGTATTTACATTTTTTATGTGTATTTTGTATATATATTTTCATAAAAATTTACGTTATTTTATTGTGTGTATTCGTATATATTTTGATGCAAATTTTAAACAAATTTATGTTATTTTATGTATATTTGTATATATATTTTCATTCAAATTTACATTATTTTATGTTTATTTTTACATATATTTCATTAAAAATTTACCTTATTTTATGTTTATTTTGTATATTTATTTCATTCAATTTTAAATTATTTTATGTGTATATTTGTATTTGTATTTAGGTCATTTTATATGTATTTTCTATACAAATTTTCATCCAAAATTACATTATTTTATTGGTATTTTGTTAATTTAACTCGATACGAGTTTAGATTTTTTTCATAGGTATTTTGTATACATATTTTTATACGCATTTACATTATTTAATGTGTGTTTTGTAAATATATATTTTTATGCAAATTTACTTTATTTTATGTGCATTTTTGTACATATATTTTTATTGAAATTTACGCTATTTATGTGTATTTTGTATATGTTTTCTCATACAAATTTACATAATTTTATTGATATTTTGTTTATTTATTTTGATACGAATTACATGATTATTTGTGTATTTTGTACATATTTTTTATACGTATTTACATTATTTAATGTGTATTTTTTTTTATATATTTCGATACAAATTTACGTTATTATATGTGTATTTGTATAAGTATTTTGATACAAATTTACATTATTTTATATATTTTGCATATATATTTCAATTCGAATTTAGCTTATTTTATGTGTATTTTGTATATCTATTTTCATACAAATTTAATTACTTTTGTGTATTTTTGTATATAGTTTTATATAAATTTACGTTATTTTATGTGTATTTTGTATATTTATATTTATACAAACACACATTCTTTTATTAGTATTTTGTTTATTTATTTTGATACGAGTTTACATTATTTTATGTGTATTTTGTATACATTTTTTTATACGTATTTACTTCATCTTATGTGTATTTTCTATATATATTTTTAGAGAAATCTACGTTATTTTATGTGTATTTCTATATATATTTTGAATAAAATTTATATTGTTTTATATGTATTTTGCATATCTATTTCAATACAAATTTACCTAATTGTATGTTCATATTGTATATTTATTTTAATACAAATTCAAATATTTTGTGTTTTCGTATACATATTTTTATAAAAAATGCGTTATTTTATGGGTATTTTGCATCTTAATTTTCACTCAAACTTACATTATTTTATTATTCTGTGTATTTCTTTTGATACGATTTTACATTATTCTTTTTGTGTTTTGTATATATTTTTTTATACATATTTACATTATTTAATGTGTATTTTGTATATATATTTGATACAAATTTACGTTATTTAAGTGTATATGTTTATATATTTTCATTCAAATTTACATTATTTTATGTGTATTTTGTAAATGTATTTCAATTCAAATTTACCTAATTTTATGTGTATTTTGTATATTTATGTTCATACAAATTTAAATTATTTTGTGTATTTTTGTATATAGTTTTATGCAAATTTTGGTTATTTTATGTGTATTTTGCATATCTATTTTCATACAAATACACATTCTTTTATTGATATTTTTATTTATTTATTTTGACGCGAATTTACATTATTTAATGTGTATTTTGTATATATATTTTTATACGTATTTACATCATTTCATGTGTATTTTGTATATATATTTTTATAGAAATCTACATTATTTTATGTGTATTCGTATAAAGATTTTGAAACAAATTTACACTTTTATGTGTATTTTGCATATTTTTTCAATACAAATTTACATTATTGAATATGCATTTTGTATATTAATTTTAATACAAATTTAATTATTCTATGTGTATTTTTGTATATGTATTTTTTATAAAAATATGCCTCATTTTATGGGTATTTTGCATCTTTATTTTCATACAAATTTACATTATTTTATTGATATTCTGCTCATTCATTTTGATACGATTTGACATTATTCTATGTGTATTTTGTATATATTTTTCATACAAATTTACGTTATTTTATGTGTATTTGTTTATATATTTTGACACAAATTTACAATATTTTATGGGTATTTTGTATATATATTTCAAAAGAAATTTACCTAGTTTTATGTGTATTTTGTATATCTATTTTCATACAAATTCAAGTTATTTATATGTATTTTTGTATAGATTTTAATGCAAATTTTGGTTCTGTTATGTGTATTTTGTAAATTTATTTTCATTCAAATGTATATTATTTTATTTTGTTAATTTATTTTGATACGAATTTACATTATTTTATATGTACTTTGTATATATATTTTTATACGCATTTACATTATTTAATATTAATTTGAATATATATTTTTATACAAATTCATGGTATTTTATGTGTATTTGTATATATATATTTTCATATAAATTTACATTATTTTATGTGTATTTTGTACATATATTTCGTTACAAATTTACCTTATTTATTACTTACTTTATTTTATTAGTATTTTTATAATGTAATTCGATAAGAATTTAGATTATTTCATAGGTATTTTGTATACATATTTTTATACGCATTTATATTATTAAATGTGTGTTTTGTATATATATTTTTATTCAAATTTACTTTATTTTATGTGAATTTTTGTACATATATTTTTATAGAAATTTCCGTTCTTTTATGTGTATTTTGTATATGTTTTCTCATACAAATTTACATTATTTTATTAGTATTTTGTTTATTTATTTTGATACGAATTAAATTATTATGTGTATTTTGTACATATCTTTTATACGTATTTACATTATTTAATGTGTATTTTGTTGGTATATTTTTATACAAATTTACGTTATTATATCTGTATTTGTATAAATAGTTTGATACAAATTTACATTATTTTATGTATTTTGTATATATATTTCAATTCAAATTTAGCTTATTTTAAGTGTATTTTGTATATCTATTTTCATACAAATTTAATTACTTTTGTGTTTCTTTGTATCAAGTTTTAAACAAATATACGTTATTTTATGTGTATTTTGTATATTTTTATTTACAAAAATACTCATTCTTTAATTGATATTTTGTTTAGCTATTTTGATACCAATTTACATTATTTTATATGTATTTTGTATACATTTTTTTATACGTATTTACTTAATTTTATGTGTATTTTGTATATATATTTTTATAGAAATCTACGTTTTTTTGTGTATTCGTATATATATTTTGAAACAAATTTACATTGTTTTATATGTATTTTGCATATCTATTTCAATACAAATTTACTTTAATGTATGTACATTTTGTATTATTATTTCAATACAAATCTAAATATTATATGTGTATTTTGGTATATATATATATATATATATATATTATATATATATATATATATATATATATATATATATATATATATATATATATATATATATATATATATATATATATATATATATATATATATATATATATATATATATATATATATATATATATATATATATATATATATATATATATATATATATTATATATAAAAAATGCTTTATTTTATGGGTATTTTGCTTCTTTATTTTCATACAAATTTACATCATTTTATTAATATTCTGTGTATTTATTTGATACGATTTTACACTATTCTATTTGTCTTTTGTATATATTTTTTTCATACATATTTGCATTATTTAATGTGTGTTTTGTATATATATTTCATACAAATTTACATTATTTAAAGTTTATTTGTTTATATATTTTCATTCAAATTTACATTATTTTATGTGTATTTTGTATTTGTACTTCAATACAAATTTACCTAATTTTATGTGTATTTTGTATATTTATTTTCATACAAATTTAAATTATTTTTGCGTATTTTTGTATGTATTTTTTATATATATTTTTGTACAAAATTTACACTTTTTTATGTGAGTTCGTATATATATTTTGAAATAAATTTACATTGTTTAATGTGTTTTGCATATCTATTTCAATACAAATTTACCATATTGATGTGCATTTTGTATATTTATTTTAATACTAATTTAATTATTTGATGTGTGTTTTTGTATACATACTTTTATAAAAATATGCTTTTTTTATTGGTATTTTGCATCTTTATTTTCATACAAATTTACATTATTTTATTGATATTCTGTGTGTTTATTTTGATACGATTTTATATTATTCTATGTGTATTTTGTATGTATTTTATTTTACATATTTACATTATTTAATCTGCATTTTCTATATATATTTTATACAAATATATGTTACTGTATGTCTATTTGTTTATTTATTTTCATACAAATTTACATTATTTTATGTGTATTTTGTATATGTATTTCAATACAAATTTACCAAATTTTATGTGTATTTTGTATATCTATTTCCATAAAAATTGAAATGACTTTTGTGTATTTTTGTATATATTTTTATATAAATTTTCGTTACTTTATGTGTATTTTCTATATTTATTTTCCTACAAATATAAGTTCTTTTATCGGAATTTTGTTTATTTATTTTCATACGAGTTTACATTATTTTAGGTGTATTTGGTATATATATTTTTATACTATTTACATCATTATATATGTATTTTGTATGTATATTTTCATAGAAATTTACTCTATTTTATGTGTATTCGCATATATATTTTGATACAAATTTACATTATTGATGTGTATTTTGCATATCTATTTCAATACAAATTTACTTTATTGTATGTGTATTTTGAATATCTATTTTAATAAAAATTTAATTATTTCATATGTCTTTTTGTATATATATTTTTATACAAATGTGCGTTATTATATGGGTATTTTGCATCTCTATTTTCATACAAATTTACATTATTTTATTGATATTCTGTTTATTTATTTTGATACGATTTAATATTATTCTATGTGTATTTTTTATATACAAATTTATATTATTTTATTAATATTCTGTGTATTTATTTAATATTATTTTACATAATTCTATTTGTGTTTTGTATATATATTTTTATACATATTTAAATTATTTAATATGTATTTTCTATATATATATATATATATATATATATATATATATATATATATATATATATATATATATATATATATATATGTATATATATAATATATATATATATATATATATATATATATATATATATATATATATATATATATATATATATATATATATATATATATATATATATATTTACGTTATTTTAAGTGTATTTTGTATATGTATATCAATACAAATTTACCTAATTTTATGTGCATTTTGTATATTTATTTTCATACAAATTTCAATTATTTTTGTGTATTTTTGTATACAGTTTTATACAAATTTACGTTATTTTATGTGTATTTTGTATATCTATTTTCATACAAATACACATTCTTTTATTGATATTTTGTTAATTTATTTTGACACGAATTTACATTATTTAATGTGTATTTTGTATTTATATTTTTATACGTATTTACATCATTTCATGTGTATTTTGCATATGTATTTCTATAGAAATCTAAGTTATTTTATGAGTATTCGTATATATATATTCAATC
Organism: Eriocheir sinensis; assembly: GCF_024679095.1. Lineage (NCBI taxonomy): Eukaryota > Metazoa > Arthropoda > Malacostraca > Decapoda > Varunidae > Eriocheir > Eriocheir sinensis. The sequence continues at coordinate 262,011 of NW_026111701.1, forward strand.
AAATTTACATTGTTTTATGTGTATTTTGCATATTTTTTCAATTCAAATTTACCTTATTGTATGTGCATTTTGTATATTAATTTTAATACAAATTTAACTATTCTATGTGTATTTTTGTATATGTATTTTTATAAAAATATGCTTTATTTTATATGTATTTTGCATGTATTTTGTATATCTATTTTCATACAAATTTAATTATTTTTGTGTATTTTTGTATATAGTTTTATATAAATTTACGTTATTTTATATGTTTTTTGTATAATTATATTTATACAAATACACATTCTTTTATTGGTATTTTGTTCATTTATTTTGATACGAATCTACATTATTTTATGTGTATTTTGTATACATTTTTTTATACGTATTTACGTAATTTTATGTGTATTTTGTATATATATTTTTTTAGAAATCTACGTTATTTTATGTGTATTCGTATATATATTTTGAAACAAATTTACATTGTTTTATATGTATTTTGCATATCTATTTCAATACAAAACTACTTTATTGTATGTGCATTTTGTTTATTTATTTTAATACAAATTCAAATATTTTAGTGTATTTTGTTATATATATCTTTTATAAAAATGCGTTATTTTATGGGTATTTTGCATCTTAATTTTCATACAAATTTACATTATTTTATTAATTTTCTGTGTATTTATTTTGATACGATTTTACATTATTCTCTCTGTGTTTTATATATATATATATATATATATATATATATATATATATATATATATATATATATATATATATATATATATATATATATATATATATATATATATATATATATATATATATATATATATATATATATATATATATATATATATATATATATATATTTATATATATATATATATATATATATATATATATATATATATATATATATCTATATATATATATATATATATATATATTTATATATATATATATATATATATATGTATTTTATATATATATATATATATGCAAATTTACCTAATTTTATGTGTATTTTGTATATTTATTTTCATACAAATTTAAATTATTTTTTGTGTATTTTTGTATATAGTTTTATACAAATTTAGGTTATTTTATGTGTATTTTGTATATCTATTTTTATACAAATACACATTCTTTTATTGATATTTTGTTTATTTATTTTGACACGAGTTTACATTATTTAATGTGTATTTTGTATATATATTTTTATACGTATTTACGCCATTTCATGTGTATTTTGTATATATATTTCTATAGAAATCTACGTTATTTTATGTGTATTCGTATATATATTTTGTAACAAATTTACATTGTTTTATGTGTATTTTGCATATTTTTTCAATACAAATTTACCTTACTGTATGTGAATTTTGTATATTAATTTTAATACAAATTTAATTATTCTATATGTATTTTTTGTATATGTATTTTGTATTTTTATTTTCCTACAAATATACGTTCTATTATCTTAATTTTGTTTATTGAATTTGATACGAATTTACCTTATTTTAGGTGTATTTTGTATATATATTTTTGTATAAATATAAATATACAAAATACACTTTAAATAACGTAGATTTGTATAAAACTAAACACAAAAATACACAAAATTTATTAAATTTGTAGGAAAATAGATATACAAAATACACATGAAATAAGCTAAATTTGAATTGAAATATATATACAGAGTACATAAAATAATGTCAATTTGTATCAAAATATTTATAAAAATACACATATAATAAAGTGAATTTGTAAAAAAAATTTATAAACAAAATACTCATTAAATAATGTAAATACGTATAAAAAAATTGTACAAAATACACATATAATAATGTAATTCGAACCAAAATAAATAAACAAAAAACCAAAAAAAATAATGGTATTTTGTATATTTATTTTCATACAAATTTAAATTATTTTTGTGTATTTTTGTACATAGTTTTATACAAATTTAGGTGATTTTATGTGTATATTGTATATCTATTTTCATACAAATACACATTCTTTTATTGATATTTTGTTTATTTATTTTGACGAGAATTTACAGTATTTAATGTGTATTATATATATATATATATATATATATATATATATATATATATATATATATATATATATATATATATATATATATATATATATATATATATATATATATATATATATATATATATATATATATATATATATATATATATATATATATATATATATATATATATATATATATATATATATATATATATATATTTTTTTTTTATACGTATTTACATCATTTCATGTGTATTTTGAATATATATTTCTATAAAAATATACGTTGATTTATGAGTATTCGTATATAGATTTTGAAACAAATTTACACTGTTTTATGTGTATTTTGCATATTTTTTCAATACAAATATAACTTATTATATATGCATTTTGTATATTAATTTTAATACAAATTTAATTATTCTATGTGTTTTTCTGTATATATATTTTTATAAAAATATGCTTTATTTTATTAGTATTTTGCATCTTTATTTTCATACAAATTTACATTATTTTATTGATATTCTCTGTATTGATTTTGATACGATTTTATATTATTTTATGTGTATTTTGTATATATATTTTATACAAATGTACGTTACTTTATGTGTGTTTGTTTTCATTTCATACAAATTTACATTATTTTTTATGTGTATTTTGTACATATATTTAAATACAAATTTAACTAATTATATGTGTATTTTGTATATCTATTTTCATACAAATTGAAATTATTTTTGTGTATTTTTGTATATATTTTTATATAAATTTTCGTTATTTTGTGTGTATTTTGTATATTTATTTTCATACTAATATCCGTTTTTTTATCGGAATTTTGTTTATTTATTTTGACACGAATTTAAAAAATTATTTTTGTGTATTTTTGTATATATTTTTATACAAATATCCGTTATTTTATGGGTATTTTGCATCTTTATTTTCATAGAAATTTACATTATTTTATTGATATTCTGCTCATTTATTTTTTATACGATTTTACATTATTCTACGTGTATTTTGTATATATTTTTTATACATTTTCCATTATTTAATGTGTATTTTGTATATATGTTTTGAAACAAATTTACATTGTTTTATGATTATTTTGCATATTTTTTTAATAAAAATCTACCTTATTGTATGTGCATTTTGTATATTAATTTTAATACAAATTTAATTATTGAATGCGTATTTTTGTATATGTATTTTTATAAAAATATTATTTATTTTATGGGTATTTTGCATCTTTATTTTCATACAAATTTACATTATTTTATTGATATTCTGTGTATTTATTTTGATACGAATTTACATTATTCTATGTGTATTTTGTATATATATTTTATACAAAAGACGTTATTTTATGTGTATTTGTTTTAAAATATATACAAAAATTTGAATGAAAATAGATATACAAAATACACGTAAGACTACGTAAATTTCTTTTGAAATATATATACAAAATACCCATAAAATATTGTAAATTTGTGTCAAAATATATAAACAAATACACATAAAATAATGTTAACTTGTATAAAACATATATACAAAATACACATTAAATAATGGGGAAATGTATAAAAAGTATAAACAAAATACACATAGTATAATGTAAAATCGTATAAAAAATAAATGAACAGAATATCAATAAAATAATGTAAATTTCTATGAAAATAAAGATGCAAATTACCCATAAAATAACGGATATTTGTATAAAAATATATACAAAAATACACACCAAATAATTAAATTTGTATTAAAATAAATATACAAAATGCACGTACAATAAGGTTAATTTGTATTGAAATAGATATGCAAAATACACATCAAATAATGTAGATTTGTATTAAAATATATATACGAAAACACATAAAATAAAGTAGATTTCAATGAAAATATATATACAAAATACACATAAAATGATGTAAATACGTATAAAAATATATATACAAAATACACCTAAAATAAGGTAAATTCGTCTCAAATTCAATAAACTAAATTTCAATAAAAGAATGTATATATGTAGGAGAATAAATATACAAAATAATATATAAAATAACTAAAATTTGTATAAAAATATATACAAAAAATACACAAAAATAATTTCAATTTGTATGGAAATAGATATACAAAATACACATAAAATTTGGTAAATTTGTATTGAAATACATATTCAAAATACACATAAAATAATGTAAATTTGTATGAAAATATATAAACAAATAGACATAAAGTATCATATATTTGTATAAAATATATATAGAAAATGCACATTAAATAATATAAATATGTAAAATAAAATACATACAAAATACACATAGAATAATGTAATATCGTATCAAAATAAATACACGGAATATCAATAAAATAATATAAATTTGTATGAAAATAAAGATGTCAAATACCCATAAAAAAGTATATTATTATAAAAATATGTGTAAAAAAACACATATCAAATAATTAAATTTGTATTAAAATAAATATACAAAATGCACGTACAATATGGTAAATTTGTATTGAAATAGATATGCAAAACACACATCAAACAATGTACATTTTTTTCAAAATATATATACGAATATAAATAAAAAAAACGTAAATTTCTATAAAAATATATATGAAAAATACATACACATATACACAAAAATAATTTAAATTTTTATGAAAATAAACATACAAAATACACATAAAATTAGGTAAATTTGAATTGAAATACATATACAAAATACACATAAAATAATGAAAATTTGAATAAAAATATATAAACAAATACACTTTAAATAACGAAAATTTGTATAAAATATATATACAAAATACACATTAAATAATGCAAATATGTATGAAAAAAATAAATACAAAACACAAGTAGAATAGTGTAAAATCGTATCAAAATATATACAGAATTTGTATGAAAATAAAGATGTAAATACACATAAAATAACATATATTTATATATATATATATATATATATATATATATATATATATATATATATATATATATATATATATATATATATATATATATATATATATATATATATATATATATATATATATATATATATATATATATATATATATATATTTATATATATATATATATATATATATATATATCTATATATATATATTATATATATATAAATATGCAAAATACATATAAAACAATGTAAATTTGTTTCAAAATATATATACGAATACACAAAATAACGTAGATTTCTATAAAAATATATATACAAAATACACATAAAATGGAGTAAATAAGTATAAAAAAATGTATACAAAATACACATATAAATTTTTATGAAAATATATATACAAATACACATAAAATAATATGAATTTGTATAAAATTTGTATCAAAATATATACGAATACACACAATAAAATAACGTATCTTTTTATGAAAATATATATACAAAATACACATAAAATAATTTAAATACGTAGAAAAATATATATACAAAATACACATGAAATAATGTAAACTCGTATCAAAATAAATAAACAAAATTCCAATAAAAGAATGTATATATGTAGGAAAATATATATAAAAAATACAAATAAAATAACTAAAATTTATATAAAAATATATACAAAAATACACAAAAATAATTTAAATTTGTTTGAAAATAGATATGCAAAATACACATAAAGTTAGGCAAATTTGTATTGAAATACATATACAAAACACACATAAAATAACGTAATTTTGGATAAAATATATATATAAATTATACATTAAATATTTTAAATATGTATAAAAATATATATACAATATACTCATAAAATAATGTAAAACCGTATCAAAATAAATAAACAGAATCTCAATAAAATAATGTAAATTTGTATGAAATGAAATACAAAATGCAAAAATATATATTAACATATTTGTGAAAATATATATACAAAATACATTTCAATTTGTATGAAAATAGATATACAAAAATATATAATTAGTTTTTTAATTTATTTAAATACATGAAATACACATAAAAATAATGTAAAATGAACAATACACATAAAAGAAAGAAACGTAAAAAAATGTAATATATGTATGTATATATATATATATATATATATATATATATATATATATATATATATATATATATATATATATATATATATATATATATATACCAGAATACATAAAATAAAATAATTTGTATTAAAATAAATATACAAAAAGCACATTCATTAAGGTAAATTTGTACAGAAATAAATATGCAAAATACATATAAAACAATGTAAATTTGTTTCAAAATATATATACGAATACACAAAATAACGTAGATTTCTATAAAAATATATATACAAAATACTCATAAAATAAAATAAATAAGTATTAAATTTTTTTTTTGAAAATATATATACAAATACACATAAAATAATATGAATTTGTATAAAATTTGTATCAAAATATATACGAATACACACAATAAAATAACGTATCTTTTTATGAAAATATATATACAAAATACACATAAAATAATTTAAATACGTAGAAAAATATATATACAAAATACACATGAAATAATGTAAACTCGTATCAAAATAAATAAACAAAATTCCAATAAAAGAATGTATATATGTAGGAAAATATATATAAAAAATACAAATAAAATAACTAAAATTTATATAAAAATATATACAAAAATACACAAAAATAATTTAAATTTGTTTGAAAATAGATATGCAAAATACACATAAAGTTAGGCAAATTTGTATTGAAATACATATACAAAACACACATAAAATAATGTAAATTTTTTTGAAAATATATAAACAAATACACATAAAATAACGTAATTTTGGATAAAATATATATATAAATTATACATTAAATATTTTAAATATGTATAAAAATATATATACAATATACTCATAAAATAATGTAAATAAAAAATTTGTATCAAAATAAAGATAAAAATACCAATAAAATAATGTAAATTTGTATGAAAATAAAGATGCAAAATACCCATATAATAACGCATATTTGTGTAAAAATATATATACAAAAATACATTTCAATTTGTATGAAAATAGATATACAAAATACACATATAATTAGTTTAATTTGTATTTAAATACATGTACAAAATACACATAAAATAATGTAAATTTGTATGAAATATATATATATATATATATATATATATATATATATATATATATATATATATATATATATATATATATATATATATATATATATATATATATATATATATATATATATATATATATATATATATATATATATATATATATATATATATATATATATATATATATATATATATATATATATATATATATATATATATATATATATATATATATATATATATATATATATATATATATATATATATACAAAATACACATAGAATAATGTAAATTTGTATCAAAATATATAAACAGAATATCAATAAAATAATAAATTTTCTATGAAAATAAATATGCAAATACATATAAAATAAGGCATATTTTTAATAAAATATATATACAAAATACATACACATAGAATAATTAAATTTGTATAAAAATATATATACAAAATACACATAAAATAGGTAAATTTGTATAAATATATACAAATACACATAAACAGTGTAAATTTTTTAAAATATATATATACACATAAAATAACGTAGATTTTATATAAAATATATATAAAATACACATAAAATAATGTAAATATGTATAAAAATATATATACAAAATACACATAAAATAATGTAAATTCGTATGAAAATAAATAAACAAATACATAAATAAAAGAATTTGTATGAAAATATATATATATATATATATATATATATAAATATATACAAAATACAAATAAAATAATTTAAATTTGTATTTAAATACATATACAAAATACACTTAAAATAATGTAAATTTGAATGAAAATATATAAACAAATACACTTAAAATAATGTAAATTTGTATAAAATATATATATATAAAATACACATTAAAAAATGTAAATATATATAAAAAATATATATATACAAAACACAAATAGAATAATATAAAATCGTACCAAAATAAATACACAGAAAGTTAATAAAATAATGTAAATTTGTATGAATATTAAGATGCAAAATACCCATAAAATAACGCATTTTTTTATAAAAGTATATATATAAAATACACATAAACTAATTGAATTTGTAATAAAATAATTATACAAAATGCACATACAATAATGAAAACCTGTATTGAAATATATATGCAAAATACATATAAACAATGTAAATTTGTTTCAAAATATATATACGAATACACAAAAAATAAGGTAGATTTCTATAAAAATATATATACAAAATACACATAAAATTAAGTAAATACGTATAAAAAATGTATACAAAAAACACATGAAATAATGTAAATTCGTATCAAAATAAATAAACAAAATAAAAATAAAAGAATGTGTATTTGTATTAATTTAAATATACAAAATACACATTAAATAACGTAAATTTGTATAAAACTATACACAAAAATACACAAAAGTAATTAAATTTGTATGAAAATAGATATACAAAATACACACAAAATAAGCTAAATTTGAATTGAAATATATATACAAAGTACATAAGATAATGTAAATTTGTATCAAAATATTTATAAAAATACACATATAATAAAGTGAATTTGTATAAAAATATAAACAAAATACTCATTAAGTAATGTAAATACGTATAAAAAATTTGTACAAAATACACATATAATAATGTAATTCGTATCAAAATAAATAAACAAAATACCAAAAAAATAATGTAAATTTTATGAGAAAACATATACAAAATACACATAAAATAACGCAAATTTCTATAAAAATATTTAAACAAAAATGCATATAAAATAAAGTAAATTTGCAGAAAAATATATATACAAAACACACATTACATAATGAACAAGCGTATAAAAATATGTATACAAAATACCTATGAAATAATCTAAATTCGTATCGAATTAAATTAACAAAATACCAACAAAATATTTGAATATTGGATGAAAATATATATAGAAAATACATATAAAATAACATGAATACAAATATAAATATACACATAAAATAATTTAAAATTGAAGGAAATAAATATACAAAATAAACATAAAATAACGTAAATTTGTAATGAAATATATGTACAAAATACACATAAAATAATATAAATTTGTATGAAAATATATACAACACACAAAAAAAATAACATTAAAATATATATAAATATATATTCAAAATAAACATTAAATAATGTATAAAAATATATATACAAAGTACATATAAAATAATGTAAATTCTTATCAAAATATATCAACAAAATACCAATAAAATGATATATATTTGAATGAAATTTTTTTTACAAAATACACATAACATAAGTAAAATTTGTTTTAAAATATATAAAAAATACTCAAAAATAATTTGAATTTGTATGAAAATAGATATACAAAATACACATAAAACTAGGTAAATTTCTTTTGAAATATATATACAAAATACCCATAATATATTGTAAATTTGTGTCAACATATATCAACAAATACACGTAACGTAACGTAACGTAACGTAACGTAAATATGTATAAAATATATATACAAAATACACATTAAATTAAGGAAAAATGTATAAAAAATATATATACAAAATACACATAGAATAATGTAAAATCGTATCAGAATAAATGAACAGAATATCAATAAAATAATGTAAATTTCTATGAAAATAAAGATGCAAAATACCCATAAAATAACGTATATTTGTATAAAAATATATATACAAAAATACACATAAAATAATTAAATTTGTATTAAAATAAATATACAAAATGCACATACAATAAGGTAAATTTGTATTGAAATAGATATGCAAAATACACATCAAATAATGTAAATTTGTATTAAAATATATATACGAAAACACATAAAATAACGTAAATTTCTATGAAAAAATATAAAAAAATACACAAAATGATGTAAATACGTATAAAAATATAAATACAAAATACATCTAAAATAAGGTAATTTCGTATCAAATTCAATAAACTAAATTTCAATAAAAGAATGTATAAATGTAGGAAAATCAGTATACAAAATAATATATAAAAAACCTAAAATTTGTATTAAAATACATAAAAAAAACACAAAAATAATTTCAATTTGTATGAAAATAGATATACAAAATCCACATAAAATTAGGTAAATCTGTATTGAAATACATATACAAAATACACATAAAATAATGTAAATTTGTATGAAAATATATAAACAAATAGACATAAATAACGTATGTTTGTATAGAATATATATAGAAAATACACATTAAATAATGTAAATATGTAAAATAAAATATATACAAAATACACATAGAACAATGTAAAATCGTATCAAAATAAATACACAGAATATCAATCAAATAATGTAAATTTGTATGAAAATAAAGATGCAAAATACCCATTAAAAAGAATCATATTTTTATAAAAAAATAAATATACAAAAATACCCATCAAATAATTAAATTTGTATTAAAATAAATATACAAAATGCACATACAATATGATAAATTTGAATTGAAATAGATATGCAAAACACACATCAAACAATGTAAATTTGTTTCAAAATATATATACGAATACACATAAAAAAACGTAAATTTCTATAAAAATACAAATAAAGAATACACATAAAATGATGTAAATACGTATAAAAATATATATACAAAATAAACATAAAATAATGTAAATTCGTACCAAAATAAATAAACAAAATACCAATAGAAGAATGTGAGTTTGTATGAAAATAAATATACAAAATAAACATAAAATAACGTAAATTTGTATAAAACTATATACAAAAATACAGAAAAGTAATTTAAATTTGTATGAAAATAGATGTACAAAATATACATAAAATAAACTAAATTTGTATTGAAATATATATACAAAATACATAAAATAATGTAAATTTGAATCAAAATATTTTAACAGATGCGCATCAAATAACGTAAATTTGTTTTAAAATATATAAACAAAATACACATTAAATAATGAAAATACGTATACAATATATATATATATATATATATATATATATATATATAAATATATATATATATATATATATATATATATATATATATATATATATATATATATATATATATATATATATATATATATATATATATATATATATATATATATATATATATATATATATATATATATATATATATATATATATATATATATATATATATATATAATACACATATAATAATGTACATTCGTATCAAAATACGTAACCAAAATACCAATAAAAAAACGTAAATTTGTATGAAAAAATATATACAAAATACACATAAAATAACGCAAATTTCTATAAAAATATATGTACAAAAATGCACATAAAATAATTTAAATTTGTATGAAAATAAATGAGCAAAATACACATAAATAAGTCAAATTTGTTGTAAAATAAGTACAAAATACACTTAAAATAATGTTAATTTATATAAAAAAACACAAATGCACATAAAATTAAGTAACATTGTATAAGAAATATATATACAAAACACACATTAAATAATGTAAATGCGTATAAAAATATGTATAGAAAATACACGTGAAATAATCTAAATTTAAATCGAAATAATGAACAAAATACCGATTAAATAATGTAAATTTGAATGAAAATATATATAGAAAATATACATAAAATAACGTAAATACCAATAAATATATATACATAAAATAATTCAAATTTGAATGCAAATAAATATAAAAATAAACATAAAATAAGGCAAATTTGTAATGAAATATATATACAAAATACACGTAAAATAATGTAGATTTGTATCAAAATATATATACAAATACACGTAAAATAACAGAAATTTGTATATATATATATATATATATATATATATATATATATATATATATATATATATATATATATATATATATATATATATATATATATATATATATATATATATATACATATATATATATATATATATATATATATATATATATATATATATATATATATATATATACAAATATATATACAAAGTACACGTAAAAAAATATAAATTCGTATCAAAATAAATCAACAAAATAACAATAAAATAATATAAATTTGTGTGAAAATAAATTTACAAAATACACAAAACATAACTTAAATTCATATTAAAATCTATATAAAAATACACAGAAATAATTTAAATTTGTGTGAAAATAGATATACAAAATCCACATAAAATTAGATAAATTTGTTTTGAAATATATATACAAAATACCCATCATATATTGTAAATTTGTATCAAAATATATAAACAAATACACATAAAATGACGTAAATTTGTGTAAAAAAAATATATATATATATATATATATATATATATATATATAACGTATATATATATATATATATATATATATATATATATATATATATATATATATATATATATATATATATATATATATATATATACAAAATATACATTAAATAATGTAAATATGTAAGGAAAATATATACAAAATACACCTAGAATAATGTAAAATAGTAACAATATAAATATACAGAATATCAATAAAATAATGTGAAAATTTATGAAAATAAAGGAGCAAAATACCCATAAAATTACTCATATTTAAAAAAAATATATATACAAAAATACACATAAAATAATTAAATTTGTATTAAAAAGAATATTCAAAATACACATACAATAAAGAAAAATTTTATTGAAATAGATATGCTAAAAACACATAAGAAAATATAAATTTGTATCAAAACATATACGAATACACAAAATAAAATAACGTAAATTTTTATGAAAATATATACACAAAATACACATAAAATAATGTAAATACGTAGAAAAATTTATATAGAAAATACACATAAAATACTGTAAAATTGTATGAAAATATATAAACAAATACGCATAAAATAACGTAAATTTGCATAAAATATATATACAAAATATACATTAAATATTGTAAATGTGTATAAAAATATATATACAAAATACACATAGAATAATGTAAAATCGTTTCAAAATAAATAAACAGAATATCAATAAAATAATGTAAATTTGTATGAAAATAAAGATGCAAAATACCCATATAATAACGCATATTTGTATAAAATTATACATACAAAAAAACACATAAAATAATTAAATTTGTATTAAAAAAAATATACTAAATGCACATTTAATAAAGCAAATTTGTATTGAAATAGATATGCAAAATACACATCAATAATGTAAATTTGTATCAAAATATATATACGAATACATATAAAATAGAGTAAATTTCTATGAAAATATACATACAAAATACATATAAATGAGGTAAATAGGTATAAAAATATATATACCAAATACACCTAAAATTGTGTAAATTCGTATCAAAATAAATAAACAAAATTCAAATAAAAGAACTTATATTTGTATGAAAATAGATATACAAAATACACATATAACTAGTTAAATTTGTATTTAAATACATGTACAAAATACACATAAAATAATGTAAATTTGTATGAAATGAAAACAAATGCACATAAAATAACGTACATTTTTATAAAATATTTATACAAAATACACATAGAATAATGTAAAATCGTATCAAAATAAATACACAGAATAGCAATAAAATAATGTAAATTTGTATGAAAATAAAGATGCAAAAATACCAATAAAATAAAGCATATTTTTATAAAAATACATATACAAAAATACACATAGAATAATCAAATTTGAATTCAAATTAATATACAAAATGCACATACAATAAGGTAAATTTGTATTGAAAAAATATGCAAAATACACATAAAACAATGTAAATTTGTTTCAAAATATATAAACGAATACACATAAAATAACGTAGATTTCTATAGAAATATATATTCAAAATACACATGAAATTATGTAAATACGTATAAAAATATATATACAAAATACATATTAAATAATGTAAATTCGTGTCAAAATAAATAAACAAAATATCATGAAATGAATGTGTATTTGTATGAAAATAGATAATAGATAATAAATTTGTATAAAATATATATGCAAGATACACATTAAATAATGTAAAAATGTATAAAAAAATATATACAAAAAACAAATAGAATAATGTAAAATCGAATCAAAATAAATACACCGAATATTAATAAAATAATGTAAATTTGTATGAAAATAAAGATGCAAAATTTCCATAAAATAGCGCATTTCTTATAAAAACATATTTACCAAATACACATAAAATATTTAAATTTGTATTGAAATAAATATACAAAATACACATACAATAAGGTATTGAAAGAGATATGCAAAAATACATATAAAACAATGTAAATTTGTTTCAAAATATATATACGAATACACATAAAATAATGTAGATTTCTTTTAAAAAATATATATATACAAAATACAAAAAATTAAGTAAATACGTATAAAAAAAATACAAAATACACAAAAATAATGTAAATTCGAATCAAAATAAAAAAAGAAAATACCAATAAAAGAATGTGTATTTGTATAAATATAAATATACAAAATACACATATCAAATAAACATAAAATAAGGTAAATTTTTTATGAAATATATGTACAAAATACACATAAAATAATGCAAATTTATATGAAAATATATATACAAATACACATAAAATACCATGAATTTGTATAAAAATATATATTCAAAATAAATATTAAATAATGTAAATGCGTATAAAAATATATATACAAAGTACATATAAAATAATGTAAATTCGTATCAATATAAATCAACAAAATACCAATAAAATAATATATATTTGAATGAAAATAAATTTACAAAATACACATAACATAACTAAAATTTGTATTAAAATATTACAAAAATACAGAGAAATAATTTGAATTTTTATGAAAATAGATATACAAAATACACATAAAACTAGGTAAATTTCTTTTGAAATATATATACAAAATACCCATAAAATATTGTAAATTTGTGTCAAAATATATAAACAGATACACATAAAATAACGTAAATTTGTATAAAAAATATATACAAAATACACATAGAATAATGTCAAATCGTATCAAAATGAATGACCAGAATATCAATAAAATAATGTAAATTTCTATGAAAATAAAGATGCAAAATACCCATAAAATAAAGCATATTTTTATAAAAATACATATACAAAAACACACATAGAATAATTAAATTTGTATTAAAATTATTATACAAAATGCATTTACAATAAGATAAATTTGTGTTGAAAAAATATGAAAAATACACATAAAAGTGTAAATTTGTTTCAAAATCTATATACGAATACACATAAAATAACGTAGATTTCTATAGAAATATATATATATATATATATATATATATATATATATATATATATATATATATCTATATATATATATATATATATATATATATATATATATATATATATATATACAAAATACACATGAAATGATGTAAATACGTATAAAAATATATATACAAAATTCACATTAAATAATATAAATTCGCGTCAAAATAAATAAACAAAATATCAATAAAAGATTGTGTATTTGTATGAAAATAGATATACAAAATACACATAAAATAACCTAGATTTGTATAAAACTATATACAAAAATACACAAAAATAATTTAAATTTGTATGAAAATAAATATACAAAATACACATAAAATTAGGTAAATTAGTATTGAAATACATATACAAAATACACATTAAATAATGCAAATATGTATGAAAAAAATATATACAAAACACAAATAGAATAGTGTAAAATCGTATCAAAATAAATACACAGAATATTAATAAAATAATGTAAATTTGTATGAAAATAAAGATGCAAAATACCCGTAAAATAACGCATTTTTTATAAAATATATATATATATATATATATATATATATATATATATATATATATATATATATATATATATATATATATATATATATATATATATATATATATATATATATATATATATATATATATATATATATATATATATATATATATATATATATATTGTATTAAAATAAATATACAAAATGCACATTTATTTAGGTAAATTTGTATTGAAATAGATATGCAAAATACATATAAAACAATGTAAATTTGTTTCAAAATATATATACGAATACACAAAATAACGTAGATTTCTATAAAAATATATATACAAAATACACATAAAATGAAGTAAATACGTATAAAAAAATGTATACAAAATACACATAAAATAATGTAAATTGGTATTAAAATAGATAAACAAAATACCAATAAAAGAATGAGAATTTGTATAAATAAAAATAAACAAAATACACATAAAAGAACGTAAATTTGTATAAAACTTTATAAAAAAATACACAAAAGTAATTAAATTTGTATGAAAATAGATATACAAAATACACTTAAAATAAGCTAAATATGAATTGAAATATATATACAAAATACACAAAATAATGTAGATTTATATCAAACTATTTATACAAATACACATATAATAACGTAAATTTGTATAAAAATATATAAACAAAATACACATTAAATAATGTAAATACGTATAAAAGATATGTACAAAATACACATATAATAAAGTAATTCGTATGAAAATAAATAAACAAAATGCCAATAAAATAATGTAAATTTGTATGAGAATACATATACAAAATACACATAAAAGAACGGAAATTTCTATAAAAATATGTGTACAAAAATGCACATAAAATAAAGTAAATTTGCAAAAAAAAAATATATACAAAACACACATTAAATACTGTAAATACGTATAAAAATATGTATACACAATACCTGTGAAATAATCTAAATTTACATTATTTTATGTATTTTGTATGTACATATCAATTCAAATTTAGCTTATTTTATCTATATTTTGTATATCTATTTTCATACGAATTTAATTAATTCTGTGTATTTTTGTATAAAGTTTTAAAAAAAATTTACGTTATTTTATGTGTATTTTGTATATTTATATTTATACAAATACACATTGTTTTATTGGTATTTTGTTTATTTATTTTGATACGAATTTACATTATTTTATGTGTATTTTGTATACATTTTCTTATACGTATTTACTTCATTTTATGTATATTTTGTATATATTTTATAAATACGTTATTTTATGTGTATTCGTATATATATTTTGAAACAAATTTACATTGTTTTATATGTATTTTGCATATCTATTTCAATACAAATTTACTTTATTGTATGTGCATTTTGTATATTTATTTTAATACAAATTTAATTATTTATATGTATTTTTGTATATATATTTTTATACAAATATGCGTTATTATATGGGTATTTTGCTTCTTTATTTTCATACAAATCTACATTATTTTATTGATATTCTCTTTATTTCTTTTGAGACGATTTAACATTATTTTATGAGTATTTTCTATATATATTTTTATACATATTTAAATTATTTAATGTATAATTTGTATATATATTTTATCCAAATTTACGTTATTTTATGTGTATTTGTTTATATATTTTCATACAAATTTACATTATTTTATGTGTGTTTTGTATATGTATTTCACAATACAAATTTGCCTAACTTTATGTGTATTTTGCATATCTATTTTCAAACAAATTTAAAATATTTTTGTGTATTTTTGTATATATTTTTATACAAATTTTAGTTATTTTATTTGTATTTTGTACATATATTTTCGTACAAATATACATTATTTTATTTTAATTTTGTTTATTTATTTTGATACGAATTTACATTATTATATGAGTATTTTGTATATGTATTTTTCTACGTATTTACATTTTTTATGTGTATTTTGTATATATATTTTCATAAAAATTTACGTTATTTTATTGTGTGTATTCGTATATATTTTGATACAAATTTTAAACAAATTCATGTTATTTTGTGTATTTGTATATATATTTCCATACAAATTTACATTATTTTATGTGTATTTTTACATATATTTCATTACAAATTTACCTTATTTTATGTTTATTTTGTATATATATTTCATTCAATTTTAAATTATTTTATGTGTATATTTGTATTTGTATTTAGGTTATTTTATATGTATTTTCTATATATATTTTCATCCAAAATTACATTAATTTATTGGTATTTTGTTAATTCAATTCGATACGAATTTAGATTATTTCATAGGTATTTTGTATACATATTTTTATACGCATTTACATTATTTAATGTGTGTTTTGTATATATATATATATATATATATATATATATATATATATATATATATATATATATATATATATATATATATATATATATATATATATATATATATATATATATATATATATATATATATATATATTTTTTTTTTATGCAGATTTACTTTATTTTATGTGCATTTTTGTATATATATATATTTTTTAAAATTTGAGTTATTTATGTGTTTTTTGTATATGTTATCTCATACAAATTTACATTATTTTATTGGTTTTTTTTTATACGTATTTACATTATTTAATGTGTATTTTGTTTATATATTTTATACAAATTTTCGTTATTATATGTGTATTTGTATAAGTATTTTGATACAAATTTACATTATTTTATGTATTTTGTATATATATTCAATTGAAATTTAGCTTATTTTATGTGTATTTTGTATATCTATTTTCATATAAATTTAATTACTTTTGTGTATTTTTGTATATAGTTTTATATAAATGTACGTTATTTTATGTGTATTTTGTATATTTATATTTATACAAAAACACATTCTTTTAATAGTATTTTGTTTATTTATTTTGATACGACTTTACATTATTTTATATGTATTTTGTATACATTTTTTTATACGTATTTACTTAATTTTATATGTATTTTCTATATATATTTTTATAGAAATCTACGTTTTTCTTTTTGTATTCGAATATATATTTTTTAACAAATTTACATTGTTTTATATGTATTTTCCATATCTATTTCAATACAAATTTACCTTATTGTATATGCATTTTGTATATTTATTTTAATACAAATTCAAATATTTTAAGTGTTTTCATATATATATATTTATAAAAAATGTTTTATTTTATGGGTATTTTGCATCTTAATTTTCATACAAATTTACATTATTTTATTAATATTCTGTGTATTTCTTTTGATACGATTTTACATTATTCTATTTGTGTTTTGTATATATATTTTTTTATACATATTTACATTATTTAATGTGTATTTTGTATATATATATATGATTCAAATTTACGTTATTTTAAGTGTATATGTTTATATATTTTCATTCAAATTTACAGTATTTTATGTGTATTTTGTATATGTATTAAAATATAAATTTACCTAATTTTATGTGTATTTTGTATATTTATTTTCATACAAATTTAAATTATTTTTGTGTATTTTTGTATATAGTTTTATACAATTTTAGGTTATTTTATGTGTATTTTGTATATCTATTTTCATACAAATACACATTTTTTTATTGATATCTTGTTTATTTATACTGACGCGAATTTATATTATTTAATGTGTATTTTGTATATATATTTTTATACGTATTTACATCATTTCATGTGTATTTTGTATATATATTCCTTTAGAAATCTACGTTATTTTATGTGAATTCGTATATAGATTTTGAAACAAATTTACACTTTTATGTGTATTTTACATATTTTTTCAATACAAATTTACCTTATTGTATATGCATTTTGTATATTAATTTTAATACAAATTTAATTATTCTATGTGTATTTTTGTATATGTATTTTTATAAAAATATGCTTTATTTTATGGGTATTTTGCATCTTTATTTTCATACAAATTTACATTATTTTATTGATATTCTGCTCATTCATTTTGATACGATTTGACATTATTCTATGTGTATGTTGTATATTATTTTCATACAAATTCAAATTAATACTATGTTTTTTTGTATACATTTTAATACAAATTTTAGTTATGTTATGTGTATTTTGTAAATTTCTTTTCATTCAAATATATATTATTTCATTGGTATTTTGTTGATTTATTTTGATACGAATTTACATTATTTTATATGTACTTTGTATATATATTTTTATACGCATTCACATTATTTAATATTTATTTTGAATATATATTTTTATACAAATTCATGGTATTTTATGTATTTGTATATATATTTTCATATAAATTTACATTATTTTATGTGTATTTTGTACATATATTTTATTACAAATTTACCTTATTTTATGTTTATTTTGTATATTTATTTCATTTAATATTAATTTTTTTTATGTGTATATTTGTATTTGTATTTAGGTTATTTTATGTGTATTTTTTATAGATATTATCATCCAAAAATTACATTATTTTATTGGTATTTTGTTAATTTAATTCGATAAGAATTAAGATTATTTCATAGGTATTTTGTATACATATTTTTATACGCATTTACATTATTTAATGTGTATTTTGTATATATATTTTTATGCAAATTTACTTTATTTTATGTGCATTTTTGTACATATATTTTTATAGAAATTTGCGTTATTTTATGTGTATTTGTATATGTTTTCTTATACAAATTTACATTATTTTATTGATATTTTGTTTATTTATTTTGATACGAATTATATGATAATATGTGTATTTTGTACATATTTTTTATACGTATTTACATTACTTAATGTGTATTTTGTTTATATTTTTTTAAACAAATTTACGTTATTATATGTATTTGTCTAAATATTTTGATACAAATTTACATTATTTTATGTATTTTGTATATACATTTCAATTCAAATTAAGCTTATTTTATCTGTATTTTGTATATCTGTTTTCATACAAATTTAATTACTTCTCTGTATTTTTGTATATAGTTTTATACAAATTTACGTTATTTTATGTGTATTTTGTATATTTATATTAAGACAAATACACATTCTTTTATTGGTATTTTGTTTATTGATTTTGATACGATTTTACATTATTTTATGTGTATTTTGCATACATTTTTTTATACGTGTTTACTTCATTTTAAGTGTATTTTGTATATATTTTTATAGATATAGATTTTAATATTTTATGTGTATTTTGGTATATATATTTTTGTAAAAAATGCGCTATTTTATGTGTATTTTGCATCTTTATTTTCATACAAATTTATATTATTTTATTAATATTCTGTGTATTTATTTTGATACGATTTTACATTATTCTATTTGTGTTTTGTATATATTTTTTTTTACATATTTACATTATTTGATGTTTATTTTGTATATATATTTGATACAAATTTACGTTATTTTAAGTGTATATGTTTATATATTTTCATTCAAATTTACATTATTTTATGTGTATTTTGTATATGTATTTCAATACAAATTTACCTAATTTTATGTGTATTTTGTATATTTATTTTCATACAAATTTAAATTATTTCTGTGTATTTTTGTATATAGTTTTTAACAAATTTAGGTAAATTTATGTGTATTTTGTATATCTATTTTCATACAAATACACATTCTTTTATTGATATTTTGTTTATTTATTTTGACGCGAATTTACATTATTTAATATGTATTTTGTATATATATTTTTATACGTATTAACATCATTTCATGTGTATTTTGTATAAATATTTCTATAGAAATCTACGTTATTTTATGTGTATTCGTATATAGATATAGAAACAAATTTACACTTTTATGTGTATTTTTCATATTTTTTCAATACAAATTTACCTTATTGTATATTCATTTTGTATATTAATTTTAATACAAATTTAATTTTTCTATGTGTGTTTTTGTATATGTATTTTTATAAAAATATGCTTTATTTTATGGGTATTTGGCATCCTTATTTTCATAGAAATTTACATTATTTTATTGATATTCTGCTCACTCATTTTGATACGATTTGACATTATTCTATGTGTATTTTGTATATATTTTTCATACAAATTTACGTTATTTTATGTGTATTTGTTTATATATTTTGACACAAATTAACAATAATTTATGTTTTTTTTGTATATATATTTCAAAAGAAATTTACCTAGTTTTATGTGTATTTTGTATATCTATTTTCATACAAATTCAAATTATTTCTAGGTATTTTTGTATATATTTTAATAGAAATTTTAGTTATGTTATGTGTATTTTGTAAATTTATTTTCATTCAAATATATATTATTTTATTGGTATTTTGTTGATTTATATTGATACTAATTTACATTATTTTATATGTTCTTTGTATATATATTTTTATACGCATTTACATTATTTAATATTTATTTTGAATATATATTTTTATTCAAATTCATGGTATTTTATGTGTATTTGTATATATATTTTCATATAAATTTACATTATTTTATGTGTATTTTGTACATATATTTCATTACAAATTTACCTTATTTTATGTTTATTTGGTATGTGTATTTTGTATTTATATTGATACAAATGCACATTCTTTTATTGGTATTTTGTTTATTTATTTTGATTCGAATTTACATTATTTTATGTGTATTTTGTATGTATTTTTTTATACGTATTTACTTAATTTTATGTGTATTTTGTATATATATATTTTTTATAGAAATCTACGTTATTTTATGTGTATTCGTATATATATTTTGAAACAAATTTACATTGTTTTATATGTATTTTTACATATCTCTTTCAATACAAATTTACCTTATTTTGGTATATATTTTTTTATAAGAAATGCGCTATTTTATGGGAATTTTGCATCTTTATTTTCATACAAATTTACATTATTTTATCAATATTCGGTGTATTTATATTGATACGATTTTACATTATTCTATTTGTTTTTTGTATATATTTTTTTATACATATTTACATTATTTAATGTGTATCTTGCATATATATTTTATACAAATTTATTATCTATTATCTATTTTCATACAAATACACATTCTTTTCATGATATTTTGTTTATTTATTTTGACACGAATATACATTATTTAATATGTATTTTGTATATATATTTTTATACGTATTTACATCATTTCATGTGTATTTTGTATATATATATTTCTATAGAAATCTACGTTATTTTATGTGTATTTGTATATATATTTTGAAACAAATTTACATTGTTTTATGTGTATTTTGCATATTTTTTCAATACAAATTTACCTTATTGTATGTGCATTTTGTATATTAATTTGAATTCAAATTTGATTATTCTATGTGTATTTTTGTATATGTATTTTTATAAAAATATTCTTTATTTTATTGATATTTTGCATCTTTATTTTCATGCAAAATTACATTATTTTATTGATATTCTGTGTATTTATTTTGATACGATTTTACATTATTCTATGTGTATTTTGTATATATATTTTATAAAAATGTACGTTATTTTATGTGTATTTATTTTCATTTCATACAAATTTACATTATTTTATGTGTATTTTGTACATGTATTTAAATACAAATTTAACTAGTTATATGTGTATTTTGTATATCTATTTTCATACAAATATACGTTCTTTTATCAGAATTTTGTTTATTTATTTTGATACGAATTTACATTATTTTAGTTGTATTTGGTATATATATTTTTATACTTATTTACATCATTCATATGTATTTTGTATGTATATTTTCATAGAAATTTGCTCTATTTTATATGTATTCGTATATATATTTTGAAACAAATTTACATTATTGATGTGTATTTTGCATATTTATTTTAATACAAATTTTATTATTTTATGTGTTTTTTTGTATGTATATTTTTATACAAATATGCGTTATTATATGGGTATTTTGCATCTTTATTTTCATACAAATCTACATTATTTTATTGATATTCTGTTTATTTATTTTGAAACGATTTTACATTATTCTATGTGTATTTTGTATATATATTTTTATACATATTTACATTATTTAATGTATATTTTGTATATATATCTTATGCAAATTTACGTTATTTTATGCGTATTTGTTTATATATTTTCTTAAGATTTTACATTATTTAATGTGTATTTTGTATATGTATTTCATTTCAAATTTGCATAATTTTATGTATATATATGTATTTAATGTATATTTTGTATATATATCTTATGCAAATTTACGTTATTTTATGCGTATTTGTTTATATATTTTCTTAAGATTTTACATTATTTAATGTGTATTTTGTATATGTATTTCATTTCAAATTTGCATAATTTTATGTATAGTTTGCATATCTATTTTCAAACAAATTTAAATTGTGTTTGTGTATTTTTGTATATATTTTTATACAAATTTTAGCTATTTTATTTGTATTTTGTATATATATTTTCCTACAAATATACCTTCCTATATTGGAATTTTGTTTATTCATTTTGTTACGAATTTACATTATTTTATGTGTATTTTGTACACATATTTTTCTACGTATTTACATTATTTTATGTGTATTTTGTATATATATTTTCATAAAAATCTGCGTTATTTTATTTTGTGTATTCGTATATATTTTGATACAGATTTATATTTTTTGATGTGTTTTTAGCATATCTATTTCAATAAAAAATTTCCTTATTGTGTGTGTATTTTGTATATTCATTTTAATACAAATTTAATTATTTTGTGTGTATTTTTGTATATATATATTTTTTTTAAATATGAATAATTTTATGGGAATTTTGCATCTTTTTTTTTCATAAATTTTCACATTACTTTATTGATATTCTGTATATTTACATTGATACAATTTTACATTATTCTAGGTATATTTTGTATATATTTTTCTTACATATTTACATTATTTAATGTATATTTTGTATATATATATATATATATATATATATATATATATATATATATATATATATATATATATATATATATATATATATATATATATATATATATATATGCAAATTTACGTTATTTTATGTTTGTTTGTTTATATATTTTGATAGAAATTTACAATATTTTATTGGTATTTTGTATATACGTATATTTCAAAACAAATTTACCTAATTTTTTTTTATTTTGTATATCTATTTTCATACAAATTTAAATTATTTCTGTGTTTTTTAGTATAGATTTTAAAACAAATTTTAGTTATGTTATGTGTATTTAGTAAGTTTAATTTCACACAAATGTATATTATTTTATTTGGTATTTTGTTGATTTATTTTGATATGAATTTACATTGTTTTATGTGTAATTTGTATATATATTTTTATACGTATTTACATTATTTAATGTGTATTTTGTATATATATTTTTATACAAATTTATGTTATTTTACGTGTATTTGTATATATATTTTGATACAAATCTACATTAGTATTACGTGTATTTTGTATATATATTTCATTACAAATTTGCCTTATTTTATGTTTATTTTTATATTTATTTTCATTCAAATTTAAATTATTTTATGTGTATATATTTATTTGTATTTACGTTATTTTATATGTATTTTCTATATATGTTTTCATTCAAAATTTCATTATTTTATCGGTATTTTGTTCATTATTTCGATTCAAATTTAGATTATTTCACGTGTATTTTCTATACATATTTTTATTCGCATTTACATTATTTAATGTGTGTTTTGTATATATATTTTTTATACAATTTTACTTAGTTTTATGTGCATTTGTGTTTTTTTTTTATATAAATTAACATTATTTTAAGTGTATTTTGTACTTATTTTACAACAAATTTGACTCATTTATGTGTATTTTGTTTATTTATTTTCATACAAATCTAAATTATTTTATGTGCATTTTTGTACATATATTTTTATTGAAATTTGCGTTATTTTATGTGTATTTTTTATATATTTTTTCATAGAAATTTACATTTTTTTATTGGTATTTTGGTTACGTATTTTGATACGAATTTACATTATTATATGTGTATTTTGTATATATATTGTATACGTATTTTCATTATTAAATGTGTATTTTGTTTAAATATTTTAAAACAAATTTACGTTATTTTATGCGCATCTGTTAAAATATTTTGATACAAATTTACATTATTTTATGTATTTTGTATATATATTTCAATAAAAATTTAGTTTATTTTATGAATATTTTGTATATCTATTTTCATACAAATTTAAATTACTTTTGTGTATTTTTGTATATAGTTTTATACTAATTTACGTTATTTTATGTTTATTTTGTATATTTATTTTCAAACAAATTCACATTCTTCTATTGGTATTTTGTTTATTTATTATGGTACGAATTTACATTGTTTTATGTGTATTTTGTATATTTATTTTTATACGTATTTACATCATTTTATGTGTATTTTTTATTTGTATTTTTATGGAAATTTGCGTTTTTTTATGTGTATTCGTATATATATTTTTAAACAAATTTACATTGTTTGATGTGTGTTTTGCATATCTCTTTCAACTCAAATTTATCATATTGTATGTGCATTTTGTATATTTATTTTAATACAATTTTAATTATTTGATGTTTATATATATATATATATATATATATATATATATATATATATATATATATATATATATATATATATATATATATATATATATATATATATATATATATATATATATATATATATTTTTTTTTTTTTTTATAAAAATATGATTTTTTTTAATGGGTATTTTGCATCTTTATTTTCATACAAATTTACATTATTTGATTGATATTCTGTGTATTTATTTTGATACGATTTTACATTGTTCTATGTGTATTTTGTATATATTTTATTTTACATATTTACATTATTTAATGTGTATTTTCTATATATATTTTATACAAACATACGTTACTTTATGTCTATTTGTTTATATATTTTCATACAAATTTACATTATTTTATGTGTATTCTGTATATGTATTTCAATACAGATTTACCTAATTTTATGTGGATTTTGTATATCTATTTCATACAAATTGAGACTATTTTTGTGTTTTTTTGTATGTATTTTAATACAAATTTTAGGTTTTTTATATATTATTTTCTATATTGATAATCCTACATATTTACATTCTTTTATTGAAATTTAGTTTATTGAATTTGATACGAATGTACCTTATTTTAGATGTATTTTGTGTATATATTTTTATACGTATTTACATCATTATGTGTATTTTTTTTATATATTTTCATAGAAATTTACGTTATTTTATGTGTTATCGTATATATATTTTAATACAAATTTACATTTTTTGATGTGTATTTTGCATATCTTTTTCAATACAAATTTACCTTATTGTATGTGCATTTTGTATATTTATTTTAATACTAATTTAATTATTTTATGTGTATTTTTGTATATATATTTTTATACAAATATGCGTTATTTTATGGGTATTTTGCATCTTTATTTTCATAGAAATTTACATTATTTTATTGATATTCTGTTCATTCATTTTGATACGATTTTACATTATTCTATGTGTATTTTGTATATATTTTTTTTACATTTTTCCTTAATTTAATGTGTATTTTGTATATATATTTTATACAAATTTACGTTACGTTACGTTACGTTACGTTACATGTATTTGTTGATATATGTTGACACAAATTTACAATATCTTATGGGTATTTTGTATATATATTTCAAAAGAAATTTACCTAGTTTTATGTGTATTTTATATATCTATCTTCATACAAATTCAAATTATTTTTGGGTATTTTTTATATATTTTAATACAAATTTTACTTATGTTATGTGTATTTTGTAAAATTTTTTTCATTCAAATATCTATTATTTTATTGGTATTTATTTTATATATTTTGATAAGAATTTACATTATTTTATATGTACTTTGTATTTATATTTTTATACATCATTTAATGTTTATTTTGAATATAGATTTTTATAATAACTCATGATATTTTTTGTGTATTTGCATATATATTTTCATACAAATTTATATTATTTTATGTGTATTTTGTACATATATTTCATTACAAATTTACCTTATTTAATGTTTATTTTGTATATTTATTTCATTCAATTTTAAAATATTTGATGTATATATTTGTATTTGTATTTAGGTTATTTTATGTGTATTTTCTATATATATTTTCATCCAAAATTCCATTATTTTATTGGTATTTTGTTAATTTAATTCGATACGAATTTAGATTATTTCATAGGTATTTTGTATACATATTTTTATACGCATGTACATTATTTAATGTGTGTTTTGTCTATATATTTTTATGCAAATTTACTTTATTTTATATGCATTTTTGGACATATATTTTTATAGAAATTTGCGTTATTTTATGTGTATTTTGTATATCTTTTCTCAAACAAATTTACAATATTTTATTGGTATTTTGTTTATTTATTTTGATACGAGTTACATTATTATATGTGTATTTTGTACAATTTTTTTATACGTATTTACATTATTTAATGAGTATTTTGTTTATATATTTTTATACAAATTCACGTTATTAAATGTTTATTTTTATAAATATTTTGATACAAATTTACATTATCTTATGTACTTTATATATATATATTTCAACTCAATTTTAGCTTATTTTGTGTGTATTTTGTATATCTATTTTCATAGAAATTTAATTACTTTTGTGTATTTTTGTGTATAGTTTTATACAAATTTACGTTATTTAATGTGTATTTTGTATATTTATATTAATACAAATACACATATATACATTCTTTTATAAATATATATATATTTAAAATGTATGCAAAATAAACATAAACTAATGTAAATTCGTATTTACATTAGTTTATGTTTATTTTGCATACATTTTTTATACGTATTTACTTAATTTTATGTTTATTTTGTATATATATTTTTATAGAAATCTACCTTATTTTATGTGTATTCGTATATATATTTTGAAACAAATTTACATTGTTTATATGTATTTTGCATATCTTTTTCATTACAGGTTTACCTTATTGTATGTGCATTTTGTATATTTATTTTATTACAAATTCAATTATTTTATGTTTATTTTGTATATGTATTTTTATAAAAAATGCGTTATTTTATGGGTATTTTGCATCTTAATTTTCATACAAATTTACATTAATTTATTAACATTCTCTGTATTTGTTTTGATACGATTTTACATTATTCTATTTGTGTTTTTTATATATTTTTTTATATATATTTACATTATTTAATGTGTATTTTGTATATATATTTTATACAAATTTACATTATTTTAAGTGTATTTGTTTATATATTTTCATTCAAATTTACATTATTTTAAGTGTATTTTGTATTTGTATCTAAATACAAATTTACTTAATTTTATGTGTATTTTGTATATTTGTTTTCATACAAATTTAAACTATTTTTGTGTATTATTGTATATAGTTTTATACAAATTTAGGTTATTTCATGTGTATTTTGTATATCTATTTTCATACAAATACACATTCTTTTATTGATATTTTGTTTATTTATTTTGACGCGAATTTACATTATTTAATATGTATTATGTATATATATTTTTATACGTATTTACATCATTTCGTGTTTATTTTGTATATATATTTCTATAGAAATCTACGTTATTTTATGTGTATTCGCATATATATTTTGAAACAAATTTACACTGTTTTATGTGCATTTTGCATATTTTTTCAATACAAATTTATCTTATTGTATGTGCATTTTGTATATTAATTTTAATACAAATTTAATTATTCTATGTGTATTTTTGTATATGTATTTTTATTAAAATATGCTTTATTTTATGGGTATTTTGCATCTTTATTTTCATACAAATTTACATTATTTTATTGATATTCCGTGTATTTATTTTGATTCGATTTTACATTATTTTATGGGTATTTTGTATATATATATATATATATATATATATATATATATATATATATATATATATATATATATATATATATATATATATATATATATATATATATATATATATATATATATATATATATATATATATATATATATATATATATATATATATATATATATATATATATATATATATATATATATATATATATATATATATATATATATATATATATATATATATATATATATATATATATATATATATATATATATATACACATGTAAATATGTATGGAAAGTATATACAAAATACACATAGAATAATGTAAAATCGTATCAATATAAATAAACAGAATATTAATAATATATTATAGATTTGTAGGAAAGTAAAGATGCAAAATAACCATTAAATAAAACATATTTGTATAAAAATGTATATACAAAAATACACAATAAATAATTAAATTTGTACAAAAATAAATATACAAAATGCACATATAATAAGTGTAGTATTATTAGTTGTTGGCAACACTGATTACCACTACCGTTTTCGTTTTGGTAACACTACACTCACTGTTTACACTGTTGTGGTAGGTCCTAGCTATTACACTATTTCTTACTGTTAATGTGCTAGTATTTCTTTATGTTGTTTTGTTTATTGTTATGATTTTCTAATGTTAATGTTTTGTAGCATGATTGTTATGTTATGTGCTTGTGTTCATGTATGCATGAATGTTGTTAGTTATTGTTGTCTGTCTTTCTGTTACAGATGTGGTAGTTTGGTAATGAGTTGAATAAAGCTTGGAATCTGTCACCAAGTGTTTACTTTCATTACAATTTATTCAACTCATTACCCATTATGGCCAAGCTGCTGAAGCCGTCCAGACTGGACACAGATCCCAGCTCACCCACTGCAGCCAAAGAGTGGAAGCACTGGTATAAAACATTCACTAACTTCATAGAAGAAAGTGGAGATGCTGCACCAAACAAGTTTAGGGCGTTAGTGAATTGTGTGTCCCCAAGTGTGTATGAACTCATTGAGGACTGTGGAACTTTTGAGAGTGCAATCACCAAACTGGAGAGTGCTTATGTCAAGTTGCCGAATGAAGTTTTTGCCAGGCATGTTTTGGCGACACGACGACAGCAGTCAGGGGAATCCCTTGACGAATTTCTGAGGGAGCTACATAAGCTAAGCAAGGATTGCAACTTCCAGGCAGTCACAGCTGAGCAATATCGGCAGGAGCTAGTACGTGATGCGTTTATCAATGGTATTGCCTCAGCATTTATTCGTCAGCGCCTTTTAGAAAATAAGTCACTGAACCTGGAGGCTGCATACAGTCAAGCCCGTACATTGGATCTTGCCCAGCGTAGTGCCGACGCGTATACATCTGCACGAATTCCTCATACTGCTGCTTTAGTTCCGGAGCAGCAGGCACAGCCCAGTGGTGACCAGCAGCAGCAGCCAACAAAAGAGGAAGCAGAAAGAAGTCCACCTGGAGATTCAGCTGTTGCTGCTGCTTACCTATCTAAGAGGAAATGCTATTTTTGTGGTAATGCACTCCACAGAACAGGTAGAGTGAGTTGTCCTGCACGCACTGTTACATGTAACAAATGTGGTAAAACAGGTCATTTTGCTAAAGTCTGTAAATCAAAGGCTTCAGGTAGTACTACTGCTGCATTGTATAACCCCACTCTGCTTACAATAGCTGCCACTTATCCGAAGAATCTTTCACATGCAGCAACAAACATCACTGTAAATGGCCACTCATTGAAGGCACTAATTGATTCTTGTAGCTCAGATAGTTTTATACGTGAGGAAGTAGCACAGAAACTAAATTTGACAATAGTTCCTGTAGGTGCAGCAGTCTCAATGGCTTCAAAATCTTTAAATGCTAGTTCCCCTGGGTTTGTTACAGCAGACTTAGTGCATCTTGATCAAAGATATCCTTGTATCCAGCTAGGGGTCCTGAAGGATTTATGTTGTGATGTTATCTTAGGTTATGACTTTCAAAAGCAACACCGGAGCGTAACTTTTCAATATGGAGGGAATAAACCAAGTTTAAAGATATCTGGTGCCAAACCTGTCTGTGTATTAGCAACAGCTGATATCGATGAACCGTCATTGTTTCCGAACTTGCCTCGACAGTGTAAACCCGTTGCAGTCAAATCAAGACGCTATAGCCAAGATGACCAGCTGTTTGTAAAAGACCAGATATCACATTTACTATCTGAAGGTATCATTGAGCCAAGTATATCCCCTTGGAGAGCACAGGTTGTAGTAGTCAAAGACCCACTTGCCAGGCACAAAAAGAGACTTTGCATTGATTATTCCCAGACCATTAACCAATACACAGAACTAGATGCATACCCCCTCCCAAAGATAGAGGATATGGTGCATGACCTTGCAAAATATAAGGTGTTCTCCACATTTGACTTGAAGAGTGCATATCACCAAATCAGCATTAAAGACAGTGAGAGAAAGTACACTGCTTTTGAGGGTGCAGGAGATTGTTTCAGTTTGTAGGATTCCATTTGGTGTCACGAATGGTGTAGCTGCATTCAAAGAGCTATGGACAAACTAGTTGAAGATGAGAACCTCAAAGATACTTTTCCATATCTAGATAACATTACTGTAGGTGGATCAACTCAGGCTGAACATGATGAAAACGTTCAAAACTTCTTGGAGGTGGTTCAGAAACGGAAGCTTACCCTCAATGAATCGAAATCGGTTGTGTCTGTTCCTACTATCAATGTTCTAGGGTATTGTGTCGGTAATAATGTGATAAGGCCTGACCCTGACAGATTACGTCCTCTTCAAGAATTACCGCCTCCCACAAATATGGGGTCTCTACGAAGAGCTCAAGGGTTGTTTGCATATTATGCCAAATGGATCCCTGGTTTTTCTGATATGATTCATCCTTAGTGAACACAAAACCTTTTCCACTGAGTGAGCCAGCACTAGCTGCTTTTAACTCCTTAAAAAAACAACTTATGGATGTTTCACTACGGTCTGTGGATGAGAGCCTTCCCTTTGTTGTGGAGTGTGATGCTTCGGAAGTTGCTGTCTCGGCAGTCTTAAACCAGGGTGGCCGGCCGGTAGCTTTCATGTCGAGAACGCTCCAGGGTAGTGAGTTACATTATCCAGCAGTGGAAAAGGAGGCTACAGCTATTATCGAAGCTGTTCGCAAGTGGAGCCATTTCTTAGCGAGACGACATTTTACTCTGATTACTGATCAGCGATCTGTGATGTTTATGTTAGACAGCAGGAAGAGAACTAAAATAAAGAATAACAAGATACAAGAGTGGAGGTTGGAGCTGGCGTCGTACAGCTATACCATACAGTATCGCCCTGGGAAACAGAATATTGCACCGGACACCCTGACTCGTGCCCATTGTTGTTCTATTTCTGTAATGTCAAATCTCGCTGACATCCATGAGAACCTCTGCCATCCTGGGGTCACTCGCCTTTTGCACTTTGTGCGATCCAAAAACCTCCCCTTTTCAACAGATGACGTGAAAAGAGTGTGTGCTTCTTGTAAAATATGTGCACAACAAAAGCCACAATTCCATCGTCCAGGAAAAGGTGTCCTCATAAAGGCCACCCAGCCAATGGAACGTCTTAGTATTGATTTCAAGGGGCCTCTGCCCTCTACCACGAACAATAAGTACATTCTTACGGTTATTGACGAGTATTCACGTTTCCCCTTTGTGTTTCCCTGTCCAAACATGCATTCAAAAACAGTGATCAAATGTCTTGAATCTATATTTAGTCTTTGTGGAATGCCTAGTTTTATTCATTCAGATCAAGGTCCTTCTTTCATGTCCCAGGAACTGAAAACATACCTTTCTCAGAAAGGGGTTGCAACAAGCAGAACAACATATTATCATCCAATGGGGAATGGCCAGGTTGAGAGATACAACGGTATTATTTGGAAATCTATTTGTTTAATACTTGAAACTCGAGACTTGAAGACTCAACACTGGGAGATAGTACTTCCTGAGGTTTTGCATTCAGTTAGGTCGCTCTTATGTACAGCAACCAATGAGACCCCTCATGAACGTTTCTTTAGGTTTCGGCGACGCTCTGGTCTTGGAAATACATTACCATCATGGCTTTTGACTCCTGGACCCGTACTATTGCGACGACATGTTAGGTCTAGCAAGCATGAACCGTTAACTGATCAGGTTCAACTCACGAATGCAAACCCAATGTATGCAAATGTCAAATTTCCAGACGGAAGAGAATCAACTGTGTCTACTCGTGACTTAGCTCCAAGTCCCAAGGGTGCGACGATTCCTGTGCACCAGGTTGAATCGTTAAGAGAGATGGAGTCCCCAAACACACCTGGAGTGCAGGATACACAAACTCTTGTTGCACCTGAATTGCAGGACGCACAAACTCATGATAGTTCGCAGACTCATGATAGCCGTGATTCTCATGTGCCCATTGAGCCCACTGAGCTAAGAAGATCCACTCGTGTGTCAAGGCCTCCTGATCGCTACGGATGGGATTAAATCGTTTGTTTTGTTTAACGTTGAATTTTTCTAGGAGGGGAGAATGTAGTATTATTAGTTGTTGGCAACACTGATTACCACTACCATTTTCGTTTTGGTAACACTACACTCACTGTTTACACTGTTGTGGTAGGTCCTAGCTATTACACTATTTCTTACTGTTAATGTGCTAGTATTTCTTTATGTTGTTTTGTTTATTGTTATGATTTTCTAATGTTAATGTTTTGTAGCATGATTGTTATGTTATGTGCTTGTGTTCATGTATGCATGAATGTTGTTAGTTATTGTTGTCTGTCTTTCTGTTACAGATGTGGTAGTTTGGTAATGAGTTGAATAAAGCTTGGAATCTGTCACCAAGTGTTTACTTTCATTACAATAAGGAAATTTTTTATTGAAATAGATATGCAAAATACACTTTAAACTATGTAAATTTGTTTCAAAATATATATACGAATACACATAAAACAACGTAAATTTCTTTAACAATATATTTACAAAATACGAATATAATGATGTAAATCCGTATTAAAATATATATGCAAAATACACATAAAATAATGTAAATTCGTTTCAAAATAAGTAAAGAAAATTCCAATAAAAGAAAGTACATTTGTAGAAAAATAAATATACAAAATACACATAAAATAACAAAAATTTGTATAAAAATACACTAAAAAAATACACAAAAATAATTTGAGTTTCTATGAAAATAGATATACAAAATACACATAAAATAATGTAAATTTGTATCAAAATATATATACGAGTAAATTTCTATGAAAATATATATATATATATATATATATATATATATATATATATATAAATATATATATATATATATATATATATATATATATATATATATATATATATATATATATATATATATATATATATATAAAATACACATATAATAATGTAAACTCGTATTAAAATAAATAAATAAAATTAAAATAAAAGAATGTATATTTGTAGGAATATAAATATAGAAAATACAAATATAATAACTAAAATTTCTAAAAAAATGTATACAAAAATACAGAAAAATAAGTTAAATTTGTATGAAATAGATATACAAAATACACATGAAATTAGGTAAATTTGTATTGAAATATATATACAAAATACACATAAAATAATGTAAATTTGTATGAAAATATATAAACAAATAAACATAAAATAACGCAAACTTGTATAAAATTTAAATACAAAATATATATTAAATAATGTAAATATTTATAAAAAAACATATACAAAATACATATAGAACAGTGAAAGATCGTAACAAAATAAATGCACAGAATATCAATAAAATAATATAAATTTTTATGAAAATAAAGATGCAAAATACCCATAAGATAACGCATACTTTTATAAAAAAATATATATACAAAAAATTCACATTAAATAAAATGAAAATAGATAAGCAAAATACACATAAAAATAGGTAAATTTGTTTTGAAATATATAAACAAAATACCCAGAAAATACTGTAAATTTGTATCAAAATATAAACAAATACACATAAAATAGCGAAAATTTGTATAAAAACGTATAAACAAATTATACATTCAATAATGTAAATACATATAAAAAATATATACAAAATACACTTAGAATAATATAAAATCGTATCAAAATAAACAGAATATCAATAAAATAATGTAAATTTATATGAAAATAAAGATGCTCATTACCGTTAAAATAACGCATATTTGTATATATATATATATATATATATATATATATATATATATATATATATATATATATATATATATATATATATATATATATATATATATATATATATATATATATATATATATATATATATATATATATATATATATATATATATATATATATATATATATATATATATATATATATATATATATATATATATATATATATATATATATATATATAGCTGTATAGATATGTATATATATATATATATATATATATATATATATATATATATAATACACATAAAATAATTAATTTTGTATTAAAATAAATATATACAAAATTCACATACAATAAGGTAAATTTGTAATGAAATATAAATACAATATACACATAAAATAATGTAAATTTGAATCAAAATATATATACAAATACACATAAAATAACATAAATTTGTATAAAAATATTTATACAAAATACACATTAGATAATATAAATACGATTAAAAATATATATACAAAGAACACATAGAATAATGTTAATTCGTATCAAATAAATAATATAAATATGTGTGAAAATAAATTTACAAAATACACATGACAGCTAAATTTTTTTTTAAAATCTATACAAAAATACACAGAAATAATTGAATTTTTTTTATGAAAATAGATATACAATATACACATAAAATTAGGTAAATTTGTTTTGAAATATATAAACGATATATATATATATATATATATATATATATATATATATATATATATATATATATATATATATATATATATATATATATATATATATATATATATATATATATAGATATATATATATATATATATATATATATATATATATATATATATATATATATATATATATATATATATATATATTTATTTATGGGTATGGTGGCCGAACTGGTAGCGTACTGGGCCCACATTCACCGCGTGATGGACGACGCGGGTTCGAATCCCACGCTACCACTCGGATTTTTAGTCACCGCCGAGTGGCTTAAAACTACCCACATGCTGTCCTGTAGACCACCCATCAACCCGGACTCTAGAGGAAGCCGTCCAAGCGAATCAAGAACGAGTTCCAGGGGCATCATGAGCCAACGCAAGATGGCGCCACTATAAACACTCGCCTGCGCCAGAACAGGCTGGGCCGACCATCAGGCCCCACCTGGAAGAAACTTGGGCCGACCATCAGGCCCCACCAGGAAGATGCCTACCAGCGCAACAGGCAACAACGTAAAAAAAAAAAAATATATATATATATATATATATATATATATATATATATATATATATATATATATATATATATATATATATATATATATATATATATATATATATATATATATATATATATATATATATATATATATATATATATATAGATATATATATATATATATATATATATATATATACATATATATATATATATATATATATATAATACACATCAAATAATATAAATTCGTATCAAAATAAATCAACAAAATTTCATTAAAAGAATGTACATTTGTAAGAAAATAAAAATACAAAACCAAATAAAATAACTAAAATTTGTATAAAAATATATTCAAAAATACACAATTTTTTTTTTAATTTGTATGAAAATAGATATACAAAATACACATAAAATTAGGTAAATTTATACTGAAATACATATACAAAATACATATAAAATAATGTAAATTTGCATAAAAATATATAAGCAAATACACATATACACATAAAATAACGTATATTTGTATAAATTATATATACAAAAAACAGATTAAATAATGTAAATATGTATAAAAAAATATATACAAAATACACATAGAATAATGTAAAATCGTATCAAAATAAATTCACAGAATATCAATAAAACAATGTAAATTTGTACAAAAATAAGGATGCAAAATACCCATAAGATTACGCATATTTTTATAAAAGTATATATATAAAATACAAATATAATAATTAAATTTGTATGAAAATAAATATACAAAAAATATATACATTAAGGTAAACTTGAATTGAAATAGATATGCAAAATACACATAAAACAATGTAAATTTGTTTCAAAATATATATAAGAATACACATATAAATAACGTAAATATTTATAAAAATATATAAAAAAATACACATAAACTGATGTAAATAAGTATAAAAATATATATACAAAATACACATAAAACAATGTAAACTCGTATCAAAATAAATAAACAAAATACAAATAAAAGAATGTGTATTTATATGAAAATAAATATAAAAAAACACATAAAATAACGAAAATTTGTTTAAAACTATATACAAAAATATACAAAAAATTTAATATTTGTATGAAAATAAATACAAAATATACACATACAATAAGCTAAATTTGTATTGAAATATATATACAAAATACATAAAATAACGTTAATTAAAAAATAAATATATATATATATATATATATATTTATATATATATATATATATATATATATATATATATATATATATATATATATATATATATATATATATATATATATATATATATATATATATATATATATATATATATATATATATATATATATATATATATATATATATATATATATATATATATATATATATATATATATATATATATATATATATATATATATATATATATATATATATATATATATATATATATATATAAAATATATATTAAATACACATAGAATAGTGAAAAAAATATATAATAAATACACAGAATATCAATAAAATAATATAAATTTGTATGAAAATAAATATGCAAAATAACCATAAAATAACGCATATTTGCATAAAAATATATATACAAAAATACACATAAAATAATAAAATTTATATTAAAATCTATACAAAAATACACAAAAATAATTAAAATTTGTATGATAATAGATATACAAAATACACATAAAATAAGCAAAATTTGTATTGAAATATATATACAAAATGCTTTAAAAAATGTAATTTTGTTTCAAATATTTAATCAAATACACAAATAACGTATTTTTTTATAATATATATATATATATATATATATATATATATATATATATATATATATATATATACATATATATATATATATATATATATATAAGATACATATTATATAATGTATATACATATACAAAATATATACAAAATACACATTTTATAATGTTAATAAATTTCAAAATAAATAAAAAAAATACTAATAACGTAATGTAAGTTTGTATGAAAAAACGTATACAAAATACACATAAAATAATGAAAATTTCTATAAAGTATATGTACAAAAATGCACAAAAAAATAATTTAAATTCGTTTGAAAAAAAAAAATATATATATATATATATATATATATATATATATATATATATATATATATATATATATATATATATATATATATATATATAGATTTATATATATATATATATATATATATATATATATACAAAATACACAGAAAATAAGGCAAATTCGTATTAAAATAAATACAGAGTACACATAAAATAATGTAAATTTGTATAAAAGAAAACAAAATGCACATAAAATAAAGTTCATTTGTATAAAAATATATTAACAAAACACTCATTAAATAAAGTAAATGCGTATATGTATACAAAATACACATGTAATCATTTAAATTGATATCGAAATAAATAAACAAAATACCAATAAAATAGTGTAATTTTGAATGAAAATATATATACAAAATACACATAAAGTAGCGTATATACAAATTCAAATATACACAGAAAATAATTAAAATTTGAAGGAAAATAAATATACAAAATAAACATAAAATAAGGAAATATTTAATGAAATATATATACAAAATACACATAAAATAATGTAAATTTATATCAAAATATATATACAAATACACATAAAATAACATAAATTTGTATCATAATATATATACAAAAAAACACATTAAATAATGTAAATAAGAATAAAAATATATATAAAAAGTACAGATAAAATAAAATAGATTTGTTTCAAAATAAATCAACGAAATACCAATAAAATCATATAAATTTGTGTGAAAATAAGTTTACAAAATACACATAACATAACTAAAATTTGTATTTAGATCTATTCAAAAATACACCGAAATAAATATATAAATATATAAAAAATACCCATAACATATTGCAAATTTTTATCAAAATATATAAACAAATACACATAAAATAACGTAAATCTGTATGGAAATATATTTACAAAATATACATTAAATAATGTAAATATGTATAAAAAATATATACAAAATGCACAGAGAATGATATAAAATCGTATCAAAATAAATATACAAAATATGAATAAACTAATGTAAATTTGGATGAAAATAAAGATGCAAAATACCCATAAAATAACGCATATTTGTTATATATATATATATATATATATATATATATATATATATATATATATATATATATATATATATATATATATATATATATATATATATATATATATATATATATATATATATATATATATATATATATATATATATATATATATATATATATATATATATATATATATATATATATATATATATAAACAAAAATACACACAAAATAATTAGACGAATTAAAATTAATATACAAAATCCACGTACAATAAGGGAGATATGTATTGAAATAGATATTCAAAATACACATAACATAATGTAAATTTGTATCAAAATATATAAACGAATACACATAAAATAACGTAAAAATATATATACAAAATACACATTAAATAAAGTAAATACGCATAAAAATATAAATAAAGTAAAATTGTATCAAAATGAATCAACAAAATACAAATAAAATAATATAAATTTGTGTGAAAATAAATTTACAAAATACACATAACATAACTAAAATATATATTAAAATATATACAAAAATACCAAAAAATAATTTTAATTTGTATGAAAGTAGATATAGAAAATACATATAAAAATAGGTCATTTTTTTTCAAATATATATGCAAAACCCATAAATATTGTAAATTTGTATAAAAATATATAAACAAATACACATAAATTAACGTAAATTTGTATAGTATAATATATACAAACTATCCATTAAATATTGTAAATATGTATAGAAAATACATACAAAATAGACATAGATTAATGTAAAATCGAATCAATATGAATAAACAGAATATCAATAAAATAATGTAAGTTTGTATGAAAATAAAGATCCAAAATACCCATAAAATAACGCATATTTGTATAAAAATATATATACAAAAATACACATAAAATAATTAAATTTTTATTAAAATAAATATACAAAATACACATAAAATAAGGTAAATTTGTATTGAAATAGATATGCA
Organism: Eriocheir sinensis; assembly: GCF_024679095.1. Lineage (NCBI taxonomy): Eukaryota > Metazoa > Arthropoda > Malacostraca > Decapoda > Varunidae > Eriocheir > Eriocheir sinensis. The sequence continues at coordinate 303,488 of NW_026111701.1, forward strand.
AAATACACATCATATAATGTAAATTTGTATGAAAATATACACATAAAATAACGTAAATTTGTATAAAAATATATAAACAAAATATACATTAAATAATGTAAATACGTATACAAAATAAATACAAAATACACATATTATAACGTAAATTCGTATCAAATTAAATAAACACAATACCAATAAAATAATGTAAATTTGTATGAGAAAATATATAATAAATACACATAAAATAACGCAAATTTCTATAAAAATGTATGTAGAAAATTGAACATAAGATATTTTAAATATGTATGAAAAAAAATATACAAATTACGCATAAAATAAGGAAAATTTTTATTCAAAAAATACAGAATACACATAAAATAATGTAAAATTGATTGAAAAAACAACACAAATGCACATAAAATAAAGTAAATTTGTATAAAAATATATATATAAAAACACACATTAAATAATGTAAATGCGTATAAAAATATGTATACAAAATACACATGAAATAATCTAAATTCGTATCGAAATAAATAAACAAAATACCAATAAAGTAATTTAATTTTGAATGCAAATATATATAAAAAATACACATAAAATAATTTAAATACAAATACAAATATGCACATAGAATAATTTAAATTTGAATGAAAATAAATATATAAAATGAACATGAAATAACGTAAATTTGTAATGAAATATCTATACAAAATACAGGTAAAATAATGTAAATTTGTATAAACATATATATGCAAAATAAACATTAAATAATGTAAATACGTATAAAAATATATATACAAAGTACAAATAAAATAATGTAAATTCGTATCAAAATAAATCAACAAAATACTAATAAAATAATGTAAATTTATTTGAAAATTAATTTACAAAATACACATAATACAACTAAAATTTGATTTAAAATCTATACAAAAATGCATAGAAATACTTTAAATTTGTATAAAAATTAATATACAAAATATACTTAAAACTAGGTAATTTTTTTATGAAATATATATACAAAATACCAATAAAATATTGTAAATTTGCATCAAAATATATAAACAAATACATATAAAATAACGTACATTTGTAAAAAAATCTATACACAAAATATCCATTAAATAATGTATATATGTATAAAAATATATACAAAATACACATAGAATAATATAAAATCGTATCAAAATAAATAAACAGAATATCAATAAAAAAATGTAAATTTGTATGAAAATAAAGACGCAAAATACGAATAAAATAAACATATTTGTATAAAAAACATATGTACCAAAATAAAACATGAAATAATTAAATTTGTATTAAAATAAATATACAAAATGCACATACAATAAGGTATATTTGTATTGAAAAACATATGCAATATACAAATAAAATAATATAAACTTGTATCAAAATATATAAACGAATACACATAAAATAACGTAAATTTCAGTGAAAAATTATATACAAAATACACATAAAATGATGTAAATACGTAGAAAATTATATATACAATTTTTTTTTTTTTTTTTTTTTTTTTACAGCAAAGGAGACAGTTCAAGGGCACACAAAAAGCAAACATTAATAAAAAAAAAAAAGCACGCTACTCACTGCTCCTAAAAAGAATCCAAAGAGGTGGCCGAAAGATAGGTCAGTTTCGGGAGGAGAGGTGTCCTGATACCCTCCTCTTGAAAGAGTTTAAGTCGTAGGCAGGAGGAAATACAGATGAAGGAAGATTGTTCCAGAGTTTACCAGCGTGAGGGATGAAAGAGTGAAGATGCTGGTTAACTCTTGCATAAGGGGTTTGGACAGTATAGGGATGAGCATGAGTAGAAAGTCGAGTGCAGCGGGGCCGCGGAGGGGGAGGTATGCAGTTAGCAAGTTCAGGAGAGTAGTCAGCGTGGAAATATCGATAGAAGATAGAAAGAGGCAACATTGCGGCGGAATTTAAGAGGTAGAAGACTATCAGTATGAGGAGGAGAGCTGATGAGACGAAGAGCCTTAGCCTCCACTCTGTCCAGAAGAGCTGTGTGAGTGGAGCCCCTCACACATGAGATGCATACTCCATACGAGGGCGGACAAGGCCCCTGTATATGGACAGCAACTGTGCAGGGGAGAAGAACTGGCGGAGACGGTACAGAACGCCCAGCCTCGAGGAAGCTGATTTAGTAATAGATGAGATATGAAGTTTCCAGTTGAGATTTTGAGTTAAGGATAGACCGAGAATGTTTAGTGTTGAGGAAGGTGATAGCTGGGTGTTGTCAAAGAATAGGGGATAGTTGTTTGGAAGATTGTGTCGAGTGGATAGGTGGAGAAACTGTGTTTTTGAGGCGTTGAAGGACACCAGGTTCTTCTTGCCCCAATCGGAAATAATAGTAAGGTCTGAGGCTAAGCGTTCTGCAGTCTCCAGCCTTGAGTCGTTAAGTTCCTGAAGGGTGGGTCTTCTATTAAAAGAAGTTGAATAATGCAGAGTGGAATCATCGGCGTAGGAATGGATAGGACAGTTCGTTTTGGAAAGAAGATCATCAATGAACAACAGAAAAGAGTGGGAGATAGGACAGAACCCTGTGGGACACCACTGTTAATAGATTTAGGAGAAGAACAGTGACCGTCTACCACGGCAGAAATAGAACGGTCAGAAAGGAAACTGGAGATAAAGGTACAGAGAGAAGGATAGAAACCGTAGGAGGGTAGTTTTGAAAGCAAAGATTTGTGCCAGACCCTATCAAAAGCTTTTGATATGTCCAGCGCAATAGCAAAAGTTTCACCGAAACGGCTAAGAGAGGATGACCAAGAGTCAGTTAAGAAGGCTAGGAGATCACCAGTAGAACGCCCCTTGCGGAACCCATACTGGCGATCAGATAGAAGGTCAGAAGTGGAAAGGTGCTTTTGAATCTTCCGGTTAAGGATTGATTCAAAAGCTTTAGATAGACAAGAAAGTAAAGCAATAGGACGGTAGTTTGAGGGATTGGAGCGGTCACCCTTCTTAGGTACAGGCTGTATGAAGGCATACTTCCAGCAAGAAGGAAAGGTAGATGTTGACAGGCAGAGGCGAAAGAGTCTGACCAGGCAGGGTGACAGCACGGAGGCACAGTTTGTAAGGACAATAGGAGGCACTCCATCAGGTCCATAAGCCTTCTGAGGATTGAGGCCAGAGAGGGCATGGAAAACATCATTTTGAAGAATCTTTATAACAGGCATAAAGGAGTCAGAGGGGGGATGAGTAGGAGGAATATGCCCAGAATCGTCCAGAGTGGAGTTTTTAGAAAAAGTTTAAGAGAAGAGTTCAGCCTTAGAGATAGATGAGACGGCAGTGTTGCCGTCAGGACTGAGGAGTGGAGGGAAAGATGAAGAAGTGAAGTTGGAGGAGATGTTTTTGGCTAGATGCCAGAAGTCACGGGAAGAGTTAGAGAAAGCAAGGTTTTGACATTTTCTATTAATGAAAGAATTTTTGGTTAGTCGGAGAATAGATTTGGCACGATTTCGGGCAGAAATGTAAAGTTCATAATTAGCATTAGTTTGAAGGCTCTGGTACCTTTTGTGAGCTACCTCTCTATCATTGACAGCACGAGAACAAGCGTGATTAAACCAAGGCTTTTTTGCGTGAGGAGTAGAGAAAGAACGAGGAATGTATGCCTCCATTCCAGAGACAATCACCTCTGTGATGCGCTGAGCACACACAGAGGGGTCTCTATCCTGGAAGCAATAATCATTCCACGGGAAATCGGAAAAGTACATCCTCAGGTCGTCCCATCGAGCTGAAGCAAAATGCCAGAAGCATCGCCTCTTCGGTGGGTCCAGAGGGTGTACAGGAGCGATAGGACAGGATGCAGAAATAAGATTGTGATCGGAGGAGCCCAACGGAGAGAACAGTTTGACAGAATAAGCAGAAGGGTTTGAGGTAAGGAAGAGGTCTAGAATGTTGGGCCGATCTCCAAGACGGTCGGGAATACGTGTAGGGTGCTGGACCAACTGCTCTAGGTCGTTGAGGATAGCAAAGTTGTAGGCTTGTTCACCAGGATGGTCAGTGAAAGAGGATGAAAGCCAAAGCTGGTGGTGAACATTGAAATCTCCTAGGATGGAGATTTCAAATGCACTTAATATGATGTAAATTCATATCAAAATAAATGAGCAAAATTCCAAAAAAAAAAATGTATATATGTACAAAAATAAATATACAAAATACACTTAAAATAACAAAAATTTGTATGAAATTTATACAAAAATACACAAAAATATTTTAAATATGTATGAAAATATATATACAAAATACACATAAAATTAGGTAAATTTGTATTCAAATATATATAAAAAATACATATAAAATAATGTAAATTTGTATGAAAATATATAAACAAATACATATAAAATAACGTAAATTTGTATGAAATATATATACAAAATACAAAATACAAAATACGTATACAAAATATATACAAAATACACATATAATAATGTAAATTCGAATCAAAATAAATAAACTAACAATAAAATAATAAAAATTTGTATGAGAAAAGATATACAAAATACACATAAAATAACGCAAATTTCTATAAAAATATATGTAGAATAATGCACGTAAAATAATTTAAATTTGTATGAAAATAAATATACAAAGTACGCAGAAGGCAAGTTTGTATTAAAAAAAATACAAAATACAAATAAAATAATGTAAATTTGAATGAAAATACAACACAAATCCACACAAAATTAAGTAAATTTGTATATATATATATATATATATATATATATATATATATATATATATATATATATATATATACATATATATATATATATATATATATATATATATATATATATATATATATATATATATATATATATATATATATATATATATATATATATAAATATACATATATATTCATAATCAATAATCTAAATTCATTAAAAACAGAATACCAATAAAGTAATATAATTTTGAATGTAAATATATATACAAAATACACTTGAAATAACTTAAATACAAATACAAATATGCACATAAAATAATTAAAATTTGAATGAAAATAAATATATAAAATAAATATAAAATAAGGTAATTTTGTAATGAAATATCTATACAAAATACACACAAATTTATGTAAATTTTTATGAAAATATAGGTCCAAATACGCATTAAATAACATAAATTTGTATAAAAATATATATACAAAATACACATAAAATAATGTAAATTTGAATGAAAAAACAACACAAATCCACACAAAATTAAGTAAATTTGTAAATATATATATATATATATATATATATATATATATATATATATATATATATATATATATATATATATATATATATATATATATATATATATATATATATATATATATATATATATATATATATATATATATATATATATATATATATATATATATATATATATATATATATATATATATATATATATATATATATATATATATATATATATATATATATATATATGTATATATATATATATATATATATATATATATATATATATATATATATATATATATATATATATATAAATTTGTATATATATATATATATATAAATACATAATATAATATATATAAATTTGTATAAAAATATATACAAAATACACATTAAATAATGTAAATACGTATAAAAAAAATTTTTACAAAGTACACATAAAATAATGTAAATTCGTATCAAAATAAATCAACAGAATACCAATAATATAATATAAATTTGTTTGAAAAAAAAATTACAAAATATACATAATATAACTAAAATTTGTATTAAAATCTATACAAAAATGCACAAAAATTATTTAAATTTGTATAAAAATTGATATACAAAATACACATAAAAATAGGTAAATTTGTTCTGAAATATATATGCAAAATTCCACATAAAATATTGTAAATTTGTATCAAAATATATAAACAAACACACATAAAATACCGTACATTTGTATAAAAATATATATACAAAATATCCATTAAATAATATAAATATGCATAAAAAATATATACAAAATACACAGAATAATATCAAATCGTTTCAAAATAAATAAAAAGACTATCAATAAAAAAATGCAAATTTGTATGAAAATAAAGATGCAAAATACCAATAAAATAAGCATATTTGTATAAAAAACATATGTACCAAAATAAACATGAAATAATTAAATTTGTATTAAAATAAATAAACAAAATGCACAAACAATAAGGTAAATTTGTATTCAAATAGATATGCAATATAAACATAAAATGATGTAAACTTGTATCAAAATATATATAGAAATACACATAAAATAGCGTATATTTCTATGAAAAAATATCTACAAAATACACATAAAATGATGTAAATACGTAGAAAATTATGTATATACAATATACATCTAAAATGATGTAAATTCGTATCAAAATAAATGAACAAAATTCCAATAAAAGAATTTATATATGTAATAAAATAAATATATAAAATACACATAAAGTAACAAAAATTTGTATAAAAATATATACAAAAATACTCAAAAATAGTTTAAATATGTAAGAAAATATATATACAAAATACACATAAAATTAGGTAAATTTGTATTGGAATACATATACAAAATGCATATGAAATAATGTAAATTTGTATGAAAATATATAAAGATAAAATACACATAAAATAACGTATATTTGTATAAAACTATATACAAAAATACATAAAAATAATTTAAATTTGTATGAAAAAAGATAGACAAAATACATATAAAACTAGCTAAATTTGTTTTGAAATATATATACAAAGTACACAAAATAGTGTAATTTTCTACCAAAATATTTAAACAAATACACATAAATAAGGTAAATTTTTATAAAAAATATATATAAAAAAATACTCATTAAATAATGTGAATACGTATATCAAATATATACAAAAACACATATAATAATGTAAATTGGTATCAAAATAAATAAATAAAACACCAATAACGTAATTTAAATTTGCTTAAAAATAAATATACAAAATACATATAAAATAACTCATATTTCTTTAAAATATATGTACAAAAATGCACATAAAATAATTTAAATTTGTATGAAGATGAATATACAAAATACACATAAAATACGGCAAATTTGTATTAAAAAATACAGAATACACATAAAATAATGTAAATTTGTATAAAAAAGAACACAAATGCACATAAAATAAAGTAAATTTGTATAAAATTATATAATCAAAAGACACATTAAATAATGTATATTCGTATAAAAATATTTATACAAAATACACATGAAATAATCTAGATTCGTATCAAAATAAATGAACAAAATACCAATAGAATATTGTAATTTTGAATGAAAATATTTATCCAAAATACAAAAATGCATATAAAATAACGTAAATACAAATACAAATATACAAATAAAATAATTTAAATTTGACTGAAAATAAATGAACAAAATGAACATAAAATATGTTAAATTTGTAATGAAATATATAAACAAAATATACATAAAATAATGTAAATTTGTATCAAAATAGATATACAAGTACACATAAAATAATACAAATTTGTATAACAATATATATTAGAAATACACATTAAATAATGCAAATATGTATAAAAAAATATATATACAAAGTACAGATAAAATAATGTAAACTCGTATTAAAATAAATTAACAAAATACCAATAAAATCATAGAAATTTCTGTGAAAATAAATTTACAAAATACATATAACATAACAAAAATTTGTATTAAAATCTATACAAAAATATATAGAAATAATTTAAATTCGCCTGAAAATAGATATACAAAATACACGTAAAATTAGGTAATTTTTTTTAATATTCATACAAAATACCCATAAAATATTGTAAATTTATATCAAAATATATAAACAAAAACACATAAAATAACATAAATATGTGTAAAAATATATATACATAATACACATTAAATAATGTAGATATGTATAAAAAATATATACAAAATAAACAGAGAATAATGTAAAATTGTATCAAAAATAAATGAGCAAAATATGAATAAAATACTGTAAATTTGTATGAAAAATGAAGATGCAAATACCCATAAAATAACGTTTATTTGTATAAAAACATGTATACTAAAATACACATAAAATAATTACATCTATATTAAAATAAATATACAAAAAGCACATTCAAAAGGGTGGATTTGTATTGAGAAAGATATGCAAAAAATGTAAATTTGGATCAAAATTTATATAACAATACACAAAAAATTATGTAAATACGTAGAAAAAAATATATATAAAATACACCTAAATTAATGTAAATTCGTATCAAAATAAATAAACAAAATCTCAATAAAAGAAAGTATATTTGAAGGAAAATAGATATTCAAAATACACATAAAATAACAAAAATTTGTATAAAAATATATACAAAAAACAAAAAAAATAATTTATATATGTATGAAAATAGATATACAAAATAAACATAAAATTAGGTAAATTTTTATTGAAATACATATACAAAATACACATAAAATAATGTAAATTTGTATGAAAATATATAAACAAATACACATAAAATAACGTAAATTTGAATAAAATATATATACAAAATACATATTAAATAATGTAAAAAAATGTATAAAATATATATATATATATATATATATATATATATATATATATATATATATATATATATATATATATATATATGTATATATATATATATATATATATATATATATATATATATATATATATATATATAGATATATATATATATATATATATATATATATATATATATATATATATATAATACCTATAGAATAATGTAAAATCGTACCAAAATAAATACACAGAATATCTATAAAATAATATAAATTTGTATGAAAATAAAGATGCAAAATACCCATAAAAAACGCACATATTTTAAAAATATATAAAAAAAAATACACATCAAATAATTAAATTTGTATTAGAGTAAATATACAAAATGCACATACAATAAGGTAAAGTAATATTGAAATAGATATGCCAAATACACATAAAACAATGGAAATTTGTTTCAAAATATATATACAAATACACATAAAATATCGTAAATTTCTATAAAAATATATATAGAAAATACACATAAATTGATGTAAATGCGTATAAACATATATATAAGAAATACACAAAAAATAATGTAAATTCGTATCAAAATAAACAAACAAGATACCAATAAAAGAATGTGTATTTGAATGACAATAAATACACAAAATACACATCAAATAAAGTAAATTTGTATTGAAATATATATACAAAATACATAAAATAATGTAAATTTGTGTCAAAATATTTAAAAAAATACATATAAAATATATAAATTTTTATAAAAACATATAAACAAAATACACATTAAATAAAGTAAATACATATATTTTTGTTTTAAATACACATATAATAATGTAAATTTGTATCAAAATAAATAAACAAAATACCAATAAAATTATGTAATTTTCTATGAAAAAATATATACAAAATACACATAAAATAACGCAAAGTTCTATAAAAATATATGTACAAAAATGCATATAAAATAATTTAAATTTGTATGAAAATAAATATACAAAACACACATAAAATAAGGCAAATTTATATTCAAAAAATACAGAATACACATAAAATCATGTAACTTTGTATAAAAAAAGAATACAAATACACATAAAATTAAGTAATTTTGTATATATATATATATATATATATATATATATATATATATATATATATATATATATATATATATATATATTTACTAATATATATATATATATATATATATATATATATATATGGACGACGCAGGTTCGAATCTCCACGCTACCACTCGGATTTTTCAGTCACCGCCGAGTGGCTTAAAACTACCCACATGCTGTCCTGAAAACCACCCATCAACCCGGACTCTAGAGGAAGCCGTCCAAGCGAAACAAGAACGATTTCCGGGAAGCAGCATGAGCCAATGCAAGATGGCGCCACTATAAACACTCGCCTGCGCCAGAACGGGCTGGGCCGACTATCAGGCCCCACCTGGAAGAAGCCTTGGGCCGACCATCAGGCCCCACCAGGAAGATGCCTCCCGGCGCAACAGGCAGCGACGTAAAATAAAAATAAAAATAAATAAAAAAATAAATAAATAAACAAAATTCCAATAAAAGAATGTATATTTGTAGGAAAAAATATATAAAAAATACAAATAAAATAACTAAAATTTGTATAAAAAATATATACACTAATACACAAAAATAATTTAAATTTGTTTCAAAATAGATATGCAAAATACACATAAAGTAAGGCAAATTTGTATTGAAATACATATACAAAATACACATAATTTTTTACGAAAATATATATACCAAAATACACATAAAATATTTAAATTTGTATTACAATAGATACACAAAATGCACATACAATAAGGTAAATTTGTATTGAAATAGATATGCAAAATACATATAAAACAATGTAAATTTCTTTCAAAATATATATACGAATTCACATAAAATAACGTAGATTTCTATAAAAATATATATACAAAATACACATAAAATGATGTAAATACGTATAAGAAAATGTATACAAAATACACATAAAATAATGTAAATTCGTATCAAAATAAATAAACTAAATGCCAATAAAAGAATGTGTACTTGTATAAATATAAATATACAAAATACACATAAAATAACGTAAAATTGTATAAAACTATATACAAAAAAAAAAAAAATTAATTTGTATAAAAATAGATATACAAAAGACACATAAAATAAGCTAAATTTGAATTGAGATAAATATAGAAAATACATAAAATAATGTAGATTTGTATCAAAATATATATTCAAATAATAACGTAAATTTGTATAAAAATATATAAACAAAATACACATTAAATAATGTAAATACGTATAAAAGATATGTACGTAATGTAAAAATTTATAAAATTAAAGATGCAATATACTCATAAAATAACTCATATTTAAAAAAAATATATACAAAAATACACATAAAATAATTAAATTTGTATTAAAATAAATATACAAAATACACATACAATAAGGTAGATTTTGATTGAAATAGATATGCAAAAAACACATCAAATAAAGTAAATTTGTATCAAAATATATACGAATACACACAATAAAATAACGTAAATTTTTATGAAAATATATATACAAAATACACATTAAATAATGTAAATACATAGAAAAATATATATTCAAAATACACATAAAATAATGTAAACTCGTATCAAAATAAATAAACAAAATTTCCTCTAAAAGAATGTATATTTGTAGGAAAATATATATACAATATACAAATAAAATAACAAAAATTTGTATAAAAATATATACTAAAATACACAAAAAATAATTTAAATTAGTTTGAAAATAGATATGCAAAATACACATGAAATTAGGCAAATTTTTTTTGAAATACATATACAAAATACACATAAAATAATGTAAATTTGTATGAAGCTATATAAACAAATACACATAAGATAACGTAAATTTCCTAAAATATATGTACAAAATATACATTAAATAATGTAAATATGTCTAAAAATATGTATACAAAATACACAGAATAACGTAAAATCGTATCAAAATAAATAAACAGACTATCAATAAAATAATGTAAATTTGTATGAAAATAAAGATGCAAAATACCCATATAATAACGCATATTTGTTTAAAAATATATATACAAAAATACACATAAAATAATTAAATTTGTATCAAAATAAATATACAAAAGGCACATACAATAAAGAAAATTTGTATTGAAATAGATATGCGAAATACACATAAATAATGTTAAATTTGTATCAAAATATATATACGAATACACATAAAATTAAGTAAATTTCTATGAAAATATATATTAAAAATACATATAAAATTATGTATATATGTATAAAAATATATATATATATCAAATACACCTAAAATAATGAAAATTCGTATCAAAATCAATAAACAAAATTCCGATAAAAGAACGTATATTTGTAGGGAAATAAATATACAAAATACACTTAAAATTACGAAAATTTGAATAAAAATATATAATAAATTACACAAAACTAATTTCAATTTGTATGAAAATAGATATACATAATACACATATAATTAGTTAAATTCGTATTTAAATACATGTACAAAATACACATAAAATAATGTAAATTTGTATGAAATGAAAACAAATTCACATAAAATAACGTTCATTTGTATGAAATATATATACAAAATATACATAGAATGATGTAAAATCGTATCAAAATAAATACACAGAGTATCAATAAAATAATGTAAATTTGTATGAAAATAAAGATGCAAAATACTTATAAAATAAAGCTCATTTTTATAAAAATACATATACAAAAATACACATAGAATAATTAAATTTGTATTATTTTATATGTACTTTGTATATATATTTTTTATATGCATTTACATTATTTAATATTTATTTTGAATATATAATTTTTTACAAATTTATGGTATTTTATGGGTATTTGTATATATATTTTCATATAAATTTACATTATTTTATGTGTATTTTGTACATATATTTCATTACAAATTTACCTTATTTTATGTTTATTTTGTATGTGTATTTTGTACATTTATATTTATACAAATACACATTCTTTTATTGGTATTTTGTTTATTTATTTTGATTCGAGTTTACATTATTTTACGTGTATTTTGTTTACATTTTTTTATACGTATTTACTTAATTTTATGTGTATTTTGTATATATTTTTTTTATAGAAATCTACGTTATTTTATGTGTATTCGTATATATATTTTGAAACAAATTTACATTGTTTTATATGTATTTTTGCATATCTCTTTCAATAAAAGTTTACCTTATTGTATGTGCATTTTGTATATTTATTTCAATACAAATTTAAATATTTTATGTGTATTTTGGTATATATATTTTTATAAGAAATGCGCTATTTGATTTGAATTTTGCATCTTTATTTTCATACAAATTTATATTATTTTATTAATATTCGGTGTATTTATTTTGATACGATTTTACATTATTCTATTTGTTTTTTGTATATATTTTTTTTTTTACATATTTACATTATTTAATGTGTATCTTGCATACAAATTTATTATCTATTATTTATTTTCATACAAATACACATTCTTTTCATGATATTTTGTTTATTTATTTTGACACGAATTTACATTACTTAATATGTATTTTGTATATATATTTTTATACGTATTTACATAATTTCATGTGTATTTTGTATATATATTTCTATAGAAATCTACGTTATTTTATGTGTATTCGTATATATATTTTGAAACAAATTTACATTGTTTTATATGTATTTTTGAATATCTCTTTCAATACAAATTTACCTTACTGAATATGCATTTTGTATATTTATTTCAATACAAATTTAAATATTTTATGTGTATTTTGGTATATATATTTTTAGAAAAAATGCGCTATTTTATGGGAATTTTGCATCTTTCTTTTCATACAAATTTACATTATTTTGTTGATATACACATATACATTATTTAATAAGTATCTTGCATATATATTTTATACAAATTTACGTTATTTAAGTGTATTTGCTTATATATTTTCATTCAAATTTACATTATTTTATGTGTATTTTGTATATGTATTTCAATACAAATTTACCTAATTTTATGTGTATTTTGTATATTTCTTTTCATACAAATTTTAATTATTTTTGTGTATTTTTGTATATAGTTTTATACAAATTTAGGTTATTTTATGAAAGCAATTTACATTATTTAATGTGTGTTTTGTATATATATTTTCATGCAAATTTACTTTATTTTATGTGCATTTTTGTAAGTTTGTATTGAAATAGATATGCAAAATACATATAAAACAATGTAAATTTGTTTCAAAATATATATACGAATACACATAAAATAACGTAGATTTCTATAAAAATATATACAAAATACACATAAAATGAAGTAAATACGTATAAAAAAATGAATACAAAATACACATAAAATAATGTAAAATCGTATCAAAATAACTAAACAAAATACCAATAAAAAAATGTGTATTTGTATAAATATAAATATACAAAATACACATAAAATATTGTAAATTTGTATAAAACTATATACAAAAATACACAGAAGTAATTAAATTTGTAGGAAAATAGATATATAAAATACGGCTAAAATAAACTAAATTTGAATTGAAATATATATACAAAATACATAAAATAATGTAAATTTATATCAAAATATTTATACAAATACATATAATAACGTAGATTTGTTTAAAAATATATAAACAAAATACACATTAAGTAATGTAAATACTTATAAAAAATATGTACAAAATACACATATAATCATGTAATTCGTATCAAAATAAATAAACAAAATAACAATAAAATAATATAAATTTGTATGAGAAAATATAAACAAATAACGCAAATTTCTATAAAAATATATGTACATTTTTTTATACGTATTTACTTCATTTTAGGTGTATTTTGTATATATTTTTAGAGAAATCAACGTTATTTTATGTGTATTCGTATATATATTTTGAAACAAATTTATATTGTTTTATATGTATTTTTGAATATCTCTTTCAATACAAATTTACCTTACTGTATATGCATTTTGTATATTTATTTCAATACAAATTTAAATATTTTATTTGTATTTTGGTATATATATTTTTATAAAAAATGCGATATTTTTTGGGAATTTTGCATCTTTATTTTCATACAAATTTACATTATTTTATTGATATTCTGTGAATTTATTTGATACGATTTTACATTATTCTATTTGGTTTTTTTATATATTTTTTTATACACATTTACATTATTTAATGTGTATCTTGCATATATATTTTATACAAATTTACGTTATTTTAAGTGAGTTTGTTTATATATTTTCATTGAAATTTACATTATTTGATGTGTATTTTGTATATGTATTTCAATACAAATTTACCTAATTTTACGTGTATTTTGTATATTTCTTTTCATACAAATTTAAATTATTTTTGTGTATTTTTGTACACAATAAGTTAAATTTATATTGAAATAGATATGCAAACTACATATACAAAACACAAATAGAATAATGTAAAATCGTATCAAATATAAATACACAGAATATTAATAAAATAATGTAAATTTGTATGAAAATAAAGATGCAAAATAGCCATAAAATAACGCATTTTTTATAAAAATATATATACCAAAATACACATAAAATATTAAAATTTGTATTAAAATAAATATAAAAAATGCACATACTATAAGGTAAATATGTATTGAAATAGATATGCAAAATACATATAAAACAATGTAAATTTATTTCAAAATATATATACGAATACACATAGAATAACGTAGATTTCTATAAAAATATATACAAAATACACATAAAATGAAGTAAATACGTATAAAAAAATGAATACAAAATACACATAAAAATCGTATCAAAATAAATAAACAAAATACCAGTAAAAGAATGTGTATTTGTATAAATATAAATATACAAAATACACATAAAATATCGTAAATTTGTATAAAACTATATACAAAAATACACAGAAGTAATTAAATTTGTATGAAAATATATATACAAAATACAGCTAAAATAAGCTAAATTTGAATTGAAATGTACATACAAAATACATAAAATAATGCAAATCTGTATCAAAATATTTATCAAAATACATATAATAACATAAATTTGTTTAAAAATATATAAACAAAATACACATTAAGTAATGTAAATACGTATAAAAAATATGTACAAAATACACATATAATCATGTAATTCGTATCAAACAAAATAAACAAAATATCAATAAAATAATGTAAATTTGTATGAGAAAACATATACAAATACATATAAAATAACGCTAATTTCTATAAAAATATATGTCCAAAAATGAACGTAAAATAAAGTAACTTTGGATAAAAATATATATACAAAACACACATTAAATAATGTAAATGCGTACATAAAATAACCTAAATTTGTATAAAACTATATACAAAAATACACAAAAATAATTTAAATTTGTATGAAAAGAAATATACAAAATACACATATAATTAGGTTAATTTGTATTGAAATACATCTACAAAATACACATAAAATAATGTAAATTTAAAAGAAAATATATAAATAAATACACATATAATAACGTAAATTTGTATGAAATATATATACAAAATACACATTAAATAATGTAAATATGTATAAAAAAATATATACAAAACACAAATAGAATAATGTAAAATCGTATCAAAATATATACACAGAATATTAATAAAATAACATAAATTTGTATGAAAATTAAGTTGCAAAATACCTATAAAATTATTGATACCAAAATACACATAAAATATTTGAATTTGTATTAAAATAAATATACAAAATGCACATACAATAAGGTAAATTTGTATTGAAATAGATATACAAAATAAATATAAAATAATGTAAATTTGTTTCAGAATATATATACGAATACACATAAAATAACGTAGATTTCTATAAAAATACATATACAAAATACACATAAAATTAAGTAAATACGTATAAAAAAATGTATACAAAATACACATAAAATAATGTAAATTCGTATAATAAACAATATACCAATAAAAGAATGTGTATTTGTATAAATATAAATATACAAAATGCACATAAAATAACGTAAATTTATATAAAACTATATACATAAAATAACGCAAATTTCTATAAAAATATATGTACAAAAATGAACATAAATTAACACACATTAGATAATGTAAATGAGTATAAAAATATGTATACAAAATACCTATGAAATAATCTAAATTCGTATCGAATTAAATTAAGAAAATACCAATAAAATAATGTAATTTTGGATGAAAATATATATACAAAATACACATAAAATAACCTAAATACAAATACAAATATACACATAAAATAATTTAAAATTGAATGAAATAAATATACAAAATAAACATAAAATAAGGTAAATTTGTAATGAAATATATGAAAAAATACACATGAAATAATATGAATTTGTAAGAAAATATATATACAAATACACATTAAATAACATGAATTTGTATAAAATTTGTATCAAAATATATACTTATACACACAATAAAATAACGTAATTTTTTTATGAAAATGTATATACAAAATACACATAAAATAATTTAAATACGTAGAAAAATATATATACAAAAAACACATAAAATAATGTAAATTTGTATGAAAATATATAAACAAATACACATAAAATAATGTAAATTTGGATAAAATATATATACAAAATGAACATTAAATAATGTAAATATATATAAAAAAATATATACAAAATACACATAGAATAATGTTAAATCGTATCAAAATAAATATGTATTTTTCTACGTATTTACATTATTTTATGTGTATATTGTATATATATTTTCATAAAAATTTACGTCATTTTATTGTGTGTATTTGTATCTATTTTGATACAAATTTACATTATTTTATGTGTATTTTGCATTTCTATTTCAATACAAATTTACCTTATATTATGTGTATTTTGTATATTTATTTTAATACAAATTTAATTATTTTATGTGTATTTTTGTAAATATTTTTATTAAATATGAGTTATTTTATGTGTATTTTGTATATCTATGTTCATACAAATTTAATTACTTCTATGTATTTACGTTATTTTATGTGTATTTTGTATATTTATATTTATACAAATACACATTCTTTTATTAGTATTTTGTTTATTTATTTCGATACGAGTTTACATTATTTTATGTGTATTTTGTACACATTTTTTATACGTATTTACTTCATTTTATGTGTATTTTGTATATATATCTTTATAGAAATCTGCGTTATTTTATGTGTTTTCGTATATATATTTTGAAACAAATTTACATTGTTTTATATGTATTTTGCATATCTATTTCAATACAAATTTACCTTATTGTGTGTGCATTTCGTATATTTATTTTAATACAAATTCAAATATTTTATGTGTGTTTTGGTATATATATTTTTATAAAAAATGCGCTATTTTATGGGTATTTTGCATCTTTAATTTCATGCAAATTTATATTATTTTATTAATATTCTGTGTATTTATTTTGATACGATTTTACATTATTCTATTTGTGTTTTGTATATATTTTTTTATACATATTTACATTATTTAATGTGTATTTTGAATATATATTGCATACAATTTTACGTTATTTTAAGTGTATTTGTTTATATATTTTCATTCAAACTTACATTATTTTATGTGTATTTTGTATATGTATTTCAAAAAAAAATTGCCTAATTTTATGTGTATTTTGCCTATCTATTTTCAAACAAATTTAAATAATTTTTGTGTGTTTTTGTATATATTTTTATACAAATTTTAGTTATTTTATTTGTATTTTCTATATATATTTTCCTACAAATATACATTCTTTTATTGGAATTTTATCTATTTATTCTGATACGAATTTACTTTATTTTATGTGTATTTTGTATATGTATTTTTCTACGTATTTACATTATTTTATGTGTATTTTGTATATATATTTTCATAAAAATTAACTTTATTTTATTGTGTGTATTCGTATATAATTTGATACAAATTTTATACAAATTCATGTTATTTTATGTGTATTTGTATATATTTTCATACAAATCTACATTATTTTATGTGCATTTTTACATATATTTCATTACAAATTTACGTTATTTTATGTTTATTTTGAATATTTATTTCCTTCAATTTTAAATTATTTTATGTGTATATATGTATTTGTATTTAGGTTATTTTATGTGTATTTTCTATATATATTTTCATCAAAAATTACATTATTTTATTGGTATTTTGTTAGTTTAATTCGATACGAATTTAG
The DNA here is from genome assembly GCF_024679095.1 of Eriocheir sinensis. Classification (NCBI taxonomy): domain Eukaryota; kingdom Metazoa; phylum Arthropoda; class Malacostraca; order Decapoda; family Varunidae; genus Eriocheir; species Eriocheir sinensis. Next base: position 322,416 of record NW_026111701.1, read on the forward strand.
ATTATTTCATAGGTATTTTGTATACATATTTTTATACGCATTTACATTATTTAATGTGTGTTTTATATATTTATTTTTATGCAAATTTACTTTATTTTATGTGTATTTGTATAGATATAAATATACAAAATGCACATAAAATAAAGTAAATTTATATAAAACAATATACAAAGATACACAGAAGTAATTAAATTTGTATGAAAATAGATATACAAAATACACACAAAATAAGCTTAATTTGAATTGAAATATATGTACAAAATACATAAAATAAAGTAAATTTGTATCAAAATAATTTTACAAATACACATATAATTACGTAAATTTTATATAAAAATATATTAACAAAATACACATTAAATAATGTAATTACGTATAAAAAAATATATACAAAATACATATATAATCATGTAATTCGTATCAAAATAAATTAAAGAAAATACCAATAAAATAATGTAAATTTTTATGAGAAAACATATACAAAATACACATAAAATAAATAAATTTCTATAAAAATATATGTACAAAAATGCACATAAAATAAATTTGCATTAAAAAATATATACAAAACAAACATTACATAATGTAAATGAGTATAAACATATGTATACAAAATACCTATGAAAAAATCTAAATTCGTATCGAGTTAAATAAAGAAAATACCAATAAAATAATGTAATTTTGGATGAAAACATATATAGAAAATACACATAAAATTACGTAAATACAAATACAAATATACACTTAAAATAATTTAAAATTGAATGAAATATATATACAAAATAATCATAAAATAAGGTAAATTTGTAATGAAAAATATGTAAAAATACACGTAAAATAATATAAATATGTATGAAAATATATATACAAATACACATAAAATAACATGAATTTGTATAAAATTTGTATCAAAATAAATAGGAAGACACACAATAAAATAATGTAAATTTTATTAAAATATATATACAAAATACATAAAATAATGTGAATACGTAGAAAATATATATACAAAATACACAAAATAATGTAAAGTCGTATCAAAATAAATAAACAAAACTATAATAAAAGATTGTATATTTGTAGGAAAATATATATACAAAATACAAATAAAATAACTAAAATTTGTATAAAAATAAATACAAAAATACACAAAAATAATTTAAATTTGTTTGAAAATAGATATGCAAAATACACATAAAGTTAGGCAAATTTGTATTGAAATACATATAGAAAATACACATAAAATAATGTAAATTTGTATGAAAATATATAAACAAATACACATAAAATAACGTAAATTTGGATAAAATATATATACAAAATAAACATTAAATAATGTAAATATGTATAAAATATATATACAAAATACACATAGAATAATGTTAAATCGTATCAAAATAAATAAACAGAATATCAATAAAATAATTTAAATTTGTATGAAAATAAAGATGCAAAATACCCATATAATAACGCATATATGCATAAAAATATATATACAAAAATACACATGAAATAATTAAATTTGTATTGAAATAAATATACAAAATGCATATACAATAAAGTAAATTTGTATTGAAATACATATGCAAAATACACATCAATAATGTAAATTTGTATCAAAATATATATACGAATACACATAAAATAGAGTAAATTTCTATGAAAATATACATACAAAATACATATAAAATGATGTAAATAGTATAAAAATATATATACCAAATACACCTAAATAATGTAAATTCGTATCAAAATAAACAAACAAAATTCCGATAAAAGAACGTATATTTGTAGGAAAATAAATATACAAAATACACATAAAATAACGAAAATTTCTATAAAATATATACAAAAAAAAATAATAATTTCAATTTTTATGAAAATTGATATACAAAATACACATATAATTAGTTAAATTTGTACAAATTTGTACATGTACAAAATACACATAAAATAATGAAAATTTGTATGAAATGAAAACAAATACACATAAAATAACGTACATTTGTATTAAATATATATACAAAATACACATCGAAAATAATGTAAAATCGTATCAAAATAAATACACAAAATATCAATAAAATAATGTAAATTTGTATGAAAATTAAGATGCAAAATACCAATAAAATAAAGGATATTTTTTATAAAAATACATATACAAATATACACATTTAATAATTAAATATGTATTAAAATTAATATGCAAAATGCCCATACAATAAGGTAAAATTGTATTGAAAAAATATGGAAAATACACAGATAGCAATGAAAATTTGTTTCAAAATATATATACGAATACACATAAAATAACGGAGATTTCTATACAAATATATATACAAAATACACATGAGATGATATAAATACGTATAAAAATATATATACAAAAAAGACATTAAATAAAGTAAATTCGTGTCAAAATAAATAAAAAAATATCAATAAAAGAATGTGTATTTGTATGAAAATAGATATACAAAATACACATAAAATAACGTAAATTTGTATAAAACTATATACAAAAATTTACAAAAATAGTTTAAATTTGTTTGAAAATAAATATACAAAATACACATAAAATTATGTAAATTTGTTTTGAAATACATTTACAAAATACACATAAAAAAATGTAAATTTGAAAGAAAATACATAAACAAATACACTTAAAATAACGTAAATTTGAATAAAATATGTATATATATATAAATTACAAATTAAGTAATGTAAATATGTATACAAAAAAATATATACAAAACCAAATAATATTAATAAAATAATGTAAATTTGAGCAAAAGACACATAAAATAACGCATTTTTCTTTTAAATATATATACCAAAATACATATAAAAATTTAAATTTGTATTAAAATAAATATACAAAATGCACATACAATAAGGTAAATTTATATTGAAATAGATATGCAAAATACATATAAAACAATGTAAATTTGTTTCAAAATATATATACGAATACACATAAAATAACGTAGATTTCTATAAAAATATATATACAAAATACATAAAATGAAGTAAATACGTATAAAAATGTAAAATACACATAAAATAATGTAAATTCTTATCAAAATAAATAAAATACCTATAAAAATGTGTATTTGTATAAATATATAAAATACATAAAATATCGTAAATTTATATAAAACTATATACAAAAATACACAAAAGTAGTTAAATTGTGTGTATTTTGTACATATTTTTTATACGTATTTACATTACTTAATGTGTATTTTGTTTATATATTTTTAAACAAATCTACGTTATTATATGTATTTGTATAAATATTTTGATACAGATTTACATTATTTATGTATTTTGTATGTACATTTCAATTCAAATTTAGCTTATTTTAGCTGTATTTTGTATATATATTTTCATACAAATTTTATTACTTCTGTGTATTTTTGTATATAGTTTTATACAAATTTACGATATTTTATGTGTATTTTGTATATATATATATTTATATAAATACACATTCTTTTACTGGTATTTTGTTTATTTATTTTTATACGATTTTTATGTGTATTTTGTATTATTTTTTTTATACGTATTTACTTAATTTTATGTGTATTTTGTATATATTTTTATAGAAATCTACGTTATTTTATGTGTATTCGTATATATATTTTGAAACAAATTTACATTCTTTTATATGTATTTTGCATATCTTTTTCAATACAAATTTACCTTATAGTATGTGCATTTTTTATATTTATTTTAATACAAATTTTAATATTTTATGTGTATTTTGGTATATATATTTAAAAAAAAATGCGTTATTTTATGGCTATTTTGCATCTCTATTTTCATACAAATTTACATTATTTTATTAATATTCTGTGTATTTATTTTTGAAACGATTTTACATTATTCTATTTGTGTTTTGTATATATTTTTTTATACATATTTACATTATTTAATGTGTATTTTTTATATATATTTTATACAAATTTACGTTATTTTAAATGTATTTGTTTATATATTTTCATTCAAATTTACATTATTTTAAGTGTTTTTTGTATACGTATTTCAATACAAATGTACCTAATTTTATGTGTATTTTGTATATTTATTTTCCTACAAATTTAAAATATTTTTGTGTATTTTTGTATATAGTTTTATACAAATTTAGGTTATTTTATGTGTATTTTGTATATCTATTTTCATACAAATACACATTCTTTTATTGATATTTTGTTTATTTATTTTGACGCGGATTTACATTATTTAATGTGTATTTTGTATATATATTTTTATACGTATTTACATCATTTCATGTGTATTTTGTATATATATTCCTATAGAAATCAACGTTATTTTATGTATTCGTATATATATTTTTACAAATATTTACACTGTTTTATGTGTCTTTTTCAATACAAATTTACCTTATTGTATGTGCATTTTGTATATTAATTTTAATACAAATTTAATTATTCAATGTGTATTTTTGTATATGTATTTTTTTAAAAAATATGCTTTATTTTGTGGGTATTTTGCATCTTTATTTTCATATAAATTTAAATTATTTTATTGATATTCTGTGTACTTATTTTGATACGATTTTACATTATTCTATGTGTATTTTGTAGATATATTTTATACAAATGTACGTTATTTTATGTTTATATACACCGAATATTAATAAAATAATGTAAATTTGTAAGAAAATAAAGATGCAAAATTCCCATAAAATAGCGCATTTCTTATAAAAATATATATACCAAAATACACATAAAATATTTAAATTTGTATTGAAATAAATATTCAAATGCACATACAATAAGGTAAATTTGTATTGAAAGAGATATGCAAAATAAATATAAACAATATAAATTTGTTTCAAAATATATATACGAATACACATAAAATAACGTAGATTTCTATAGAAATATATATTCAAAACACACATGAAATTATGTAAATTGAATAAAAATATATATACAAAATATTAATAAAAGTATCTGTATTTTTATAAATATAAACACATGTCACACATACAAAATAGATACAAAATAAGGTAAATTCTGTAATAAAAATAAATAAACAAAATAATACATGAAAAAGAATGTAAATTGTATGAAAATAAATAATAGAAATACATAAACACCATGAATTGTATGAAATATATATGGTCAAAATAAATATTAAATAATGTAACATGCGTAATAAAACAAATAATATACTGAAATCGTATCAAAAGAAATACCATCAATATTAAAAATACAGTAATTTGTATGAAAAAAAGATGCAAAATTCATCAAATAGTATTTGTTATAAAATATATATACAAAATATACATAAAATATTTAATTTGTATTGAAATAAATATACAAAATGCACATAATAAGATGAACTTGTATTGAAAGATATGTAAAAATACATATAAAACAATGTAAATTTGTTTCAAAATATATATACGAATACACATAAAATAACGATTTCTTTAAAATATATATACAAAATACACATAAAATTAAGTAAATACGTATAAAATAGATATAAAAATACAGAGAATAATGTAAAATTGTTTAAAAAAATAAACAGAATATAAATATAATAATGTAAATTTGTGAAAATAAAATGCAAAATACCCATAAAATAAAATTTTTATAAAATACATATACAAAAATACACATAGCATAATTAAATTTGTATTAAAATTAATATACAAATGCATATACAATAAGGTAAATTTTATTATTGAAAAATATGCAAAATACACATAAAACAGAAAGTAAATTTATTTCAAAATCTATATACGAATACTATAAATCAACGTAGATTTCTATAGAAATATATATATAAAATACACATCAAATGATGTAAACACGTATAAAAAATATATATATATATATATATAAAATACATTATATAATGTAATTTATTTGCGTCAAATAAATAAATAAAATATCAATAAAGAATGTATATTGTATGAAAATAGATATACAATATAATAATATAAAATCACCTAAATTTGTATAAAACTATATACAAAAAATTTAATTTTAATTTGTATGGAAAATAAATATACAAAAATACACATACAAAATTAGAGTAAATTTATTAATTATTTACAGAAATACACATAAAATAATGTAAATTTGAATGAAAATATATAAATAAATACACACTGAAAATAACGTAAATTTGTATAAATATACATAAAAAATACACAATAATGTAAATATGCAAAAAAATATATACAAAACACAAATAGAATAATATGCAAATGTATCACGTACCATAATACAGAATATTAATAAACTAATGTAAATTTGTAAGAAAATTAAGATCTCAAAATACCCATAAAATAACGTATTTTATAAAAATATTTATACCAAGCACACACATAAATATTATGAATTTATTAAAATAAATATACAAAATGCATACAATAAAACAGGTAAATTTATTAAGCAATAGGTTCGTTCAAAAATACATATAAAACCATGGGCAATTTTTTTTCAAAATATATATGAATCACATAAAATAACGTAGATTTCTATGAAAAATAAATATCTGAAATGCACATAAAATGAAGTAAATACGTATAAAAAAAAAGGTATACAATACACATAGTAATAATGTAAACTCGTATTATCAAAATAAATAAACAAAATACTAATAAAGAATGTATAGCCATAAATATTAAATATAAAATACAAATAAAATAACGTAAATTTATATAAACTATATGCAAAAATACACAGTGCATTAAATTGTGTGAAAATAGATATACAAAATACATGTGTATTTTGTATATTTATTCATACAAATTGAAAGTCTATTTTGTTTATTTTTTTATATATTTTCACGTACAAATTTTTCGTTATTTTATGTGTATTATTTTGCATATTTATTTTTTCTACAAATATACGTTCTTTTATCTGAATTTTGTTTCTTGAATTTGAAACGAATTTACCTTATTTTGTATATCTATTTTCACAAATTAAAACACTTCTGTGTATTTTTGTATATAGTTTATATAAATTATATATCTATATATATATATATATATATATATATATATATATATATATATATATATATATATCTATATAAGTACGTTATTTTATGTGTATTTTTATATTTATTTATACAAATAATATTCTTTTATTGGTATTTTGTATATTTATTTTGATACGATTTACATTATTTTATGTGTATTTATATACATTTTTATACGCATTAATTCATTTTATGTGTATTTTGTATATATATTTTATAGAAATCTACGTTATTTTATGTGTATTCATATATATTGAAACAAATTTACAATGTTTTATATGTATTTTGCATATTCATTTCAATAACAAATTTACCTTATTGTATGTGTTTTTTATATATTTATTTTAATTCAAATTCAATTTTTTATGTATTTTGGTATATATATTTTATAAATAAAAAATGCGTTATTTTTTATGGGTATTTTGCCCTTTATTTTCATACAAATTCTTGTTAACATTATTTTATTTATTCTGTGTATTTATTTTGATTACTGATTTACATTATTCTATTTGTGTTTTGTATATATTTTTTATACAAATTTACGTTATTTTAAGTGTATTTGTTTACCGCTTGTCTTTTCTTTCATTCAAATTTAGCATTATTTTATGCGTTTATTTTGTATATGTATTTCAATGTCAAATTCTACCTAATTTTATGTGTATTGTATATTTATTTTCATACTGGTAATTTAAATAAATTTTGTGGTACTTTTTGTATTAGTTTGATACAAATTTAGGTTATTTTATGTGTAATTTTGTATATCTATTTCATAATAAATGGTTATTTCTTTTTATTGATATTTTGTTTATTTATTTGGATGAATTTACATTATTTAATGTGTATTTTGTATATATATTTTTTATACGTATTTACATTTCATGTGTATTTTGGTAGTTTTAAACAAATTTATATTAATGTATTTAATGGGTATTTTGTATATATACATATTTATATTAAATACACATTCTTTTTATTTGCGGTATTTTGTTTATTTATTTTGATACTAATTTACATTATTTTATGTGTATTTATATATTTTATACGTATTTACTTAATTTATGTGTATTTCTGTATATATATATTTATAGAAATTCTACTCTTATTTCATGTGTGTATTCGTATATATATTTTGAAACAAATTTACATTGTTTAAATGGTATAATTAAATTTGCATTAAAAATTAATATACAAAATGCTTATATAATAAGGCAATTTGTTTTGAAAAATATGGAACATACACGTTTTTACTCATACAAATTTATATTATTTTATTGGTATTTTGTTTATTTATTTTGTACGAATTACATGATTATATGTGTTATTTGTACATATTTTTTTATACTTATTTACATTACTTTATGTGTATTTTGTTTATATATTTCAAACAAATTTATGTTATTATGTATTTGTATAAATATTTTGATACAAATTTACTCTTTTATTTCATGTATTTTGTATATATATATTTCAATTCAAATTTAGCTTATTTTGAGCAGTATATTGTATATATTTTCATACAAATTTAACCAAATACTTTTGTGTAATTTTGTATATAGTTTTATATAAATTTCACGTTATTTTTATGGGTATTTTGAACCATATTTATATTTTATACAAATGTCACATATTCTTTCTAATTGATATTTTTTATTTATTTTGGATAATGAATTTTACATTATTTTATCGTGTATTTTGTATACATTTTTTTAACTTTATTTAGTTCATTTTATGTGTATTTTGTATATATATTTTTATAGAAATCTACGTTATTTTATGTGTATTCGTATATATATTTTGAAACATTGCTTATATTGTTTTATATGTATTTTGCATATCTATTTCAATCACAAATTTACCTTTTATTGTATGTGTTTTGAATATTTATTTTAATCCAAATCAAATTTTTGATGCGTTTTTTGGTATATATATTTTTTATAAATAAAAATGCGTTATTTTATGGGTATTTTGCTTCTTTTATTTTCATGAAAATTTACATTATTTTATTAATATTCTGTATTTATTTTGATACGATTTTGGTTATTATTCTATTTGTGTTTTGTACATATTTTTATATACAAATTTACGTTATATTAAGTGTATTTGTTTATGTATTTTCATTCAAATTTACATTATTTTTTATGTGTATTTTGTGTATGTATTTCCAATACAAATTTACTCTCTAATTTTATATGTATTTTGTATATTTATTTTCATACAAATTCTAAATATTTTGTGTATTTTTATATAAAGTTTGATAAATTTAGGTTATTTTTATGTATATTTTGTATATCTATTTTCATACAAATGTTACATTCTTTTATTGATATTTTGTTTATTTATTTTGACGCGAATTTACATTATTTAATGTGTATTTTGTTATATATATTTTTATACGTATTTACATCATTTCCATGCAGTATTTTGTATATTTTTAATTCTATTTGTGTTTTGTATATTTTTTATACATATTTACATTTATTTATATGTATTTTGTATATTTTAAAACAAATTTACGTTATTTTATGCGCATCTGCAAATATAATTTAAATGGTACAAATTTACATTATTTTATCTATTTTGTATATATATTTCAATACAAATTTAGTGTATTAAAATTAATATACAAAATGCACATACAATAAAGGTAAATTTTAATATAAATACACATAAAACAATGTAAATTTGTTTCAAAATATATGCTTACGAATACACATAAAATAACGCAGATTTCTATAGAAATATATATACAAAATACGTATAAAATATATATACAAAATACATATTAAATAATGTTAATTCGTGTGTCAAAATAAATAAACAAAATATCATAAAAAATAATGTGTATTTGTGTGAAAATAGATATACAAAATACATGTGTATTTTGTAGATTTATTTTCATATAAATTGAAATTATTTTTGTTTATTTTTTTATATATTTTCATACAAATGTTCGTTATTTTATGTGTATTTTATATATTTATTTTTTCTAATAAATATACGTTTCTTTTATCTGAATTTTTGTTTATTGGAATTTGAAACGAATTTACCTTTATTTTGTATATCTATTTTCATACAAATTAAAAATACTTCTGTGTATTTTTTGTATATAGTTTTATATAAATTTCTTACGTTATTTTATGTGTATTTTGTATATTTATATTTATACAAATACACATTCTTTTTATTAGTATTTTGTATATTTATTTTGATACGAAATTTAAATTTTTTATGTGTATTTTGTATCTTTATTTTTTTATACGTCCATCTAATTCACATTTTTATATTGTATTTTGTATATATATATTTATAGAAATCTACGTTATTTTATGTATTATATATATTTTGAATGAAATTACATTGTTTATGTATTTTTGCATATCTATTTCAATACAACCATTTTACTTTACGCATTTTTTGTATATTTATTTTAATACAAATTTAATTTTTTATGCGTGTATTTGTATATATATTTTATAACAAAAAAGGTTATTTTATGGGTATTGCCTCTTTATTCAAGGGTAAATTTTCATTATTTTGTTTATTCTGAGTATTACCAAACAATTACATTACTTATTTGTGTTATATATATTTTTATAATAAATATACGTTATTTTAAGGATGGTTATGTCTTTCAATTTACATTATTTTATGTATTTTGTATATGTATTTTAATACAAATCTTCTATCTAATTTTATGTGGGTATTATGTATATTTATTTTTCATACAAATTTAAAATATTTTGTGTATTTTGCAGCAGAGCCTGATGGCCAAATTTGTGGTTATTTTCAGCATTTTGCCATTCATTTTCACAAATACACATCCTTTATTGATATTTTCTTTGTTGATTTTGATTTATAAATTTGATAGCATTAATGTGTATTTTGCATATATATTTTTATTCATGTATTATACTGGAAGCTCAATGCTTCATTTTGTATATATCTCATAGAAACCAACGTTATTTTATGTGGTCTGTATATATATTTTGAAACAAATTTAATAATTGCTTATGTATTCGCATTTTTCAACAAATTTAATTTTATTTTATGCATTTTGTATATTAATTGAATACGAACTTAATTATTCTAAGTATTTTGCATATATTATTAAAAAATGTTTTTATTTTATGGTATTACTTTTATTTCACAAATTTAAATTATCTTTTATTGATATTCTAAAAATTTATTTTTGATAATGATTTACATTATTCTATATATAAACAACGTAATTGTTTCAAATATATGCACAAAAATACACAAAACAACGTAAATTTACGTTCTTTTTTATCGGAATTATGTTTATTGATTGTGATACGAATTTTCATTATTTTATATATATATATATATATATATATATATATATATATATATATATATATATATATATATATATATATATATATATATATATATATTTATATACTTTATTTAATAATTTATATGTATTTTAAATATATTTTAGAAATTAATTTCCATTTTATGTATCGTATATATATTTGACAATAAATTTCACATATTTATGTGGGTATTTCCGTATATCTGTTTCAATACATATTTTCTTTTTTATTGTATAGCATTTTGTATATTTATTTGATAAATTTAATTATTTTTTTGTGTATATATATTTTAAATATGTGTTATTATATGGGCATTTGCATCTTTATTTTCAAGGCCAAATTTGCCATTATTTTATTGATAGTCTGTATAATAAAATATAAATTTACGTTATTATGTATATTTATGTATTTGTACATAATTTACAAATACACATATTTGTATTTTCATATATATACAAAATATAAAAAAATATTTTAAATTTGTATAAAATATTATAAAATACACATAAATTATTATTTATAAAAAAACACATAAAATGTTTATTTTATAAAAATATATAAATACACTTAAAAATAACGTAAATTTGTATAAAAATATATAAAACTACGATAGAATGTGTAAAATCGTATCAAAATAAATGCAGTCTTAATAAATAATGTAAGTTGTATGAAATAAAGTAGTAAACATAAAAAACATTTTTTTGTTGTTAAATATATACCAAAATACATCAAAATTAAATTGAAATAAGATAAATATATAAAAATACATGCAATAAAGATAAGTTGTATTGAAATAGATAATACAAATACATATAAAAACAAGTATAAATTTGTTTCAAATATATATACGAATACACATAAAATAATGAATTTCTATAAAAATATATATACAAAATACACATAAATGAAATCAAATACGTATAAAAAAATAATATACAAAATACTTACATAAATAATGTATATTCGTATCAAAATAAATATACAATATGAATAAAGAATATTTGTATAAATATAAATATACAAATACACATAAAATAACAAATTTATAACAAAACTATATAAAATATAAAATGTTTAATTTGAATAAAAATAGATATAAAATAAATTAAATTAATTTCAAAAATTCGTAAACAAAATTCAGATAAAACATTGTAATTTGTGAAAAATAAATATATAAATGCTACATAAATAATTTCATTTGTGTAATAAATGCTCTAAAATACATATTTTATATCTATTTTCACTGGGTTAATTATGGTTCGTCATTGCGGTTATTCTGTTCTTATTTTACCGGTATTGTTCCATCATTCATCATATTGTTCTCTGTATTCTCTCTTCTGCGCTTTGATTGGTGCGATTATTTGTTATTAATGCTGTTGATATTTCATATCGCATTCATCTCGTCACCGATTTGTCATTTCATTTTATTTGCTAATTAATTCATTTACATGTCATCTTAAATATATTTACTTGTCTGCATCCTATTTCAATATTGTTATTATCAAAAATCACCATTTAAGAATACTGTTTGTGTGTTTTTATTTTCATGCAATTTGTAACATAATTTTTATTACTAATTTACAATTATATATATATTTTTTTGTATATATGTTTTTTATAAAATATACTTTATTTTATGGGTATTTTCATTTTAATTTTCCTTACAATTTACATTATTTTATTTATTCTATTTATTTGTTGCAAACAATTTTACATTATTCTATATTATTATTTTAATAGTCTTTATTTTTTGTGTTCACTTAATTTCCATCAATATTATTCATATATATATATTTTATAAATCTACGTTATTTTATGTATTCTGTATATATATTTTTAAAACAAATTTCCATTGTTTTATATGTATTTTCATATCTCTTTCAATATGAAGTTACCTTATTGTATGTGCATTTTATATTTATTTCAATACAAATTTAAATATTTATGTATTTTAGTATATATTTTTTTTTTATAACAAATGCGCTATTTGATAATTTTGCATCTTTATTTTCATACAATTCCCAGTATTTAGTAATATTCAGTGTATTTCTTTTGATACAATTTCACACATTAACCTATTGTTTTTATGTATATTTTTTTATACATATTTACATTATTTAGTATTAATCCTGCATATATATTTCATACAAATTTATTATCCTTATTTATTTTTCATGTTCAAATACACATTCTTTTTCATGAATATTTTGTTTATTTATTTTGACACAGGAATTTACCTAGATATTTGATATTTTGTATTATAGATATTTATTTTATACGTATTTACATAACATTCATGTGTCTTTTTAATATATATTTTCTATAAATCTACTTTTATATTTATGTGTATTCGTATATATATTTTTGAAACAAATTTACTTTTATTTTTATATATATTTTGAATATCTCTTTCAATACATATTTACCTTACACAACCCATATGCATTTTGTATATTTATTTCAATACAAGGATTAAATATTTACATATTGTATTTTTGGTATATATATTTTTTTATAAAAAAAATGCCGCTATTTAATAGAAATTTTGCATCTTTTCTTTCATACAAATTTACATTATTTTATTGATATTCTGTGTATTTATATTAGATGTGATTTTACATTATTCTATTTCTTTTTGTATATATTTTTTATACACATTTGCATTATTTAATATGTATCTTGCATATATATTTTATACAAAATTTATTTTAATTGTATTTTGTTTTATATATTTTCCATTTCAAATTTACATTATTTATGTATTATTTTGTATATGTATTTCTATACAAATTTACCTAATTTTTATGTGTATTTTTGTATATTTTTTCATTCATTTTACATTATTTTGTGTATTTTTTGTATATAGTTTAGCTAATTTTAGTTGTTAGTAGCATTTACATTATTTAATGTGTGTTTTGTATATATATTTTTTTATATTTACTTCATTTTATGTGCCATTTTGTACATTTATTTTTCAGAAAATTGCGTTAATTTATGTGTATTTGTATATGTTTTCCTCATACTGAGTTACATTGTTTATTAACTAAGTTTGTTCATATATTTTGATACGAATGAAAATAGATGTCAAAAATGTCATAAAAAACTAAATTTGTATTCAAGTATATATACAAAATACATAATATATCAATAATTTGGCCATCAAAATATTTTAATGAATGCGCATAAAATAACGTAAATTTATTTTAAAACATACAAAATACCCACGTTAAATAATGTAAATCATATAAATATAAATTAAAGACATACAAAATACTACATGGGTGAAAATACATTGCAGGAAATATGTACTACGAAGATACGATAGGCATGTGTAAATTAACAAATCAAGCAAATAAACAAAATATCAATAAAAAGAATGTGTGTTGTGTGAAAATGAATATACAAAGCTCTACATAAAATTTGTCAAATATATACAAATACATAAAATGTTTTGCGTGACCCTTGAAAATAAATATGCAAATACACATAAATTACGTGTTGTGTTAAATACATACACACAAAACTTACACATAAAATAATGTAATTTGAATAATACATAGCCAAATACACTTAAAATAGCATGTAAATTTGTAAAAAATATTGCAAAAACAAATAGAATAATGTAAAATAGTATCAAAATAAATACTAAATATTAATAAAATAATGTAGTACTATATAAAATAAAGCAATACCCATAAAATAACGCATTTTATTTATAAAAATATATATAAAATACATCAAAAATTAATTTGTGTTAAATAAATATACAAAAAACACCTTACAATAAGATATTTATTGTTGAAATAGATATGCAAAATACAAATAACAAATTTAAATATTTTATGTGTATTTTGGTATATATTTTTATAAGAAATGCGCTATTTTATGGGAATTTTGCATCTTTATTTTCATACAAATTTACATTATTTTATTAATATTCGGTGTATTTATTTTGATACGATGTTACATTATTCTATTTGTTTTTTGTATATACTTTTTTATACATATTTACATTATTTAATGTATCTTGCATATATATTTTACAAATTTATTATCTATTATCTATTTTATACAAATACATTCTCTTCATGATATTTTGTTTATTTATTTTGACACGAATTTGCATTATTTGATATGTATTTTGTATATTTTTATACGTATTTACCTAATTTCATATGTATTTTGTATATATATTTCTATAGAAATCTAACTTATTTTATGTGTATTCGTATATATATTTTGAAATAAATTTACATTGTTTTATATGTATTTTTGAATATCTCTTTCAATACAAATTTACCTTACTGTATATGCATTTTGTATATTTATTTCAATACAAATTTAAATATTTTATGTGTATTTTGATAAATATATTTTTATAAAAAATGCGATAATTTTTTAGAATTTTGCATCTTTATTTTCATACAAATTTACATTATTTTATTGATATTCTGTGTATTTATTTTGATACGATTTTACATTATTCTATTTGTTTTTTGTATATATTTTTTTATACACATTTACACTATTTAATGTGTATCTTGCATATATATTTTATACAAATTTACGTTATTTTAAGTGTATTTGTTTATATATTTTCATTCAAATTTACATTATTTGATGTGTATTTTGTATATGTATTTCAATACAAATTTACCTAATTTTATATGTATTTTGTATATTTCTTTTCAAACAAATTTAAATTATTTTTGTGTATTTTTGTATATAGTTTTATACAAATTTAGGTTATTTTATGTACGCATTTACATTATTTAGTGTGTGTTTTGTATTTATTTTTATGCAATATTATACATATATTTTTATAGAAATTTGCGTTATTTGTATATGTTTTCTCATACAAATTTACATTATTTTATTGCTATTTTATTTATTTATTTTGATCCGAATTACATGATTATATGTGTATTTTGTACATATTTTTTATACGTATTTACATTACTTAATGTGTATTTTGTTTATATATTTTTAAACAAATCTACGTTATTATATGTATTTGTATAAATATTTTGATACAGATTTACATTATTTTATGTATTTTGTATGTACATTTCAATTCATATTTAGCTTATTTTAGCTGTATTTTGTATATATATTTTCATACAAATTTAATTACTTCTGTGTATTTTTGTATATAGTTTTATACAAATTTACGATATTTTTTTGTGTATTTTGTATATTTATGTTTATACAAATACACATTCTTTTACTGGTATTTTGTTTATTTATTTTGGTACGATTTTTATGTTTATTTTGTATTCATTTTTTTATACGTATTTACTTCATTTTATGTCTATTTTGTATATATTTTTATAGAAATCTACGTTATTTTATGTGTATTCGCATATATATTTTGAAACAAATTTACATTGTTTTATATGTATTTTTGAATATCTCTTTCAATACAAATTTACCTTACCATATAAATAAAAATACACATAAAAAAATTATATTTGTATTAAAATAAATATATAAAAAAACACATACAATAAGGTAAATTTGTATTGAAATAGATATTATAAAATACATATAAAACAATGTAAATTTGTTTCAAAATATATATACGAATACACATAAAAAAACATAGATTTCTATAAAAATATATATACAAAATACACATAAAATGAGGTAAATACGTATAAAAAAATGTATATAAAATACACATAAAATAATGTAAATTCGCATCAAAATAAATATACAAAATACCAATAAAAGAATGTGTATTTGTATAAATATAAATATACAAAATACACATAAATTAACGTAAATTTATATAAAACTATCTACAAAAATACACAGAAGTATTTTAATTTGTATGAAAAAAGATATACAAAATAAGGTAAATTCGTTTCAAATTCAATAAATAAAATTCAGATAAAAGAACGTATATTTGTAGAAAAAAATAAATATACAAGATACACATAAAATAACGAAAATTTGTATTAAAAAATATAAAAAATAAACAAAAATAATTTCAATTTGTATGAAAATAAATAAAATTAGGTTAATTTGTATTGAAATACATATACAAAATACACATAAAATAATGTAAATTTGAAAGAAAATATATAAACAAATACACATATAATAACGTAAATTTGTATGAAATATATGTACAAAATACACATTAAATAATGTAAATGTGTATAAAAAAATATATACAAAACACAAATAGAATAATGTAAAATCGTATGAAAATATATACACAGAATATTAATAAAATAATGCAAACTTGTATGAAAATTAAGATGCAAAATACCTATAAAATAACGCATTTTTTATAAAATTATTGATACCAAAATACACAAAATATTTGAATTTGTATTAAAATAAATTTACAAAATGCACATACAATAAGGTAGATTTGTATTGAAATAGATATGCAAAATACATATAAAATAATGTAAATTTGTTTCAAAATATATATGCGAATTCACATAAAATAACGAAGATTTCTATAAAAATACATATACAAAATACACATAAAATTAAGTAAATACGTATAAAAAAATGTATACAAAATACACATAAAATAATGTAAATTCGTTTAAATGTAAATAAAAAATATTCCAATAAAAGAATGTGTATTTGTATAATTATAAATATACAAAATGCACATAAAATAACGTAAATTTATATAAAACTATATACATAAAATAACGCAAATTTCTATAAAAGTATATGTACAAAAATGAACATGAAATAAATTTGCATAAAAATATATATACAAAACACACATTAGATAATGTAAATGAGTATAAAAACATGTATAGAAAATACCTATGAAATAATCTAAATTCTTATCGAATTAAATTAAGAAAATACCAATAAAATAATGTAATTTTGGATGAAAATATATATACAAAATACACATAAAATAACCTAAATACAAAGACAAATATACACATAAAATATTGTATTTTGTATATACATTTTAATTCAAATTTTGCTTATTTTATCTGTATTTTGTATATCTATTTTCATACGAATTTAATTACTTCTGTGTATTTTTGTATATATTTTTATACAAATTTACGTTATTTTATGTGTATTTTGTATATTTATATTTATACAAATACACATTCTTTTATTAGTATTTTGTTTATTTATTTTGATACGAATTTACATTATTTTATGTGTATTTTGTATACATTTTCTTATACGTATTTACTTCATTTTATGTGTATTTTGTATATATATTTTTATACAAATCTACGTTATTTTATGTGTATTCGTATAAATATTTTGAAACAAATTTACATTGTTTTATATGTATTTTGCATATCTATTTCAATACAGATTTACCTTATTGTATGTGTATTTTGTATATTTATTTTAATACAAATTAATTTTTTTCATGTGTATTTTGGTATATATATTTTTATAAAAAATGCGTTATTTAATGGGTATTTTGCACCTTTATTTTCATACAAATTTACATTGTTTTATTAATATTCTGTGTATTTATTTTGATACGATTTTACATTATTCTATTTGTGTTTTGTATATATTTTTTTAAACATATTTAAATTATTTAATGTGTATTTTGTATATTTTAAAACAAATTTACGTTATTTTATGCGCATCTGTTAAAATATTTTGATACAAATTTACATTATTTTATATATTTTGTATATATATTTCAATACAAATTTATTTTATTTTATGTATATTTTGTATATCTATTTTCATTCGTATCAAAATAAATAAACAAAATAGCAATAAAATAATGTAAATTTGTATGAGAAAACATATACAAATACACATAAAATAAGGCAAATTTCTAAAAAATATATGTACAAAAATGCACATAAAATAAAGTAAATTTGCATATAAATATATATGCAAAACATACATTAAATAATGTAAAAGCGTACATAAAATAACCTAAATTTGTATAAAACTATATACAAAAATACACAAAAATATATATACAAAAAACAAATAGAATAATGTAAAATTTTATCAAAATAAATACACCGAATATTAATAAAATAATGTAAATTTGTATGAAAATAAAGATGCAAAATTCTAATCAAATAGCTCATTTCTTATAAAAATATATATACCAAAATACACATAAAATATTTAAATTTGTATTGAAATAAATATACAAAATGCACATACAATAAGGTAAACTTGTATTAAAAGAGATATGCAAAAATACATATAAAACAATGTAAATTTGTTTCAAAATATATATACGAATACACATAAAATAACGTAGATTTCTATAAAAATATATATTCAAAATACACATAAAATTAAGTAAATACGTATAAAAAAATGTAAACAAAATACACATAAAATAATGTAAATTCGAAACAAAATAAATAAACAAAATACAAATAAAAGAATGTGTATTTGTATAAATATAAATGTTCAAAATACACATACAAATAAACATAAAATAAGGTAAATTTGTAATGAAATATTTGTACAAAATACACATAAAATAATGTAAATTTATATGAAAATTTATATACAAATACACATAAAATACCATGAATTTGTATAAAATTATATATTCAAAATAAATATTAAATAATGTAAATGCGTATAAAAATATATATACAAAGTACATATAAAATAATGTAAACTCGTATCAATATAAATCAACAAAATACCAATAAAATAATATATATATGAATGAAAATAGATTTTCAAAATACACATAACATAACTAAAATTTGTATTGAAATATATACAAAAATACATTAAAATAATTTGAGTTTGTATGAAAATAGATATTTAAAATACACATAAAACTAGGTAAATTTCTTTTGAAATATATATACAAAATACCCATGAAATATTGTAAATTTGTGTCAAAATATATAAACAAATACACATAAAATAACTTAAAATAACGTAAATATGTATCAAATATATATACAAAAAACACATTAAATAATGTAAATATGTATAAAAAAAATATATACAAACACAAATAAAATAATGTAAAATCGTATCAAAATAAATACAGAAAATATTAATAAAATAATGTAAATTTGTATGAAAATTAAGATGCAAAATACCCATAAAATAACGCATTTTTTATAAAAATATATATACGAAAAAACATAAAATATTTGATTTTGTATTAAAATAAATAGATATACAAAATACATAAAATAATGTAAATTTGTATCAAAATACTTATACAAATACACATATAATAACGTAAATTTGTAAAAAAATATATAAACAAAATACACATTAAATAATGTAAATACGTTTAAAAAAATGTACAAAATACACAAATAATCATGTACTTCCTACCAAAATAAATAGCCAAAATACCAATAAAATAATGTAAATTTCTATGAGAAAACATATACAAAATACACATAAATAACGCAAATATCAATAAAAATATATATAATATAATATATTTTTATACATATTTAAAATATTTATTGTATATATTGTATATATATTTTATCCAAATTTACGTTATTTTATATGTATTTGTTTATATATTTTCATACAAATTTACATTATTTTAAGTGAGTTTTGTATATGTATTTCAATACAAATTTGCCTAACCTTACGTGTATTTTCATATCTATTTTCAAACAAATTTAAATTATTTATGTGAATTTTTGTATATATTTTTATACAAATTTTAGTTATTTTATTTGTTTTTGTATATATTTTCCTACAAATATACATTCTTTTATTGGAATTTTGTGTATTTAATTTTTTACGAATTTACATTATTTTATGTGTATTTTGTATATATATTTTTCTACGTATTTAAATTGTTTTATGTGTATTTTATATATACATTTTCATAAAAATTTACGTTATTTTATTGTGTGTATTCGTATATATTTTGAAACAAATTTTATACAAATTCATGTTATTTTATGTGTATTTGCATATATATTTTCATACAAATTTAAATTATTTTATGTGTATTCTTACATATATTTATTACAAATTTACCTTATTTTATGTTTATTTTGTATATTTATTTCATTCAATTTTAAATTATTTAATGTGTATTTTTGTATTTGTATTTAGGTTATCTCAGATTATCTTTAGGTTACCTTATTTTATGTTTATTTTGTATATTTATTTCATTCAGTTTTAAATTATTTTATGTGTATATTTGTATTTGTATTTAGGTTATTTTATGTGTATTTTGTATATATATTTTCGTCCAAAATTACATTTTTTTATTGGTAATTTCTTAATTTAATTCGATACGAATTTAGATTATTTCATAGGTATTTTGTATACATATTTTTATACTCATTTACATTATCTAAAGTGTGTTTTGTATGTATATTTTTTATGCAAATTTATTTTATGTTCATTTTTGTACATATATTTTTATAGAAATTTGCGTTATTTAATGTATATAGTTTTATATAAATTTACGTTATTTTATGTGCATTTTGTATATTTATATTCATACAAATACACATTATTTTATTGGTATATTGTTTATTTACATTTATACGAATTTACATTATTTTATGTGTATTTTGTATACATTTTTTTATTCGTATTTACTTAATATTATGTGTATTTTGTATATGTATTTTTATAGAAATCTACGTTATTTTATGTGTATTCGTACATATATTTTGAAACAAATTTACATTATTTTATATGTATTTTGCATATCTATTTCAATACAAATTTACCTTATTGTATGTGCATTTTGTATATTTATTTTAATACAAATTCAAATATTTTATGTGTATTTTGGTATCAATAATTTTATAAAAAAAGCGTTATTTTATAGGTATTTTGCATCTTAATTTTCATAATAATTTACATTATTTTATTAATATTCTGTGTATATATTTTGATACGATTTTACATTATTCTATTTGTGTTTTGTATATATTTTTTATACATATTTACATTATTTAATGTGTATTTTAAATATATATTTCATACAAATTTACGTTATTATATGTATATTTGTTTATATATTTTCTTTCAAATTTACATTATTTTAAGTGTATTTTGTATATGTATTTCAATACAAATTAACATAATTTTGTGTATTTTGTATAATTCTTTTCACACAAATTTAAATTATTTTTGTGTATTTTTGTATATAGTTTTTTACAAATTTAGGTTATTTTAAGTACGCATTTACATTATTTAATGTGTGTTTTGTATATGTTTTTTTTACCCAAAGTTACTTTATTTTACGTTCATTTTTGGACATATATTTTTATAGAAATTAGCGGTATTTTATATGTATTTGTATATGTTTTCTCATTCAAATTTCATTATTTTATTGATATTGTGTTTATTTAGTTTGATACGAATTACATGATTATATGTGTATTTTGTACATATTTTTTATACGTATTTACATAACTTAATCTGTATTTTGTTTATATATTTTTAAACAAATTTACGTTATTATATATATTTTTATAAATATTTTGATACAAATTTACATTATTTTATGTATTTTGTATATACATTTCAATTCAAATTTAGCTTATTTTATCTGTATTTTGTATATCTATTTTCATACGAATTTAATTACTTCTGTGTATTTTTGTATATAGTTTTATACAAATTTACGTTATTTTATGTGTATTTTGTATATTTATTTTTATTCAAATACACATTCTTTTATTGGTATTTAGTTTATTTATTTTGATACGAATTTACATTATTTTATGTGTATTTTGTATACATTTACTTATACGTATTTACTTCATTTTATGTTTATTTTGTATATATATTTTTATACAAATCTACGTTATTTTATGTGTATTCGTATATATATTTTGAAACAAATTTACATTGTTTTATATGTATTTTGCATATCTATTCCAATACAGATTTACCTTATTGTATGTGTATTTTGTATATTTATTTTAATACAAATTAATTTTTTCATGTGTATTTTGGTATATATACTTTTATAAAAAAATGCGTTATTTAATGGGTATTTTGCATCTTTAGTTTCATACAAATTTACTTTGTTTTATTAATATTCTGTGTATTTATTTTGATACGATTTTATATTATTCTATTTGTGTTTTGTATATATTTTTTTTTATACATATTTATATTATTTAATGTGTATTTTGTATATTTTAAAACAAATTTACGTTATTTTATGCGCATCTGTTAAAATATTTTGATACAAATTTACATTATTTTATGTATTTTGTATATATATTTCAATACAAATTTAGTTTATCTTGTATATTTTGTATATCTATTTTCATTCGTATCAAAATAAATAAACAAAATAGCAATAATATAATGTAAATTTGTATGAGAAAACATATACAAATACACATAAAATAACGCAAATTTCTAAAAAAATATATGGACAAAAATGCACATGAAATAAAGTAAATTTGCATAAAAATATATATACAAAACACACATTAAATAATGTAAATGCTTACATAAAATAACCTAAATTTGTATAAAACTATATACAAAAATACACAAAAATATTTAAAATTTGTATGAAAAGAAATATACAAAATACACATAAAATTTAGTAAATTTGTATAGAAATACATATACAAAATACACATAAAATAATGTAAATTTGAATGAAAATGTATAAACAAATACACTTAAAATAACGTAAATTTGTATAAAATATATATGCAAGATACACATTAAATAATGTAAATGTGTATAAAAAAATATATACAAAAAAGAAATAGAATAATGTAAAATCATATCAATATAAATACACAGAATATCAATAAAATAATGTAAATTTGTGTGAAAAGAAAGATGCAAAATACCCATAAAATAGCGCATTTTTTATAAAAATATATATACCAAAATACACATAAAATATTTAAATTTGTATTGAAATAAATATACAAAATGCATATACAGTAAGGTAAATGTGTATTGAAAGAGATATTCAAAAATTTGTTTCAAAATATATATACGAATACACATAAAATAACGTAGATTTCTATAGAAATATATATACAAAATACACATGAAATTATTTAAATACGAATAAAAATATATATACAAAATACATATCTAGGTAAATTCGTGGCAAAATAATTTAACAAAATATCATGAAAAGAATGTGTATTTGTATGAAAATAAATAATAGATAATAAATATTTATGAAATATATATGCAAGATACACATTAAATAATGTAAATATGTATAAAAAGATATATACAAAAAACAAATAGAATAATATGAAATCGTATCAAAATAAATACACCGAATATTAATAAAATAATGTAAATTTGTATGAAAATAAAGATGCAAAATTCCCATCAAATAGCGCATTTCTTATAAAAATATATAGACCAAAATCCTCATAAAATATTTAAATTTGTATTGAAATAAATATACAAAATGCACATACAATAAGGTAAACTTGTATTGAAAGAGATATGCAAAAATACATACAAAACAATGTAAATTTGTTTCAAAATAAATATACGAATACACATAAAATAACGTAGATTTCTATAAAAATATATATTCAAAATACACATAAAATTAAGTAAATACGTATAAAAATAGATATACAAAATACACATAAAATAATGTAAAATTGTTTCAAAAAAAATAAACAGAATATAAATAAAATAATGTAAATTTGTATGAAAATAAAAATGCAAAATACCCATAAATTAGAGCATATTTTTATAAAAATACATATACAAAAATACACATAGTATAATTGAATTTGTATTAAAATTAATATACAAAATGCATATACAATAAGGTAAATTTGTATTGAAAAAATATGCAAAATACACATAAAACAGTGTAAATTTATTTCAAAATCTATATACGAACACTCAAAAATCTACGTAGATTTCTATAGAAATATATATACAAAATACACATCAAATGATGTAAACACGTATAAAAATATATATATATATATATATATATATATATATATATATATATATATATATATATATATATATATATATATATATATATATATATATATATATATATATATATATATATATATATATATATATATATATATATATATAAATAATGTAAATTTGCGTCAAAATAAATAAACAAAATATCAATAAAAGAATGTGTATTTGTATGAAAATAGATATACAATATACACATAAAATCACCTAAATTTGTATATAACTATATACAAAAATACACAAAAATAATTTTAATTTGTATGAAAATAAATATACAAAATACACATAAAATTAGGTAAATTTGTATTGAAATACATTTACAAAATACACATAAAATAATGTAAATTTGAATGAAAATATATAAACAAATACACTTAAAATAACGTAGATTTGTATAAAATATATATAAAAAATACACATTAAATAATGTAAATATGTATAAAAAAAATATATACAAAACAAATAGAATAATATAAAATCGTATCAAAATAAATACACAGAAGATTAATAAAATAATGTTAATTTGTATGAAAATTAAGATGCAAAATACCCATAAAATAACGCATTTTTTATAAAAATATATACACCAAGACACACATAAAATATTTGAATTTGTATTAAAATAAATATACAAAATGCACATACAATAAGGTAAATTTGTATTGAAATAGATATGCAAAATACATATAAAACCGTGTAAATTTATATATACGAATACACATAAAATAACGTAGATTTCTATGAAAATAAATATACAAAATACACATAAAATGAAGTAAATACGTATAAAAAAAGGTATACAAAAGACACATAAAATAATGTAAACTCGTATGAAAATAAATAAACAAAATACTAATAAAAGAATGTGTATTGTATAAATATAAATATACAAAATACAAAAAAATAACGTAAATTTATATAAAACTATATGCAAAAATACACAAAAGTAATTAAATTTCTGTGAAAATAGATATACAAAATACATGTGTATTTTGTATATTTATTTTCATACAAATTGAAATTATTTTTGTTTATTCTTTTATATATTTTCATACCAATTTTCGTTATTTTATGTGTATTTTGTATATTTATTTTTTCTACAAATATACGTTCTTTTATCTGAATTTTGTTTATTGAATTTGAAACGAATTTACCTTATTTTGTATATCTATTTTCATACAAATTAAAATACTTCAGTGTATTTTTGTATATAGTTTTATATATATTTACGTTATTTTATGTGTATTTTGTATATTTATATTTATACAAATACACATTCTTTTATTGGTATTTTGTATTTTTATTTTGATGCGAATTTACATTATTTTATGTGTATTTTGTATACATTTTTTTTATACGTATTTACTTCATTTTATGTATTTTGTATATATATTTTTATAGAAATCAACGTTATTTTATGTGTATTCGTATATATATTTTGAAAGAAATTTACATTGTTTTATATGTATTTTGCATATCTATTTCAATACAAATTTACCTTATTGTATGTGCATTTTGTATATTTATTGTAATACAAATTTAAATATTTTATGTGTATTTTGGTTTATATATTTTCATAAAAAATGCGTTGTTTTATGGGTATTTTGCATCTTTATTTTCATCCAAATTTACATTATTTTATTAATATTCTGTGTATTTATTTTAATACTATTTTACATTATTCTATTTGTCTTTTGTATATATTTTTTTATACATATTTACATTATTTAATGTGTATCTTGCATATATATTTCATACAAATTTATTATCTATTATCTATTTTCATACAAATACACATTCTTTTCATGATATTTTGTTTATTTATTTTGACACGAATTTACAATGTTTTGTATATATATTTTTATACGTATTTACATAATTTCATATGTATTTTGTATATATATTTCTATAGAAATCTACTTTATTTTATGTGTATTTGTATATCTATTTTGAAACAAATTTACATTGTTTTATATGTATTTTTTAATATCTCTTTCAATACAAATTTACCTTACTGTATATGCATTTCTATAGATTTGCAAAAAACATATAAAACAATGCAAATTTGTTTCAAAATATATATACGAATACACATAAAATAACGTAGATTTCTATAAAAATATATATACAAAATACACATAAAATTAAGTAAATACGTATAAAAAATGTATACAAAATACACATAAAATAATGTAAACAAAATACCAATAAAAGAATGTGTATTTGTATAAATATAAATATACAAAATGCACATATAATAACGTAAATTTATATAAAACTATATACAAAAATACACAGAAGTAATTAAATTTGTATGAAAATATATATACAAAATACACACAAAATAAGCTAAATTTGAGTTGAAATATATATACAAAATACATAAAGTAAATTTGTATCGAAATATTTTTAACAAATACTCATATAATAGCGTAAATTTGTATAAAAATATAAACAAAATTCACCTTAAGTAATGTAAATACGTATAAAGAATATGTAAAAATACACATATAATCATGTAATTCTTATCAAAATAAATAAACAAAAAACAATAAAATAATGTAAATTTGTATGAAAACATATACAAAATACACAAAATAACGCAAATTTCTATAAAATATATGTACAAAATGCACAGAAAATTAATTTGCATAAAAAATATATACAAAACACACATTAGATAATGTAAATGAGTATAAAAATATGTATACAAAATACCTATGAAATAATCTAAATTCGTATCGAGTTAAATTAAGAAAATAACAATAAAATAATGTAATTTTGGATGAAAATATATATAGAAAACACACATAAAATAACCTAAATACAAATACAAATATACACATTTGATAATATAAAATTGAATGAAATAAATATACAAAATAAACATAAAATAAGGTAAATTTGTAATAAAATATATGTAAGAATACACATGAAATAATATAAATTTGTATGAAAATATATACAAATACACATAAAATAACATAAATTTGTATAAAATTTGTTTCAAAATATATACGAATACACACAATAAAATAACGTAAATTTTTATGAAAATGTATATATGAAATACACATAAAATAATTTAAATACGTAGAAAAATATATATACAAAATACACATAAAATAATGTAAATTCGTAAACAATTAAATACACAAAATTCCAATTAAACAATGTATATTTGTAGGAAAATATATATACAAAAAACAAATAAAATAACTAAAATTTGTATAAAAATATATACAAAAATACAGAAAATTAATTTAAATTTGTTTGAAAATAGATATGCAAAATACACATAAAGTTAGGCAAATTTGTATTGAAATACATATAAAAAACTCACATAAAATAATGTAAATTTGTATGAAAATATAAAATCAAATACATATAAAATAACGTAAATTTGGATAAAATATATATACAAAATTTACATTAAATATTTTAAATATGTATAAAAATATATTATATTATATATATTTTTATTGATATTTGCGTTAATTATGTGTATTTTGTATATGTTTTCTCATAGAAATTTACATTATTTTATTGGTATTTTGTCTATTTATTTTGATACGAATTACATGATTATTTCTGTATTTTGTACATTTTTTATACGTATTTACATTATTTAATGTATTTTGTTTATATATTTTTATACAAATTTACGTTATTATATGTATATTTGTATAAGTGTATAAGTATTTTGAAACAAATTTACATTATTTTATGTATTTTGTATATATATTTCAATTCAAATTTAGCTTATTTTATGTGTATTTTGTATATCTATTTATTTTAATACAAAATCAAATATTTTATGTTTTTTCGTATAAATATTTTTATAAAAAATGCGTTATTTTAGGGGTATTTTGCATCTTAATTTTCATACAAACATTATTTTATTAATATTTTCTGTATTTATTTTGATACGATTACATTATTTTATTTGTGTTTTGTATATATTTTTTTTATACATATTTACATTATTTAATGTGTTTTTTGTATATATATTTGATATTATATTTACGTTATTTTAAGTTATTTTATGTGTATTTGTTTATATATTTTGACATAAATTTACAATATTTTATGGGTATTTTGTATATATATTTCAAAAGAAATTTACCTAGTTTTTTTGTGTATATTGAATATCTATTTTCATACAAACTCAAATTATTTTTATGTATTTTTGTATATATTTCAATACAAATTTACAAATACAAATACAAATCTATTATTTTATTGGTATTTTGTTTATTTATTTTGATACGAATTACATGATTATATGTGTATTTTGTATATATTTTTTATACGTAATTACATTATTTAATGTGTATTTGGTTTATATATTTTTATATAAAATTTACGTAATTATATGTGTATTTGTAAAAATATTTTGATACAAATTTACTTTATTTTATGTATTTTATACATATATTTCAATTCAAATTAAGCTTACTTTGTGTGTATTTTGTGTATCTATTTTCATACAAATTTAATTACTTCTGTGTATCTTTGTATATTGTTTTATATAAATTTACCTTATTTTATGTGCATTTTCTACATTTATATTTATACAAATATAAAAAATACATATAAAACAATGTAAATTTCTTTCAAAATATATATACGAATACACATAAAATAACGTAGATTTCTATAAAAATATATATACAAAATACACATAAAATGAAGTAAATAAGTATAAGAAAATGTATACAAAATACACATAAAATAATGTAAATTCGTATCAAAATAAATAAACTAAATGCCAATAAAAGAATGTGTACTTGTATAAATATAAATATACGAAATACACATAAAATAACGTAAAATTGTATAAAACTATATACAAAAATAAACAAAAATAATTAAATTTGTATGAAAATAGATATACAAAAGACACATAAAATAAGCTAAATTAGAATTGAAATAAATATAGAAAATACATAAAATAATGCAAATTTGTATCAAAATATATATTCAAATACACATATAATAACATAAATTTGTATAAAAATATATAAACAAAATACACATTAAATAATGTAAATACGTATAAAATATATACACCGAACATTAATAAGATAATGTAAATTTGTATCAAAATAAAGATGCAAAATTCCCATCAAATAGCGCATTTCTTATAAAAATATATATACCAAAATACACATAAAATATTTTAATTTGTATTGAAATAAATATACAAAATGCACATACAATAAGGTAAACTTCTATTGAAAGAGATATGCAAAAATACATATAAAACAATGTAAATTTGTTTCAAAATATGTATACGAATACACATAAAATAACGTAGATTTCTATAAAAATCTATATACAAAATACACATAAAATTCAGTAAATACGTATAAAAAAATGTAAACAAAATACACATAAAATAATGTAAATTCGAAACAAAATAAATAAACAAAATACCAATAAAAGAATGTGTATTTGTATAAATATAAATGTACAAAATACACATACAAATAAACATAAAATAAGGTAAATTTGTAATGAAATATTTGTACAAAATACACATAAAATAATGTAAATTTATATGAAAATATATATACAAATACACATAAAATACCATGAATTTGTAAAAAATTATATATTCAAAATAAATATTAAATAGTGTAAATGCGTATAAAAATATATATACAAAGTACATATAAAATAATGTAAACTCGTATCAATATAAATCAACAACATACCAATAAAATAATATATATTTGAATGAAAATAGATTTACAAAATACACATAACATAACTAAAATTTGTATTGAAATATATACAAAAATACATAAAAATAATTTGAGTTTGCATGAAAATAGATATTCAAAATACACATAAAACTAGGTAAATTTCTTTTGAAATATATATACAAAATACCCATAAAATATTGTAAATTTGTGTCAAAATATATAAACAAATACACATAAAATAACTTAAAATAACGTAAATATGTATCAAAAAACATATTAAATAATGTAAATATGTATAAAAAAATATATACTAAACACAAATAAAATAATGTAAAATCGTATCAAAATAAATACAGGAAATATTAATAAAATAATGTAAATTTGTATGAAAATTAAGATGCAAAATACCCATAAAATAACGCATTTTTTAAAAAAATATATATACGAAAAAACATAAAATATTTGATTTTGTATTAAAATAAATAGATATACAAAATACACATAAAATAAGCTAAATTTGAATTGAAATATATATACAAAATACATAAAATAATGTAAATTTGTATCAAAATACTTATACAAATACATATATAATAACGTAAATTTGTATAAAAATATATAAACAAAATACACATTAAATTATGTAAATACGTATAAAAAAAATGTACAAAATACACAAATAATCATGTAATTCGTATCAAAATAAATAGACAAAATACCAATAAAATAATGTAAATTTCTATGAGAAAACATATACAAAATACACATAAATAACGCAAATATCAATAAAAATATATATAATATAATATATTTTTATACATATTTAAAATATTTAATGTATATTTTGTATAAATATACATAAAAAAATATACACAGAATATTAATAAAATAATGTAAATTTGTATGAAAATTAAGATGCAAAATACCTATTAAATAACGCATTTCTTATAAAATTATTGATACCAAAATACACATAAAATATTTGAATTTGTATTAAAATAAATATACAAAATGCACATACAATAAGGTAAATTTGTTTTGAAATAGATATGCAAAATACATATAAAATAATGAAAATTTGTTGCAAAATATATATACGAATACACATAAAATAACGTAGATTTCTATAAAAATACATATACAAAATACACATAAAATTAAGTAAATACGTATAAAAAAAATGTATACAAAATACACATAAAATATTGTAAATTCGTATAAATGTAAATAAACAATATACCAATAAAAGAATGTTTATTTGTATAAATATAAATATACAAAATGCACATAAAATAACGTAAATTTATATAAAACTATATACATAAAATAACGCAAATTTCTATAAAAATATATGTACAAAAATGAAGAAAAAATAAATTTGCATAAAAATATATATACAAAACACACATTAGATAATGTAAATGAGTATAAAAATATGTATAGAAAATACCTATGAAATAATCGAAATTCGTATCGAGTTAAATTAAGAAAATACCAATAAAATAATGTAATTTTGGATGAAAACATATATACAAAATACACATAAAATAACCTAAATACAAATACAAATATACACATAAAATATTGTATTTTGTATATACATTTCAATTTAAATTTAGCTTATTTTATCTGTATTTTTTATATCTATTTTCATACGAATTTAATTACTTTTGTGTATTTTTGTTTAGTTTTATACAAATTTACGTTATTTTATGTGTATTTTGTATATTTATATTTAAACAAATACACATTCTTTTATTGGTATTTTGCTCATTAATTTTGATACGAATTTACATTATTTTATGTGTATTTTGTATACATTTTGTTATACGTATTTGCTTCATTTTATGTGTATTTTGTATATATATTTTTATACAAATCTACGTTATTTTATGTGTATTAGTATATATATTTTGAAACAAATTTACATTGTTTTATATGTATTTTGCATATCTATTTCAATAAAGATTTACCTTATTGTATGTGTATTTTGTATATTTATTTTAATACAAATTAATTTTTTCATGTGTATTTTCGTATATATATTTTTATAAAAAATGCGTTATTTAATGGGTATTTTGCATCTTTATTTTCATACAAATTTACATTGTTTTATTAATATTCTGTGTATTTATTTTGATACGATTTTACATTATTCTATTTGTGATTTGTATATATTTTTTTATACATATTTACATTATTTAATGTGTATTTTGTATATTTTAAAACAAATGTACGTTATTTTATGCGCATCTGTTAAAATATTTTGATACAAATTTACATTATTTTATGTATTTTGTATATATATTTCAATACAAATTTAGTTTATTTTATGTATGTTTTGTATATCTATTTTCATTCGTATCAAAATAAATAAACAAAATAGCAATAAAATAATGTAAATTTGTATGAGAAAACATATACAAATACACATAAATTAACGCAAATTTCTAAAAAAATATATGTACAAAAATGCACATAAAACAAAGGAAATTTGCATAAAAATATATATACAAAACACACATTAAATAATGTAAATGCGTACATAAAATAACCTAAATTTGTATAAAACTATATACAAAAATACACAAAAATATTTAAAATTTGTATGAAAAGAAATATACAAAATACACATAAAATTAAGTAAATTTGTATTGAAATACATATACAAAATACACATAGAATAATGTAAATTTGAATGAAAATATATAAACAAATACACTTAAAATAACGTAAATTTGTATAAAATATATATGCAAGATACACATTAAATAATGTAAATGTGTATAAAAAATATATAGAAAAAAAAATAGAATAATGTAAAATCCTATCAATATAAATACACAGAATATCAATAAAATAATGTAAATTTGTATGAAAAGAAAGATGCAAAATTCCCATTAAATAGCGCATTTTTTTTATAAAAATATATATACCAAAATACACTTAAAATATTTAAATCTGTATTGAAATAAATATACAAAATGCATATACAGTAAGGTAAATATGTATTGAAAGAGATATTCAAAAATACATATAAAACAAAGTAAATTTGTTTCAAAATATATATACGAATACACATAAAATAACGTAGATTTCTATAGAAATATATATACAAAATACACATGAAATTATGTAAATACGTATAAAAATATATATACAAAATACATATCTAGGTAAATTCGTGTCAAAATAAATAAACAAAATATCATGAAAAGAATGTGTATTTGTATGAAAATAAATAATAGATAATAAATTTGTATGATATATATATGCAAGATACACATTAAATAATATAAATATGTATAAAAAATATATATACAAAAAACAAATAGAATAATGTGAAATCGTATCAAAATAAATACACCGAATATTAATAAAATAATGTAAATTTGTATGAAAATAAAGATGGAAAATTCCGATCAAATAGCGCATTTCTTATAAAAATATATATACGAAAATACACATAAAATATTTAAATTTGTATTGAAATAAATATACAAAATGCACATACAATAAGGTAAACTTGTATTGAAAGAGATATGCAAAAATACATATAAAACAATGTAAATTTGTTTCAAAATATATATACGAATACACATAAAATAACGCAGATTTCTATAAAAATATATATACAAAATACACATAAAATTAAGTAAATACGTATAAAAATAGATATAGAAAATACACATAGAATAATGTAAAACTGTTTAAAAAAATAAACAAAATATAAGTAAAATAATGTAAATTTGTATGAAAATAAAAATGCAAAATACCCATAAAATAAAGCATATTTTTATAAAAATACATATACAAAAAAAAACATATCATAATTAAATTTGTATTAAAATTAATATACAAAATGCATATACAATAAGGTAAATTTGTATTGAAAAAATATACAAAATACACATAAAACAGTGTAAATATATATCAAAATCTATATACGAATACTCATAAATCAACGTAGATTTCTATAGAAATATATATACAAAATACACATCAAATGATGAAAACACGTATAAAAATATATATATAAAATACACATTAAACAATGTAAATTCGCGTCAAAATAAATAAACAAAATATCAATAAAAGAATGTGTATTTGTATAAAAATAGATATACAATATACACATAAAATCACCTAAATTTGTGTAAAACTATATACAAGAATACACAAAAATATTTTTAATTTGTATGAAAATAAATATACAAAATACACATGAAATTAGATAAATTGAGATTATTTTTTTTTTGTATATATTGTTATACAAATTTTCGTTATTTTATGTGTATTTTGTATATTTGCTTTCCTACAAATATACGTTCTTTTATCGGAATTTTGTTTGTTTATTTTGATACGAGTTTACATTATTTTAGGTGTATTTGGTATATATATTTTTATACTATTTACATAATTTTATATGTATTTTGTATGTATATTTTCATAGAAATTTACTCTCTTATATGTGTATTCGTATATATATTTTGATACAAATTTACATTATTGATGTGTATTTTGCATATGTATTTCAATACAAATTTACCTTATTGTATATGCATTTTGTATATTTATATTAATACAAATTTAATTATTTCATGTGTATTTTTGTATATATATTTGTATGCATATATGCGTATTATATGGGTATTTTGCATCTTTATTTTCATACAAATTTAAATTATTTTATTGATATTCTGTTTATTTATTTTGATACGATTTAAATTAATTCTATGTGTATTTTGTATATATATTTTTATACATATTTACATTATTTAATTTATTTTGTATATATTTTATCCAAATTTACGTTATTTTATGTGTATTTGTTTGTATATTTTCATACAAATTTACATTATTTTATGTGTATTTTGTATATGTATTTCAATACAAATTTGCCTAACTTTATGTGTATTTTGCATATCTATTTTCAAACAAATTTAAATTATTTTTGTGTATTTTTGTATTTATTTTTAAACAAATTTTAGTTATTTTATTTGTATTTTGTATATATATTTTCCTACAAATATACAATCCTTTATTATAATTTTGTTTATTTATTTTGATACCAGTTTACATTATTTTATGTGTATTTGTATATATATTTTTCTACGTATTTACATTATTTTATGTGTATTTTGTATATATATTTTAATAAAAATTTACATTATTTTATTGTGAGTATTCCTATTTATTTTGATACAAATTTTATACAAATTCATGTTATTTTATGTGTATTTGTATATATATTTTCATACAAATTTATATTATTTTACGTGTATTTTTACATATTTTTCATTACAAATTTACCTTATTTTATGATTATTTTGTATATTTATTTCATTCAATTTTAAATTATTTTATGTGTATATTTGTTTTTGTATTTACGTAATTTTATGTGTATTTTCTATATATATTTTCATCCAAAATTACGTTATTTTATTGGTATTTTCTTTATTTAACTCGATACGAATTTAGATTTTTTCATAGGTATTTTGTATGCATATGTTTATACTCATTTACATTATGTAATGTGTGTTTTGTATATATTTTTTAATGCAAATTTATTTGATGTGCATTTATGTACATATATTTTTATAGAAATTTATTTATTTTATGTGTATTTTATATGTTTTCTCATAAAAATTTACATTATTTTATTGGTATTTTGTTTATTTATTTTGATACGAATTACATGATTATATGTGTATTTTGTATATATTTTTTTATACGTAATTACATTATTTAATGTGTATTTTGTTTATATATTTTTATATAAAATTTACGTAATTATATGTGTATTTGTAAAAAATATTTTGATACAAATTTACTTTATTTTATGTATTTTGTACATATATTTCAATTCAAATTAAGCATATTTTGTGGTTATTTTGTATATCTTTTTTCATACAAATTTAATTACTTTTGTGTATCTTTGTATATTGTTTTATATAAATTTACCTTATTTTCTGTGCATTTTGTATATTTATATTTATACAAATACATATAAAATAAAGTAAATTTCCATAAAAATAAATATACAAAACACACATTAAATAATGTAAATGCGTATAAAAATATGTATACAAAATACCTATGAAATAATCTAATTTCGTATCGAATTAAACTAACAAAATACCAATAAAATAATTTATTTTTTTATTAAAATATATATAGAAAATACACATAAAATAACCTAAATACAAATACATATATACACATAAAATAATTTAAAATTGAAGGAAATAAATATTCAAAATAAGCATAAAATAAGGTAAATTTGTAATGAAATATATGTAAAAATGCACATAAAATAATGTAGATTTGTATGAAAATATTTATACAAATACACATAAAATAACATGAATTTGTATAAAATTTGTATCAAATTATATACGAATACACACAATAAAATAAAATAAATTTTTATGAAAATATATATACAAAATACACATAAAATAATGTAAATACGTAGAAAAATATATATACAAAATACACATAAAATAAAGGAAATTCGTATCAGAATAAATAGATAAAATTCCGATAAAAGAATGTATATTTGTAGGAAAATATATATAGAAAATACAAATAAAATAACTAAAATTTGTATAAAATATATACAAAAACACACAAAAATTATTTAAATTTGTTTGAAAATAGATATGCAAAATACACATAAAATGAGGCAAATTTGTTTTGAAATACATATACAAAATACACATAAAATAATGTAAGTTTGAATGAAAATATATAAATACACTTAAAATAACGTAAAATGGTATGAAATATATATACAAAATACACATTAAATAATGTAGAGATGTATAAAAAAAATATATACAAAACACAAATAAAATAATGTAAAATCGTATTAAATAAATACACAGAATATTAATAAAATAATATAAATTTGCATGAAAATAAAGATGCAAAATACCCATAAAATAACGCATTTTTTATAAAAATATATATACCAAAACACACATAAAATATTTGAATTTGTATTAAAATAAATATACGAAATGCACACACAATAAGGTAAATTTGTATTGAAATAGATATGCAAAATACATATAAAACAATGTAAATTTGTTTCAAAATATATATACGAAAACACATAAAATAACGCAGATTTCTATAAAGATATATATACAAACTACACATAAAATGAAGTAAATACGTATAAAAATATATATATATATATATATATATATATATATATATATATATATATATATATATATATATATATATATATATATATATATATATATATATATATATATATATATATATATATATATATATATATATATATATATATATATATATATATATATATATATATATATATATATATATATATATATATATATATATATATATATATATATATATATATATATATATATATATATATACATATACAAAATGCACATACAATAAGGTAAATTTGTATTGAAAGAATATGCAAAATACACATAAAACAATGTATATTTGTTTCAAAATATATATACGAATACACATAAAATAATGTAGATTTCTATAGAAATATATATACAAAAAATAGATGAAATGACGTAAATACGTATAAAATAATATATACACAATACACATTAAATAATGAGAATTCGTGTCAAAATAAATAAACAAAATATCAATAAAAGAATGAGCATTTGTATGAATATATATATACAAAATACACATTAAATATTGTAAATTTGTATAAAAGTGTATCCAAAAATACACAAAAAATAATTAAAATTTGTATGAAAATTAATATACAAAATACACATAAAATTAGGTAAATTTGTATTGAGATACATATACAAAATACACATAAAATAATGTAAATTTGAATGAAAATATATAAACAAATACACTTAAAAAAACATAAATTTGTATGAAATATATATATAAAATACACATTAAATAATGTAAATATGTATAAAAAATTATATACAAAAGACAAATAGAATAATGTAAAATAGTATCAAAATAAATACAAAGAATATTAATAAAATAATGTAAATTTGTATGAAAATAAAGATGCAAAATACCCATAAAACAACGCATTTTTTATGAAAATATATATACCAAAATACACATAAAATATTTAAATTTGTATTACAATAGATATACAAAATGAACATACAATAAGTTAAATTTGTACTGAAATAGATATGCAAAATACATATAAAACAATGTAAATTACTTTCAAAATGTATATACGAATACACATAAAATAACGTATATTTCTATAAAAATATATACAAAATACACATAAAATGAAGTAAATACGTATAAGAAAATGTATACAAAATACACATAAAATAATGTAAATTCGTATCAAAATAAATAAACTAAATGCAAATAAAAGAATGTGTACTTGTATAAACATAAATATACAAAATACACATAAAATAACGTAAAATTGTATAAAACTATATACAAAAATAAACAAAAAAAAATTGTATGAAAATATATATACAAAAGACACATAAAATAAGCTAAATTTGAATTGAAAAAAATATAGAAAATACATAAAATAATGTAAATTTGTATCAAAATATATATTCAAATACACATATAATAACGTAAATTTGTATAAAAATATATAAACAAAATACACTTTAAATAATGTAAATACGTATAAAAGATATGTACGTAATGTAAAAATTTATAAAATTGAAGATGCAATATACCCATAAAATAACTCATATTTAAAAAAAATATATACAAAAATACACATAAAAAAATTAAATTTGTATTAAAATAAATATACAAAATACACATACAATAAGGTAGATTTTTATTGAAATAGATATGCAAAAAACACATAAAATAAAGTATATTTGTATCAAAATATATACGAATACACACAATAAAATAACGTAAATTTTTATGAAAATATATACAAAATACACATTAAATAATGTAAATACATAGAAAAAATATATACAAAATATACATAAAATAATGTAAATTCGTATCTAAATAAATAAACAAATTTCCTCTAAAAGAATGTATTTGAAGGAAAATATATATACAAAATACAAATAAAATAACAAAATTAGTATAAAATATATACAAAATACACAAAAATAATTTAAATTTGTTTGAAAATAGATATGCAAAATACACATGAAATTAGGCAAATTTTTATTGTAATACATATACAAAATACACATAAAATAATGTAAATTTGTATGAAACTATATAAACAAAAACACATAAGATAACGTAAATTTCCATAAAATATATGTACAAAATATACATTAAATAATGTAAATATGTCTAAAAATATGTATACAAAATACACAGAATAACGTAAAATCGTATCAAAATAAATAAACAGACTATCAATAAAACAATGTAAATTTGTATGAAAATAAAGATGCAAAATACTCATATAATAACGCATATTTGTTTAAAAATATATATACAAAAATACACATAAAATATTTAAATTTGTATCAAAGTATATATACAAAAGGCACATACAATAAAGAAAATCTGTATTGAAATAGATATGCAAAATACATAACATAAATATAAATTTGTATCAATATATATATACGAATACACATAAAATAAATTTTTCTTTGAAAATATATATATATAAATATATATATATGTATATAAGTATATAAAAAAATATATCTATATATATATATATATATATATATATATATATATATATATATATATATATTTATATATATATATATATATATATATATATATATATATATATATATATATATATATATATATATATATATATATATATATATATATATATATATATATATATATATATATATATATATATCAAATACACAATTTACAAATTTACATTATTTTATGTGTATTACATGTATTTATATATTTTGAAACAAATTTACATTGTTATATGTATTTTGCATATCTATTTTTGTATTCTGTATTTATTTTTGTTATACATAGAATAATGTAAAATCGTATCAAAATAAGTACACAGAATATCAATAAAATAATTTAAATTTGTATGAAAATAAAGATGCAAAATACCCATAAAATAAATTATATTTTTTTTAAAAATACATATACAAAAATACACTTAGAATAATTAAATTCGTATTAAAATTGATATACAAAATGCACATACAATAATATAAATTTGTATGAAAACATAAATACAAATACACATAAAACAGTGTAAATTTGTTTCAAAATATATATACGAATACACATAAAATAACGTTGATTTCAATAGGAATATATATACAAAATACACATGAAATGATGTAAATACGTATAAAAATATATATACAAAATACACATTAAATACTGTAAATTCGCGTCAAAATAAATAAACAAAATATCAACAAAAGAATGTGTATTTGTATGAAAATAGATGTACAAAATACACATAAAATAACCTAAATTTGTATCAAGCTATATACAAAAATACACAAAAATATTTTAAATTTTTATGAAAATATATATACAAAATACACATAAAATTAGGTAAATTTGTATTGAAATACATTTACAAAATACATATAAAATAATGTAAATTTGAATGAAAAGACATAAACAAATACACTTAAAATAACGTAAATTTGTATTTAAAAAATATATACAAAACACAAATAGAATAATGTAAAATCGTATCAAAATAAATACACAGAATATTAATAAAATAATGTAAATTTGTATGAAAATAAAGAGGCAAAATACCCATAAAATAACGATTTTTTTTTTATAAAAATATATATACCAAAATACATATAAAAAAATTAAATTTGAACTAAAATAAATATATAAAAAACACATACAATAAGGTAAATTTGTATTGAAATAGATATGCAAAATACATATAAAACAATGTAAATTTGTTTCAAAATATATATACGAATACACATAAAATAACGTTAATTTCTATAAAATATATACAAAATACACATCAAATGAAGTAAATACGTATAAAAAATTATACAAAATACACATAAAATCGTATCAAAATAAATATACAAAATACCAATAAAAGAATGTGTATTTGTATAAATATAAATATACAAAATACACATAAAATAACGTAAATTTATATAAAACTATATACAAAAATACACATAAGTATTTTAATTTGTATGAAAATATATATAAAAAATAAATTTCAAATTCAATAAAATAGATATACAAAATACAAATATTTAGTTAAATTTGTATTTAAATAAATATACAAAATACATAAAATAACGAAAATTTGTATGAAATAAAAAAATAAACAAAAATAATTTCAATTTGTATGAAAAAAAAATACAAAATACACATGTATTTTGTATATCTATTTTCACACAAATTTAATTACTTTTGTGTATTTTTGCATATAGTTTTAAATAAATTTATTTTATTTGTATTCTGTATATTTATATTTATACAAATACATTCTTTTATTAGTATTTTGTTTATTTATTTTGACGAGTTTACATTATTTATGTGTATTTTGTATATATATTTTTTATACGTATTTACTTCATTTTATGTGTATTTTGTATATATATTTTCATAGAAATCTACGTTATTTTATGTGTTATCGTATATATATTTTGAAAAAAATTTACATGGTTTTATATGAATTTTGCATATCTATTTCAAAGAAATTTACCTTATTGTATGTGCATTTTGTATATTTATTTTAATACAAATTCAAATATTTTA
This sequence comes from Eriocheir sinensis, assembly GCF_024679095.1. NCBI lineage: Eukaryota > Metazoa > Arthropoda > Malacostraca > Decapoda > Varunidae > Eriocheir > Eriocheir sinensis. The sequence continues at coordinate 365,110 of NW_026111701.1, forward strand.
TGTGTGTCTTGGTATATATATTTTTATAAAAAATGCGTTATTTTATGGGTATTTTGCATCTTAATTTTCATACAAATTTACATTATTTTATTATTATTCTGTGTATTTATTTTGATACGTTTTTACATTATTCTATTTGTGTTTTGTATATTTTTTATACATATTTACATTATTTAATGTGTATTTTGTATATATATTCTATACAAATTTACGATATTTTAAGTGTATTTGTTTATATATTTTCATTCAAATTTACATTATTTTATGTGTATTTTTTAAATGTATTTCAATACAAATTTACCTAATTTTATGTGTATTTTGTATATTTATTTTCATACAAATTTAAATTATTTTTGTGTATTTTTGTATATAGTTTTATACAAATTTAGGTGATTTTATGTGTATATTGTATATCTATTTTCATACAAATACACATTCTTTTATTGATATTTTGTTTATTTATTTTGACGCGAATTTACATTATTTTATGTGTATTTTATATATATATTTTTATACGTGTTTACATCATTTGATTTGTATTTTGTATATATATTTCTATAGAAATCTACGTTGATTTATGAGTATTCGTATATAGATTTTGATATAAATTTACATTATTTTATGTGTATTTTGTAGATATATTTCATTACAAATTTAACTTATTTTATGTTTATTTTGTATGTGTATTTTGTATATTTATATTTATACAAATTTACATTATTTTATTAGTATTTTTTACTTATTTTGTTTCAAATTTACATTATTTTATGTGTATTTTGTTTATCTTTTTTATACGTATTTACCTTATTTTATGTGTATTTTGTATATATATTTCATAGAAATCTACGTTATTTTATGTGTATTCGTATATATATTTTGAAAAAAATTTAAATGGTTTTATATGTATTTTGCATATCTCTTTCAATACAAGTTTACCTTATTGTATGTGCATTTTGTATATTTATTTCAATACAAATTTAAATATTTTATGTGTATTTTGGTATATATTTTTATAAGAAATGCGCTATTTGATGGGAATTTGCATCTTTATTTTCATACAAATTTATATTATTTTATTAATATTCGGTGTATTTATTTTGATACGATCTCATTATTCTATTTGTTTTTGTATATATATATATTTTTATACATATTTACATTATTTAATGTATATCTTGCATATATATTTCATACAAATTTATTATCTATTATTAATTTTCATAAATACACATTCTTTTCATGATATTTTGTTTATTTATTTTGACACGAATTTACATTACTAGATATGTATCATGTATATATATTTTTATACGTATTTAAATAATTTTATGTATTGTGTATATATACTTCTATAGAAATCTACGTTATTTTATGTGTATTCGTATATATATTTTGAAACAAATTTTCAATGTGTTATATGTATTTTCGTTTTTTTCAGTACAAATTTACCTTATTGTATATGCATTTTGTTTATTAATTTTAATTAAAATTTAATTATTTGTTGTGTATTTTTGTATATTTATTTTTTTAAAAATATTCTTTATTTTATGGGTATTTTGCATTTTTTTTTTCTTAGATATTTAAATTATTTTATTGATATTCTGTGTACTTATTTTGATACGATTTTACATTATTCTATGTATAACAAAAATAAATATAGAATACACAAAAATAGATATGCAAAATACATATAATCAATGTAAATTTGTTTCAAAATATATATACGAATAACATGAAATAAGGTAGATTTCTACAAAAATATATATACAAAATACACATAAAATAATGTAAATTAGTATCAAAATAAATAAACAAAATATCAATAAAAGAATGTGTATTTGTATAAATATATATACAAAATACACATTAAATAATATAAATTTGTTTAAAACTATACAAAATACACATGAAATGATGTAAATACGTATAAAAATATATATACAAAATACACATTAAATAATGTAAATTCGCGTCAAAATAAATAAACAAAATATCAATAAAAGAATGTGTATTTGTATGAAAATATATATACATAAAATAACCTAAATTTGTATCAAACTCTATACAAAAATACACAAATATATTTTAAATTTAAATCTATAAAAAATGCGTTATTTTATAGGTATTTTGCATCTTAGTTTTCATACAAATGTACATTATATTATTAATATTCTGTGTATATATTTTGATACGATTTTATATTATACTATTTGTGTTTGGTATATATTTTTTTATACATATTTTAGTTATTTAATGTGTATTTTTTATATATATTTTATACAAATTAACGTTATTTTAAGTGTATTTGTTTATATAATTTCCTTCAAATTTACATTATTTTAAGTGTATTTTGTATATGTATTTAAATACAAACTTACCTAATTTTATGTGTATTTTGTATATTTATTTTCATATAAATTTAAATTATTTATGTGTTTTTTTGTATAAACATATAGAGTAAATTTCTATGATAATATATATTCAAAATACATATAAAATTATGTAAATAAGTATAAAAATATATATATCAAAAACACCTAAAAAAAAAAAATTCGTATCAAAATAAATAAACAAAATTCCGAGAAAAGAACGTATATTTATTGGAAAATAAATATACAAAATACACATAAAATTACGAAAATTTGAATAAAAATATATACAAAAAAACAAAAAAATAAATTTCAATTTGTATGAAAATAGATACACAAAATACACATATAATTAGTTAAATTTGTATTTAAATACATGTACAAAATACACATAAAATAATGTAAATTTGTATGAAATGAAAACAAATTCACATAAAATAACGTACATTTGTATAAAATAGATATACAAAATATACATAGAATAATGTAAAATCGTATCAAAATAAATACACAGAATATCAATAAAATAATGTAATTTTGTATGAAAATAAAGATGCAAAATACCCATAAAATAAAGCATATTTTTTTAAAAATACATATATAAAAAAACACATAGAATAATTAAATGTGTATTAAAATTAATATACAAAATGCACGTACAATAAGGTAAATTTGTATTGAAAAATTATACAAAATGCACATAAAAGTGTAAATTTGTTTCAAAATATATATATGAATACACATAAAATAACGGAGATTTCTATAGAAATATATATACAAAATACACATGAAGTGATGTAAATACGTATAAAAATATATATATACAAAATACACATTAAATAATTTAAATTCTCGTCAAAATAAATAAACAAAATATCAATAAAAGAATGTGTATTTGTATGAAAACAGATATACAAAATACTCATAAAATAACCTAAGTTTGTATAAAACTATATACAAAAATACACAAAAATAATTTAAATTTGTATGAAAATAAATATACAAAATACACATAAAATTAGGTAAATTTGCATTGAAATACATATACGAAATACATATAATAATGGAAATTTCAATGAAAATATATAAACATGTACACTTAAAATAACGTAAATTTGTATCAAATATATATACAAAATACACATTAAATAATGTAAATATGTATAAAAAAATATATACAAAACACAAATAGAATAATGTAAAATCGTATCAACAATAAATACACAGAATATTAATAAAATAATGTAAATTTGTATGAAAATAAAGATGCAAAATAGCCATAAAATAACGCATTTTTTATAAAAATATATATACCAAAATACACATAAAATATTAAAATTTGTTTTAAAATAAATATAAAAAATGCACATACTATAAGGTAAATTTGTATTGAAATAGATATGCAAAATACATATAAAACAATGTAAATTTGTTTCAAAATATATATACGAATACACATAAAATAACGTAGATTTCTATAAAAATATATACACATAAAATGAAGTAAATACGTATAAAAAAATGAATACAAAAAATACATAAAAATCGTATCAAAATAAATAAACAAAATACCAGTAAAAGAATGTGTATTTGTATAAATATAAATATACAAAATACACATAAAATATCGTAAATTTGTATAAAACTATATACAAAAATACACAGAAGTAATTAAATTTGTATGAAAATATATATACAAAATACAGCTAAAATGAGCTAAATTTGATTTGAAATGTACATACAAAATACATAAAATAATGTAAATCTGTATCAAAATATTTATACAAATACATATAATAATGTAGATTTGTTTAAAAATATATAAACAAAATACACATTAAGTAATGTAAATATGTATAAAAAATATGTACAAAATACACATATAATCATGTAATTCGTATCAAAATAAATAAACAAAATAGCAATAAAATAATGTAAATTTGTATGAGAAAACATATACAAATAACGCAAATTTCTATAAAAATATATGTACAAAAATGCACATAAAATAAAGTAAATTTGCAAAAAAATATTTGTACAAAACACACACTAAATAATGTAAATGCGTACATAAAATAACCTAAATTTGTATAAAACTATATACAAAAATACACAAAAACAATTTAAATTTGTTTGAAAAGAAATATACAAAATACACATAAAATTAGGTAAATTTGTATTGAAATACAAATACAAAATACACATCAAATAATGTAAATTTGAATGAAAATATATAAACAAATACACTTAAAATAACGTAAATTTGTATAAAATATATATGCAAGATACACATTAAATAATGTAAATGTGTATAAAAAATATATATACAAAAAATCAAATAGAATAATGTATAATCGTATCAAAATAAATACACAGAATATCAATAAAATAATGTAATTTTGTATGAAAATAAAGATGCAAAATACCCATAAAATAAAGCATATTTTTAAAAAAATACATATACAAAAAAACACATAGAATAATTAAATGTGTATTAAAATTAATATACAAAATGCACGTACAATAAGGTAAATTTGTATTGAAAAATTATACAAAATGCACATAAAAGTGAAAATTTGTTTCAAAATACATATACGAATACACATAAAATAACGGAGATTTCTATAGAAATATATATACAAAATACACATGAAGTGATGTAAATACTTATAAAAATATATATATATATATATATATATATATATATATATATATATATATATATATATATATATATATATATATATATATATATATATATATATATATATATATATATATATATATATATATATATATATATATATATATATATATATATACACAATACACATTCAATAATTTAAATTCTCGTCAAAATAAATAAACAAAATATCAATAAAAGGATGTATATTTGTATGAAAATAGATATACAAAATACTCATAAAATAACCTAAGTTTGTATAAAACTATATACAAAAATACACAAAAATAATTTAAATTTGTATGAAAATAAATATACAAAATACATATAAAATTAGGTAAATTTGTTTTGAAATACATATACAAAATACATATAAAATAATGGAAATTTCAATGAAAATATATAAACATGTACACTAAAAAGAACGTAAATTTGTATCAAATATATGTACAAAATATACATTAAATAATGTAAATATGTATAAAAAAATATATACAAAACACAAATAGAATAATGTAAAATCTTATCAACAATAAATACACAGAATATTAATAAAATAATGTAAATTTGTATGAAAATAAAGATGCAAAATAGATATAAAATAACGCATTTTTTATAAAAATATATATACCAAAATACACATAAAATATTAAAATTTGTATTAAAATAAATATAAAAAATGCACATACTATAAGGTAAATTTGTATTGAAATAGATATGCAAAATACATATAAAACAATGTAAATTTGTTTCAAAATATATATACGAATACACATAAAATAACGTAGATTTCTATAAAAATATATACACATAAAATGAAGTAAATACGTATAAAAAAATGAATACAAAAAATACATCAAAATCGTATCAAAATAAATAAACAAAATACCAGTAAAAGAATGTGTATTTGTATAAATATAAATATACAAAATACTCATAAAATATCGTAAATTTGTATAAAACTATATACAAAAATACATAGAAGTAATTAAACTTGTATGAAAATATATATACAAAATACAGCTAAAATGAGCTAAATTTGATTTGAAATGTACATACAAAATACATAAAATAATGTAAATCTGTATCAAAATATTTATACAAATACATATAATAACGTAGATTTGTTTAAAAATATATAGACAAAATACACATTAAGTAATGTAAATACGTATAAAAAATATGTACAAAATAAACATATAATCATGTAATTCGTATCAAAATAAATAAACAAAATAGCAATAAAATAATGTATATTTGTATGAGAAAACATATACAAATAACGCAAATTTCTATAAAAATATATGTACAAAAATGCACATAAAATAAAGTAAATTTGCAAGATACACATTAAATAATGTAAATGTGTATAAAAAATATATATACAAAAAACAAAAAGAATAATGTAAAATCGTATCAAAATAAATACACAGAATATCAATAAAATAATGTAGATTTGTATGAAAATAAAGATGCAAAATTCCCAAAAATTATCGCATTTTTTATAAAAATATATTTACCAAAATACACATAAAATATTTAAATTTGTATTGAAATAAATATACAAAATGCATATACAGTAAGGTAAATTTGTATTGAAAGAGATATTCAAAAATACATATAAAACAATGTAAATTTGTTTCAAAATATATATACGAATACACATAAAATAAAGTAGATTTCTATAGAAATATATATACAAAATACATATGAAATTATGTAAATACGTATAAAAATATATATACAAAATACATATCAAATAATGTAAATTCGTGTCAAAATAAATAAACAAAATATCATGAAAAGAATGTGTATTTGTATGAAAATAGATAATAGATAATAAATTTGTATAAAATATATATATGCAAGATACACATTAAATAATGTAAATATGTATAAAAAAAGTATATACAAAAAACAAATAGAATAATGTAACATCGTATCAAAATAAAAACACCGAATATTAATAAAATAATGTAAATTTGTATGAAAATAAAGATGCAAAATTCCCATAAAATAGAGCATTTCTTATAAAAATATATATACCAAAATACACATAAAATATTTAAATTTGCATTGAAATAAATATACAAAGTGCATATACAATAAGGTAAATTTGTATTGAAGGAGATATACAAAAATACATATAAAAAAAAGTAAATTTGTTTCAAAATATATATACGAATACACATAAAATAAAGTAGATTTCTATAGAAATGTATATACAAAATACATATGAAATTATGTAAATACGTATAAAAATATATATACAAAATACATATCAAATAATGTAAATTCGTGTCAAAATAAATAACCAAAATATCATGTAAAGAATGTGTATTTGTATAAAAATAGATAATAGATAATAAATTTGTATAAAATATATATACAAGATACTCATTAAATAATGTAAATATGTATAAAAAAGTATATACAAAAAACAAATAGAATAATGTAAATTCGTATCAAAATAAATACACCGAATATTGATAAAATAATGTAAATTTGTATGAAAATAAAGATTCAAAATTCCCATAAAATAGCGAATTTCTTATAAAAATATATATACCAAAATACACATAAAATATTTAAATTTGTATTGAAATAAATATAGAAAAAACACATACAATAAGGTAAATTTGTATTGAAATAGATATGCAAAATACACATAAAACAATGTAAATTTGTTTCAAAATATATATACGAATACACATAAAATAACGTAGATTTCTATAAAAATAAATATACAAAATACACATAAAATGAAGTAAATACGTATAAGAAAATGTATACAAAATACACATAAAATAATATAAATTCGTATCAAAATAAATAAACTAAATGCCAATAAAAGAATGTTTACTTGTATAAATATAAATATACAAAATACACATAAAATAACGTAAAATTGTATAAAATTATATACAAAAATAAACAAAAATAATTAAATTTGTATGAAAATAGATATACAAAAGACACATAAAATAAGCTAAATTTGAATTGAAATAAATATAGAAAATACATATAATAATATAAATTTCTATCAAAATATATATTCAAATACACATATATTAAAATTAATATACAAAATGCGAATATAATAAGGTAAATTTGTTTTGAAAAAATATGCAACATACACGTTTACTCATACAATTTTATATTATTTTATTGGTATTTTGTTTATTTATTTTGATACGAATTACATGATTATATGTATATTTTGTACATATTTCTTTATACGTATTTACATTATTTAATGTGTATTTTGTTTATATGTTTTCATACAAATTTACGTTATTATATGTGTATTTGTATAAATATTTTGATAAAAATTTACTTTACTTCATGTATTTTGTATATATATTTCATTTCAAATTTAGCTTATTTTGTGTGTATTTTGTATATATTTTCATACAAATTTAATTACTTCTGAGTATTTTTGTATATAGTTTTATATAAATTTACGTTATTTTATGTGTATTTTGTATATTTATATTTATACAAATACACATTCTTTTAGTGGTATTTTGTTTATTTATTTTGATACGAATTTACATTATTTTATGTGTATTTTGTATACATTTTTTATACGTATTTACTTCATTTTATGTATATTTTGTATATATATTTTTATAGAAATCTACGTTATTTTATGTGTATTCGTATATATATTTTGAAACAAATTTACATTGTTTTATACGTATTTTGCATATCTATTTCAATACAAATTTACCTTATTGTATGTGTTTTTTGTATATTTATTTTAATATAAATTTAATTTTTTGATGTGTATTTTGGTATATATATTTTTATAAATAAAAAAAATGCGTTATTTTATGGGTATTTTGCTTCTTTATTTTCATACAAATTTACATTATTTAATTAATATTCTGTGTATTTATTTTGAAACGATTTTACATTATTCTATTTGTGTTTTGTACATATTTTTTTATACAAATTTACGTTATTTTAAGTGTATTTGTTTATGTATTTTCATTCAAATTTACATTATTTTATGTGTATTTTGTGTATGTATTTCAATACAAATTTACCTAATTTTATGTGTATTTTGTACATTTATTTTCATACAAATTTAAAATAGTTTTCTGTATTTTTGTATATAGTTTGATACAAATTTAGGTTATTTTATGTGTATTTTGTATATCTATTTTCATACAAATACACATTCTTTTATTATTATGCAAGTACAATAAGGTAAATTTGTACTGAAAGAATATACAAAATGCACATAAAACAATGTATATTTGTTTCAAAATATATATACGAATACACATAAAATAACGTATATTTCTATAGAAATATATATACAAAATACACATGAAATGACGTAAATACGTATAAAAATATATATACACAATACACATTAAATAATGTAAATTCGCATCAAAATATATAAACAAAATATCAATAAAAGAATATGTATTTGTATGAAAATAGATATACAAAATACACATAAAATATTGTAAATTTGTATAAAACTATTAAAAAAATAAACAAAAAGAATTTAAATTTGTATAAAAATATATATACAAAATACACATAAAACTAGTTAAATTTCTATTGAAATACATATACAAAATACACATTAAATAATGTAAATTTTAATGAAAATATATAAACAAATACACTTAAAATAACGTAAATGTGTATGAAATATATATAGAAATTACACATTAAATAATGTAAATATGTATAAAAAATATATACAAAACACAAATAGAATAATATAAAATAGTATCAAAATAAATACAATAAAATAATGTAAATTTGTATGAAAATAAAGATGCAAAATAACCATAAAACAACGCATTTTTTATGAAAATATATATACCAAAATACACATATAATATTTAAATTTGTATTACAATAAATATACAAAATGCACATAAAATATGGTAAATTTGTATTCAAATAGATGTGCAAAATACACATAAAACAATGTAAATTTGTTTCAAAATATATATACGAATGCAGATAAAATAACGTAGATTTCTATAAAAATATCTAAATTCGTATCGGGTTAAATTAAGAAAATAACAATAAAATAATGTAATTTTGGATGAAAATATATATAGAAAACACACATAAAATGACCTAAATACAAATACAAATATACACATTAAATAATTTAAAATTGAATGAAATAAATATACAAAATAAACATAAAATAAGGTAAATTTGTAATAAAATATATGTAAGAATACACATAAAATAATATAAATTTGTATGAAAATATATATACAAATACACATAAAATAACATGAATTTGTATAAAATTTGTTTCAAAATATATACGAATACACATAAAATAACGTAAATTTTATGAAAATGTATATATAAAATACACATAAAATAGTTTAAATACGTAGAAAAATATATATACAAAATACATATAAAATAATGTAAATTCGTAAAAAATTAAATACACAAAATTCCAATAAAAGAATGTATATTTGAAGGGAAATATATATACAAAAACCAAATAAAATAACTAAAATTTGTATAAAAATATATACAAAAATACACAAAAATAATTTAAATTTGTTTGAAAATAGATATGCAAAATACACATAAAGTTAGGCAAATTTGTATTGAAACACATATACAAAACTCACATAAAATAATGTAAATTTGTATGAAAATATATAAACAAATACATATAAAATCACGTAAATTTGGATAAAATATATATATACAAAATATACATTAAATATTTTAAATATGTATAAAAATATATTATGTTATATATATTTTTATTGATATTTGCGTTATTTATGTGTATTTTGTATATGTTTTCTCATAGAAATTTACATTATTTTGTTGGTATATTGTCTATTTATATTGATACGAATTACATGATTATTTGTGTATTTTTTTACATTTTTTTTATACGTATATACATTATTTAATGTGTATTTTGTTTATATATTTTTATACAATTTTACGTTATTATATGTGTATTTGTATAGGTATTTTGATATAAATTTACATTATTTTATGTATTTTGTATATATATTTCAATTCAAATTTAGCTTATTTTATGTGTATTTTGTATATCTATTTATTTTAATACAAAATCAAATATTTTATGTTTTTTCGTATATATATTTTTATAAAAAATGCGTTATTTTATGGGTATTTTGCATCTTAATTTTCATACAAATTTACCTTATTTTATTAATATTTTCTGTATTTATTTTGATACGATTTTACATTATTTTATTTGTGTTTTGTATATATTTTTTTATACATATTTACATTATTTAATGTTTTTTTTTTGTATATATATTTGATACATTTTTTACGTAATTTTAAGTCTATATGTTTATATATTTTCATTCAAATTTACACTATTTTTAGTGTATTTTGTATACGAATTTAAATTGTTTTATATGTACTTTGTATATATATTTTTATACGCATTTACATTATTTAATATTTATTTTTAATATATATTTTTATACAAATTCATGGTATTTTATGTGTATTTGTATATATATTTTCATATAAATTTACATTATTTTGTGTATTTTGTACATATATTTTATTACAAATCTACCTTATTTTATGTTTATTTTGTATGTGTATTTTGTATATTTATATTTGTCCAAATACACATTCTTTTATTGGTATTTTGTTTATTTATTTTAATTCGAGTTTACATTGTTTAATGTGTATTTTGTATATATATTTTTATAGAAATCTACGTTATTTTATTTGTATTCGTATATATATTTTGAAACAAATTTACATTGTTTTATATGTATTTTTGCATATCTCTTTCAATACAAATTTACCTTATTGTAAGTGCATTTTGTATATTTATTTCAATACAAATTTAAATATTTTATGTGTATTTTGGTATATATATTTTTATAAGAAATGCGCTATTTTATGGAAATTTTGCATCTTTATTTTCATACAAACTTACATTATTTTATTTTCATAGAAATTTAATCTATTTTATGAGTATTCGTATATATATTTTGATACAAATTTACATTATTGATGTGTATTTTGCATATCTATTTCAATACAAATTTACTTTATTGTACGTGCATTTTGTATATTTATTTTAATACAAATTTAACTATTTTATATGTATTTTTGTATGTATATTTTTATGCAAATATTCGTTATTATATGGATATTTTGCATTTTTATTTTCATACAAATCTACATTATTTTATTGATATTCTGTTTATTTATTTTGATACGTTATTTTATTGTGTGTATTCGTATATATTTTGATACAAATTTTATACAAATTCTTGTTATTTAATGTGTATTTGTATATATGTATTTTGATACAAATTTATATTATTTTATGTGTATTTTTACATATATTTCATTACAAATTTACCTTATTTTATGTTTATTTTGTATATTTATCTCATTCAATTTTAAATTATTTTATGTGTATATTTGTATTTGTATTTAGGTTATTTTATGTGTATTTTCTATATATATTTTCATCAAATTCATAATTTAATTCGATACGAATTTAGATTATTTCATAGGTATTTTGTATACATATTTTTATACTCATATTTTTTTATACTCATATTTTTATGCAAATTTATTTGATGTGCATTTTTGTACATATATTTTCATAGAAATTTGCGTTATTTTATGTGTTTTTTGTATATGTTTTTTCATACAAATTTATATTATTTCATTGGTATTTTGTTTACTTATTTTGATTCGAATTACATGATTATATGTGTATTTTGTACATATTTTTTTATACGTATTTACATTATTTAATGTGTATTTTGTTTATATATTTTCATACAAATTTACGTTATTAAATGTGTATTTGTATAAATATTTTGATACAAATTTACTTTATTTCATGTATTTTGTATATATATTTCAATTCAAATTTAGCTTATTTTGTGTGTATTTTGTATATCTATTTTCATACAAATTTAATTACTTCTGTGTATTTTTGTATTTTGTATTTACGTTACTTTATGTGCATTTTGTATATTTATATTTATACAAATATACATTCTCTTATTGGTATTTTGTTTATTTATATTTATACGAATTTACATTATTTTATGTGTATTTTGTATACATTTTTGATTCGTATTTACTTAATTTTATTTGTATTTTGTATATATATATTTATAGAAATCTACGTTATTTTATGTGTATTCGTATATATATTTTGAAACAAATTTACATTGTTTTATATGTTTTTTGCATATCTATTTCAATACAAATTTACCTTATTGTATGTGCATTTTGTATATTTATTTTAATACAAATTCAAATATTTTATGTGTATTTTGGTATATATAATTTTATAAAAAATGCGTTATTTTATAGGTATTTTGCATCTTAGTTTTCATACAAATGTACATTATTTTATTAATATTCTGTGTATATATTTTGATACGATTTTATATTATACTATTTGTGTTTTGTATATATTTTTTTATACATATTTAATGTGTATTTTTTATATATATTTTATACAAATTAATGTTATTTTAAGTGTATTTGTTTATATAATTTCATTCAAATTTACATTAAGTGTATTTAGGATATGTATTTCAATACAAATTTACCTAATTTTATGTGTATTTTGTATATTTATTTTCATACAAATTTAAATTATTTTTTGTGTTTTTTTGTATATACATATAGAGTAAATTTCTATGAAAATATATATTCAAAATACGTATAAAATTATGTAAATAAGTATAAAAATATATATATCAAATACACCTAAAAAAATGAAAATTCGTATCAAAATAAATAAACAAAATTCCGATAAAAGAACGTATATTTGTAGGAAAATAAATATACAAAATACACATAAAAATACGAAAATTTGAATAAAAATATATACAAAAAAACAAAAAAATAAATTTCAATTTGTATGAAAATAGATGTACAAAATACACATATAATTATTTAAATTTGTATCTAAATACATGTACAAACTACACATAAAATAATGTAAATTTGTATGAAATGAAAACAAATTCACATAAAATAACGTACATTTGTATAAAATAGATATACAAAATATACATAGAATAATGTAAAATCGTATCAAAATAAATACACAGAATATCAATAAAATAATGTAATTTTGTATGAAAATATAGATGCAAAATACCCATAAAATAAAGCATATTTTTTTAAAATACATATACAAGAATACACATAGAATAATTAAATTAGTATTAAAATTAATATACAAAATGCACGTACAATAAGGTAAATGTGTATTGAAAAAATATACAAAATGCACATAAAACAATGTATATTTGTTTCAAAATATATATACGAATACACATAAAATAACGTATATTTCTATAGAAATATATATACAAAATACACATGAAATGACGTAAATACGTATACAAATATATATACACAATACACATTAAATAATGTAAATTCGCATCAAAATAAATAAGCAAAATATCAATAAAAGAATGTGTATTTGTATGAAAATAGATATACAAAATACACATAAAGTATTGTAAATTTGTATAAAACTCTATTCAAAAAATACACAAAAATAATTTAAATTTGTATAAAAATATATATACAAAATATACATAAAACTAGTTTAATTTCTATTGAAATACATATACAAAATACACATAAAATAATGTAAATTTGAATGAAAATATATAAACAAATACACTTAAAATAATGTAATTTTGTATGAAATATATATAGAAAATACACATTAAATAATGTAAATATGTATAAAAAAATATGTACAAAACACAAATAGAATAATGTAAAATAGTATCAAAATAAATACACAGAATATTAATAAAATAATGTAAATTTGTATGAAAATAAAGATGCAAAATACCCATAAAACAACGCATTTTTTTATGAAAATATATATACCAAAATACACATAAAATATTTAAATTTGTATTACAATAAATATACAAAATGGACATACAATAAGGTAAATTTGTATTGAAATAGATATCCAAAATACACATAAAACAAATTTACATTGTTTTATATGTATTTTTGCATATATCTTTCAACAGAAGTTTACCTTATTGTATGTGCATTTTGTATATTTATTTCAATACAAATTTAAATATTTTATGTGTATACATGTACAAAAAATACATAAAATAATGTAGATTTGTATGAAATGAAAACAAATACATTTTATATAAAATATATATACAAAATACACATAGAATAATGTAAAATCATATTAAAATAAATACACATAATATCAATAAAATAATGTAAATTTGTATGAAAATAAAGATGCAAAATACCCATAAAATAAAGCATATTTTTATAAAAATACATATACAAAAATACACATAGATTAGTCAAATTTGTATTAAAATTAATATACAAAAGGCACAGACAATAAGGTAAATTTGTATTGAAAAAATATGCAAAATACACATAAAACAATGTAAATTTGTTTCAAAATATATATACGAATACACATATAATAACGCAGATTTCTATAGAAATATATATACAAAATACACTTGAAATAATGTAAATACATATAAAAATATATATACAAAATACACATTAAATAATGTTAATTCGTGTCAAAATAAATAAACAAAATATCATGAAAAGAATGAGTATTTGTATGAAAATAGATATACAAAATACACATAAAATAACCTAAATTTGTATAAAACTATAAACAAAAATACACAAAAATAATTTAAACTTGTATGAAAATAAATATACAAAAAACATATAAAATTAGGTAAATTTGTATTGAAATACATATACAAAATACACATAAAATAATGTAAATTTGAATGAAAATATATAAACATATACACTTAAAATAACGTAAATTTGTATCAAATATATATACAAAAAACACATTAAATAATGTAAATATGTATAAAAAATATATACAAAACACAAATAAAATAATGTAAAATCGTATTAAAATAAATACAGAAATGAGCCAATGCAAGATGGCGCCACTATAAACACTCGCCTGCGCCAGAACGGGCTGGGCCGACCATCAGGACCCACCGGGAAGAAGCCTTCGGCCGACCATCAGGCCCCACCGGGAAAAAGCCTAGTGGCGCTATAGGCCGCGACGTAAAAAAAAAAAAAAAAAAAAAAAAAAAAAAAAAAAATTTTATATATTTATTTATGCATATTTACATTATTTAATGTTCATTTTGTATATATATTTTATCCAAATTTACATTATTATATGTGTATTTGTTTATATATTTTCATACAAATTTACACTATTTTATGTGTTTTTTGTATATATATTTTCTACGTATTTGAATTATTTTATATGTATTTTGTATATACATTTTCATAAAAAAATTACGTTATTTTATTGTGTGTATAAGTATATATTTTAATACAAATTTTATACAAATTCATGTTATTTAATGTGTATTTGTATATATACGTATACATTACGTACATATAAAATAATACAAATTTAATTATTCTATGTGTATTTTTGTATATGTATTTTCATAAAAAAATGCTTTATTTTATTAGTATTTTGCATCTTTATTTTCATACAAATTTACATTATTTTATTGATATTGTGTATTTATTTTGATACGATTTTACATTATTCTATGTATATTTTGTATATATATTTCATACAAATGAACGTTATTTTATGTGAATTTGTTTTCATTTCATACAAATTTACATTATTTTATGTGTATTTTGTACATGTATTTAAATGCAAATTTAACTAATTATATGTGTATTATGTATATCTTTTTTCATCCAAATCGAAATTAATTTTGTGTATTTTAGTATATATTTTTATTCAAATTTTCATAATTTTATGTGTATTTTGTATATTTATTTTCCTACAAATATACGTTCTTTTATCGGAATTTTGTTTATTTATTTTGATACGAATTTTCATTATTTTAGGTGTATTTGATATATATATTTTTATACTTATTTACATAATTTTATATGTATTTTGAATATATATTTTCATAGAAATTTCCTGTATATGTATATACAAAAAAACACAAAAATAATTTAAATTTGTATGAAAATAAATATACAAAATACACATAAAATTTGGTAAATTTGTATTTAAATACATATACAAAATACACTTAAAATAATGTAAATTTGAATGAAACTATATAAACAAATACACTTAAAATAACGTTAATTTGTATAAAATATATATCAAAATACACATTAAATAATGAAAATATGTATAAAAAAATATATACAAAACACAAATAGTATAATATAAAATCGTATCAAAATATATACACAGAATATTAATAAAATAATGTACATTTGTATGAAAACTAAGATGCAAAATACCTATAAAATACCGCATTTTTTATAAAATATATATACCAAAATACACATAAAATATTTGAATTTGTATTAAAATAAATATACAAAATGCACATACAATAAAGTAAATTTTTATTGAAATAGATATGCAAAATACATATAAAACAATGTAAATTTATTTCAAAATATATATACGAATACACATAAAATAACAGAGATTTCTATAAATATATATATACAAAATACAAATAAAATTAAGTTAATACGAATCAAAAAAAAATATATATATATATATATATATATATATATATATATATATATATATATATATATATATATATATATATATATATATATATATATATATATATATATATATATATATATATATATATTGTAACAGATTTACATTGTTTTATATGTATTTTGCATTTCTATTTCAATACAGATTTACCTTATTGTATGTGTGTTTTGTATATTTATTTTAATACAAATTATTTTTTTTATTTGTATTTTGGTATATATATTTTCATAAAAAATGTGTTATTTAATGGGTATTTTGCATCTTTATTTTCATACAAATTTACATTGTTTTATTAATATTCTAGTATTTATTTTGATACGATTTTACATTATTCTATTTGTGTTTTGTATATATATTTTTTATACATATTTACATTATTTAATGTGTATTTTATATATTTTAAAACAAATTTACGTTATTTTATGCGCATCTGTTAAAATATTTTGATAGAAATTTACATTATTTATGTATTTTGTATATATATTTCAATACAAATTTAGTTTATTTTATGTATATTTAGTATATCTAGTTTCATTCGTATCAAAATAAATAAACAAAATAGCAATATAATAATGTAAATTGTATGAGAAAACATATACAAATACACATAAAATTACGCAAATTTCTAAAAAAATATATGTACAAAAATGCACATAAAATAAAGTAAATTTGCATAAATATATATATACAAAACACACATTAAATAATGTAAATGCGTACATAAAATAACCTAAATTTACAAAAATACACAAAAATATTTAAAATTTGTATGAAAAGAAATATACAAAATACACATAAAATTAGGTAAATTTTTATTGAAATACATATACAAAATACACATAAAATCATGTAAATTTGAATGAAAATATAAACAAAAACACTTAAAATAACGTAAATGTGTATAAAATATATATGCAAGATACACATTAAATAATGTAAATGTGTATAAAAAAATATATACAAAAAAGAAATAGAATAATGTAAAATCCTATCAATATAAATACACAGAATATCAATAAAATAATGTAAATTTGTATGAAAAGAAAGATGCAAAATTCCCATAAAATAGCGCATTTTTTATAAAAATATATATACCAAAATACACATAAAATATTTAAATTTGTATTGAAATAAATATACAAAATACATATACAGTAAGGTAAATATGTATTGAAAGAGATATTCAAAAATACATATAAAACAAAGTACATTTGTTTCAAAATATATATACGAATACACATAAAATAACGTAGATTTCTAAAGAAATATATATACAAAATACACATGAAATTATGTAAATAACGATAAAAATATATATACAAAATACATATCTAGGTAAATTCGTGTCAAAATAAATAAACAAAACATCATGAAAAGAATGTGTATTTGTATGGAAATAAATAATAGATAATAAATTTGTATGAAATATATATGCAAGATACACATTAAACAATGTAAATATGTATAAAAAAAATATATACAAAAAACAAATAGAATAATGTGAAATCGTATCAAAATAAATACACCGAATATTAATAAAATAATGTAAATTTGTATGAAAATAAAGATGCATAATTCCCATCAAATAGCGCATTTCTTTTAAAAATATATATACTAAAATACACATAAAATATTGAAATTTGTATTGAAATAAATATACAAAATGCACATACAATAAGGTAAACTTGTATTGAAAGAGATATGCAAAAATACATATAAAACAATGTAAATTTGTTTCAAAATATATATAGAATACACATAAAATAACGTAGATTTCTATAAAAATATATATAGAAAATACACATAAAATTAAGTAAATACATATAAAAATAGATATACAAAATACACATAGAATAATGTAAAATTGTTTTAAAAAAATAAACTGAATATAAATAAAATAATGTAAATTTGTATGAAAATAAAAATGCAAAATACCCAAAAAATAAAGCATATTTTTATAAAAATACATATACAAAAATACATATAGCATAATTAAATTTGTATCAAAATTAATATACAAAATGCATATACAATAAGGTAAATTTGTATTGAAAAAATATGCAAAATACACATAAAACAGTGTAAATTTATTTCAAAATCTATATACGAATACTCATAAATCAACGTAGATTTCTCTCTCTCTCTCTCTCTCTCTCTCTCTCTCTCTCTCTCTCTCTCTCTCTCTCTCTCTCTCTCTCTCTCTCTCTCTCTCTCTC
Organism: Eriocheir sinensis; assembly: GCF_024679095.1. Classification (NCBI taxonomy): domain Eukaryota; kingdom Metazoa; phylum Arthropoda; class Malacostraca; order Decapoda; family Varunidae; genus Eriocheir; species Eriocheir sinensis. Next base: position 385,000 of record NW_026111701.1, read on the forward strand.
TCTCTCTCTCTCTCTCTCTCTCTCTCTCTCTCTCTCTCTCTCTCTCTCTCTCTCTCTCGCTCTCTCTCTCTCTCTCTCTCTCTCTCTCTCTCTCTCTCTCTCTCTCTCTCTCTCTCTCTCTATATAGATATATATATATATATATATATATATATATATATATATATATATATATATATATATATATATATATATATATATATATATACACAAAATACACATCAAATGATGTAAGCACGTATAAAAATATATATATATATATATATAAAATACACATTAAATAATGTAAATTAGCGTCAAAATAAATAACCAAAATATCAATAAAAGAATGTGTATTTGTATGAAAATAGATATACAATATACACATAAAATCACCTAAATTTGTATAAAAATAATTACAAAAATACACAAAAATAATTTTAATTTGTATGAAAATAAATATACAAAATATACATAAAATTAGGTAAATTTGTATTGAAATACATTTACAAAATACACATAAAATAATGTAAATTTGAATGAAAATATATAAACAAATACACTTAAAATAACGTAAATTTGTATAAAATATATATAAAAAATACACATTAAATAATGTAAATATGTATAAAAAAATATATACAAAACACAAATAGAATAATATAAAATCGTATCAAAATAAATACACAGAATATTAATTAAATAATGTAAATTTGTATGAAAATTAAGATGCAAAATACCCATAAAATAACGCATTTTTTATAAAAATATTTATACCAAGACACACATTAAATATTTGAATTTGTATTAAAATAAATATACAAAATGCACATACAATAAAATAAATTTGTATTGAAATAGATATGCAAAATACATAAAAAACCATTTAAATTTTTTTCAAAATATATATACATAAAATAACGAAAATTTGTATGAAAATATATAAAAAAATAAACAAAAATAATTTCAATTTGTATGAAAATAAATATACAAAATACACATGTATTTTGTATTTTGTATATTTATATTTATACAAATACACATTCTTTTATTGGTATTTTGTATATTTATTTTGATACGAATTTACATTATTTTATGTGTATTTTGTATACATTTTTTTATACGTATTTACTTCATTTTATGTGTATTTTGTATATATATTTCTATAGAAATCTACTTTATTTTATGTCTATTCGTATATATATTTTGAAACAAATTTACATTGTTTTATATGTATTTTGCATATCTATTTCAATACAAATTTACCTTATTGTATGTGTTTTTAATATATTTATTTTAATTCAAATTAAATTTTTTTATGTGTATTTTGGTACATATATTTTTATAAATAAAAAAAATGCGTTATTTTATGGGTATTTTGCCTCTTTATTTTCATACAAATTTATATTATTTTATTAATATTCTGTGTATTTATTTTGATACGCTTTTACATTATTATATTTGTGTTTTGTATATATTTTTTTTATACAAATTTACGTTATTTTAAGTGTATTTGTTTATGTCTTTTCATTCAAATTTACATTATTTTATGTGTACTTTGTATATGTATTTCAATACAAATTTACCTAATTTTATGTGTATTTTGTATATTTATTTTCATACAAATTTAAAATATTTTTGTGTATTTTTGTATATAGTTTGATACAAATTTAGGTTATTTTATGTGTATTTTGTATATCTATTTTCATACAAATACACATTCTTTTATTGATATTTTGTTTATTTATTTTGACGCGAATTTACAGTATTTAATGTGTATTTTGTATATTTATTTTTATACGTATTTACATCATTTCATGTGTATTTTGTATATATATTCCTATAGAAATCAACGTTATTTTATGTGTATTCGTATATATATTTTTACAAATTTACACTGTTTTATGTGTATTTTGCGTTTTTTTTTTCAATACAAACTTACCTTATTGTATGTGCATTTTGTATATTAATTTTAATACAAATTTAATTATTCTATGTGTATTTTTGTATATGTATTTTTTAAAAAAATATGCTTTTTTTATGGGTATTTTGCATCTTTATTTTCATACAAATTTAAATTATTTTATTGATATTCTGTGTACTTATTTTGATACGATTTTACATTTTTCTATGTATAACAAAAATAAATACAGAATGCACAAAAATAGATATGCACAATACATATAAACAATGTGAATTTGTTTCAAAATATATATACGAATACACATGAAATAAGGTAGATTTCTATAAAAATATATATACAAAAGACACATAAAATTAAGTAAATACTTATAAAAAATGTATACAAAATACACATAAAATAAAGTAAATTAGTATCAAAATAAATAAACAAAATACCAATAAAAGAATGTGTATTTGTATAAATATATCTATTTTCATACAAATTTAATTACTTCTGTGTATTTTTGTATATAGTTTTAAACAAATTTACGTTATTTTATGTGCATTTTGTATATTTATATTTATACAAATACACATTCTCTTATTGGTATTTTGTTAATTTATATTTATACGAATTTACATTATTTTATGTGTATTTTGTATACATTTTTGATTCGTATTTACTTAATTTTATTTGTATTTTGTATATATATATTTATAGAAATCTACGTTATTTTATGTGTATTCGTATATATATTTTGAAACAAATTTACATTGTTTTATATGTATTTTGCAAATCTATTTCAATACAAATTTATCTTATTGTATGTGCATTTTGTATATTTATTTTAATACAAATTCAAATATTTTATGTGTATTTTGGTATATATAATTCTATAAAAAAAATGAGTTATTTTATAGGTATTTTGCATCTTAGTTTTCATACAAATGTACATTATTTTATTAATATTCTGTGTATATATTTTGATACGATTTTATATTATACTATTTGTGTTTTGTATATATTTTTTTATACATATTTTCATTATTTAATGTGTATTTTTATATATATTTTATACAAATTAACGTTATTTGAAGTGTATTTGTTTATATAATTTTATTCAAATTTACATTATTTTAAGTGTATTTTGTATATGTATTTAAATACAAATTTACCTAATTTTATGTGTATTTTGTATGTTTATTATCATACAAATTTAAATTATTTTTGTGTTTTTTTGTATATACATATAGAGTAAATTTCTATGAAAATATATTCAAAATACATATAAAATTATGTAAATAAGTATATAAATATATATATCAAATACACCTAAAAAAAATAAAATTTGTATCAAAATAAATAAACAAAATTCCGATAAAAGAACGTATATTTAGAGAAAAATAAATATTCAAAATACACATAAAATTATGAAAATTTGAATAAAAATATATACAAAAAACAAAAAAATAAATTTCAATTTGTATGAAAATAGATATACAAAATACACATATAATTAGTTAAATTTGTATTTAAATACATGTACAAAATACACATAAAATAATGTAAATTTGTACGTTCTTTTATCGGAATTTTGTGTATTGATTTTGATACGAATTTTCATTATTTTAGGTGTATTTGATATATATATATTTTTATACTTATTTACATAATTTTATATGTATTTTTATTATATATTTTCATAGAAATTTACTCTATTTTATGTGTAATCGTATATATATTTTGATACAAATTTACATTATATATGTGTATTTCGCATATCTATTTCAATACAAATTTTCTTTATTGTATGTGCCTATTGTATATTTATTTTGATCCAAATTTAATTATTTTATGTGTATTTTTGTATATATATATATATATATATATATATATATATATATATATATATATATATATATATATATATATATATATTTATATATATATATATATATATATATATATATATATATATATATATATATATATATAATTTTTTTTTTAAACAAATATGCGTTATTATATGGGTATTTTGCATCTTTATTTTCATAGAAATTTACATTATTTTATTGATAGTCTGTTTATTTATTTTGATACGATTTTACGTTATTCTGTGTATTTTGTATATATATATTTTTAGACATATTTACATTATTTAATGTATATTTTGTACATATATTTTATGGAAATTTACGTTATCTTATGTGTATTTGTTTATATAGTTTCATACAAATTTACATTATTTTATGTGTATTTTTGATATGTATTTCAATAAAAATTTGCCTAATTTCATGTGTATTTTGCATATCTATTTTCAAACAAATTTAAATTATTTTAGTGTATTTTTGAATATATTTTTATACAAATTTTTGTTATTTTATTTGTATTTTGTATATATATTTTCCTACAAATATACATTCTTTTAGAGGAAATTTTGTTTTTTTTATACGAATTTACATCATTTTATGTGTATTTTGTATATACATTTTTCTATGTATTTACATTATTTAATATGTATTTTGTATATATATTTTCATAAAAATTTACGTTATTTTATTGTGTGTAGTCGTGTATATTTTGATACAAATTTACTTTATTTTATGTGCTTTTTGCATATCTAATAAAAAAAAATCTACCTTATTGTATGTGTATTTTGTATATTTATTTTAATACAAATTTAATTATTTTATGTGTATTTTTGTATTTATATATTTTTTAATTATGAGTTATTTTATGGGTAAATTGCATCTTTAATTTTAAAAAATTTTACATTACGTACATATCTTTTATACGTATTTACATTATTTAATGTGTATTTTGTTTATATATTTTTATACAAATTTACGTTATTATATGTGTATTTGAATATATATTTTGATACAAATTTACATTATTTTATGAATTTTCTATATTTATTTCAATTCAAATTTAGCTTATTTTATGTGTCTTTTGTATATCTATTTTCATACAAATTTAGTTTTGTTTATTTTTGTATATAGTTTTATACAATTTTACGTTATGTTATGTGTAATTTGTATATTTATATTTATACAAGTACACATTCTTTTATTGGCATTTAGTTTATTTATTTTGATGCGAATTTATATTATTTTGTGTGTATTTTGTATACATTTTCTTATACGTATTTACTTCATTTTATGTGTATTTTGTATATATATTTTTATAGAAATCTACGTTATTTTATATGTATTCGTATATATATTTTGAAAGAAATTTACATTGTTTTATATGTATTTTGCATATCTATTTCAATACAAATTTACCTTATTGTATGTTCATTTTGTATATCTATTGTAATACAAATTTAAATATTTTATGTGTATTTTGGTATATATATTTTTATAAAAAATGCGTTGTTTTATGGGTATTTTGCATCTTTATTTTCATACAAATTTACATTATTTTATTAATATTCTGTGTATTTATTTTGATACTATTTTACATTATTCTATTTGTCTTTTGTATATATATATTTTTATACATATTTACATTATTTAATGTGTATTTTATATATATATTTCATACAAATTTTGTATATGTATTTCAATACAAATTTTCTTAATTTTATGTGTATTTTGTATATTAATTTTCATACAAATTTAAATTATTTTTTGTGTATTTTTCTATAGAGTTTTATACAAATTTACAATATTTAATGTGTATTTTGTATATATATTTTCATACAAATACACATTCTTTTATTGATATTTTGTTTATTTATTTTGACACGAATTTACATTATTTAATGTGTATTGTGTATATATATTTTTATACGTATTTACGTCATTTCATCTATTTTTTGTATATATATTTCAATAGAAATATACATTATTTTATGTGTATTCGTATATATATTTTGAAACAAATATACATTGTTTTATGTGTATTTTGCATATTCTTTCAATATAAATATTGTATGTGCATTTGTATATATATATATATATATATATATATATATATATATATATATATATATATATATATATATATATATATATATATATATATATATATATATATATATATATATATATATATATATATATATATATATATATATATATATATATATATATATATATATATATATATATATATATATATATATATTTTTTTTTTTTAAATATGAGTTATTTTATGTGTATTTTGTATATCTATTTTCATACAAATTTAATTACTTTTGTGTATTTTTGTATATACTTTTATATCAATTTACGTTATTTTATGTGTATTTATATTTATATTTATACAAATACACATTCTTTTATTAGTATTTTGTTTATCTATTTCGATACGAGTTTACATTATTTTATGTGTATTTTGTACACATTTTTTTATACGTATTTACTTCATTTTATGTGTATTTTGTATATATATCTTTATAGAAATTTGCGTTATTTTATGTGTTCTCGTATATATATTTTGAAACAAATTTACATTGTTTTATATGTATTTTGCATATCTATTTCAATACAAATTTACCTTATTGTGTGTGCATTTCGTATATTTATTTTAATACAAATTCAAATATATTATGTGTGTTTTGGTATATATAAATTTTTATAAAAAATGCGTTATTTTATGGGTATTTTGCATCTTTATTTTCATGCAAATTTATATAATTTTATTAATATTCTGTGTATTTATTTTGATACGATTTTACATTATTCTATTTGTGTTTTGTATATATTTCTTTATACATATCTACATTATTTAATGTGTATTTTGTATATATATTTCATACAATTTAACGTTATTTTAAGTGTATTTGTTTATATATTTTCATTCAAACTTAAATTATTTTATGTGTATTTTGTATATGTATTTCAATACAAATTTGCCTAATTTTATGGGTATTTTGCATATCTATTTTCAAACAAATTTAAATAATTTTTGTGTGTTTTTCTATATATTTTTATACAAATTTTAGTTATTTTATTTGTATTTTCTATATATATTTTCCTAAAATATACATTCTTTTATTGGAATTTTATCTATTTATTCTGATACGAATTTACTTTATTTTATGTGTATTTTGTATATATATTTTTCTACGTATTTGCATTATTTTATGTGTATTTTGTATATATATTTTCATAAAAATTTATTTTATTTTATTGTGTGTATTCGTATGTAATTTTATACAAATTTTATACAAATTCATGTATTTTATGTGTATTTGTATAAATATTTTCATACAAATCTACATTATTTTATGTGCATTTTTACATATATTTCATTACAAATTTACCTTATTTTATGTTTATTTTGAATATTTATTTCCTTCAATTTTAAATTATTTTATGTGTATATATGTATTTGTATTTAGGTTATTTTATGTGAATTTTCTATATATATTTTCATCAAAAATTACATTATTTTATTGGTATTTTGTTAGTTTAATTCGATACGAATTTAGATTATTTCATAGGTATTTTGTATACATATTTTTACACGCATTTACATTATCTAATGTGTGTTTTGTATATTTATTTTTATGGAAATTTACTTTATTTTATGTGTACTTGTATAAATATAAATATACAAAATGCACATAAAATAAGGTAAATTTATAAAAAAACAATATACAAAGATACACAAAAGTAATTTAATTTGTATGAAAATAGATATACAAAATACACACAAAATAAGCTTAATTTGAATTGAAATATATGTACAAAATACATGAAACAAAGTAAATTTGTATCAAAATATTTTTACAAATACACATATAATTACGTAAATTTTATATAAAAATATATAAACAAAATACACATTAAATAATGTAATTACGTATAAAAATATATATACAAAATACACATATAATCATGTAATTCGTATCAAAATAAAAAAATACCAATAAAATAATGTAAATTTTATGAGAAAACATATACAAATACACATAAAATAAATAAATTTCTATAAAATATATGTACAAAATGCACATAAAATAAATTTGCATTAAAAATATATACAAAACTCACATTACATAATGTAAAGGAGGTATAAACATGTATACAAAATACCTATGAAAAATAAATATGTATCGAGTTAAATAAAGAAAATACCAATAAAATAATGTAATTTTGAATGAATATATATAGAAAATACACATAAAAACTACGTAAAATACAAATAAATATACATAAAATAATTTTAAATTGAATGAAATAAATATACAAAATAATCATAAAATAAGGTTAATATAATATGTAAAAATACACGTAAAATAATATAAATTTGTATGAAAATATATATACAAATACACATAAAATAACATGAATTTGTATAAAATTTGTATCAAAATAAATGAATACACACAATAAAATAATGTAAATTTTTATAAAATATATATACAAAATACACATCAAATAGTAAATACGTGAAAATATATATACAGAATACACATAAAATAATGTAAACTTTCGTATCAAAATAAATAAACAAAATTATAATAAAAGATTGTATATTTAGGAAAATATATATTCAAAATACAAATAAAATAACTAAAATTTGTATAAAAATAAATACAAAATACACAAAAATAGTTAAATTTGTTTGAAAATATATATGCAAAATACACATAAAGTTAGCAAATTTGTATTGAAATACATATACAAAATACATAAAATAATGTAAATTTGTATGAAAATATATAAACAAACACATAAAATAACGTAAATTTGGATAAAATATATATAAATATACATTAAATAATATAAATATGTATAAAAATATATATACAAAATACACATAGAATAATGTTAAATCGTATCAAAAATAAATAAACAGAATATCAAGAAAATAATTTAATTTGTATTAAAATAAAGATGCAAATACCCATATAATAACACATATATGCATAAAATATATATACAAAATACACATGAAATAATAAAATTTATTAAAATAGATATACAAAATGCATATACAATAAAAATTTGTATTGAAATACATACAAAATACACATCAATAATGTAAATTTGTATAAAAATATATATACAAATTCACAAAAAGTAAAATTTCTATGAAAATATACATACAAAATACATATAAAATGAGTCAAATAGTATAAAATATATATACAAATACACCTAAAATAATGTAAATTTATCAAAATAAACAAACAAAATTCCGATAAAGAACGTATATTTGTAGGAAAATAAATATACAAAATACACATTAAATAACGAAAATTTGTATAAAAATATATACAAAAAAACATAAATAATTTCAATTTTATGAAAATTGATATACAAAATACACATATAATTAGTTAAATTTGTACAAAATTTGTACATACAAAAACACATAAAGTAATGAAAATTTGTATGAAATGAAAACAAATGCACATAAAATAAAGTACATTTGTATTAAACATATAAAAATACACATAGAAAATAATGTAAAATCGTATCAAAATAAATACACAAAATATCAATAAAATAATGTAAATTTGTGTGAAAATATATTATATTATATATATTTTTATTGATATTTGCGTTAATTATGTGTATTTTGTATATGTTTTCTCATAGAAATTTACATTATTTTATTGGTATTTTGTCTATTTATTTTGATACGAATTACATGATTATTTCTGTATTTTGTAATTTTTTTTTATACGTATGTACATTATTTAATGTGTATTTTGTTTATACATTTTTTAACAAATTTACGTTATTATATGTGTATTTGTAAGTATTTTGATACAAATTTACATTATTTTATGTATATATATTTCAATTCAAATTTAGCTTATTTTATGAGTATTTTGAATATCTATTTATTTTAATACAAAATCAAATATTTTATGTTTTTTCGTATATATATTTTTATAAAAAATGCGTTATTTTATGGGTATTTTGCATCTTAATTTTCATACAAATTTACATTATTTTATTAATATTTTCTGTATTTATTTTGATACGATTTTACATTATTTTATTTGTGTTTTGTATATATTTTTTTTTATACATATTTACATTATTTAATGTGTTTTTTGTATATATATATATTTGATACAAATTTACATTATTTTAAGTCTAGATGTTTATATATTTTCATTCAAATTTACATTATTTTATGTGTATTTTGTATATGTATTTCAATACAAATTTACCTAATTTTATATGTTTTTTGTATATTTATTTTCATACAAGTTTAAATTATTTTTGTGTATTTTTGTATATAGTTTTATACAAATTTAGGTTATTTTATGTGTATTTTGTATATCTATTTTCATACAAATACACATTCTTTTCATGATATTTTGTTTATTTATTTTGACACGAATGAACATTATTTAATATGTATTTTGTATATATATTTTTATACGTATTTACATTATTTCAAGTGTATTTTTTATATATATTTCTATAGAAATCTACGTTATTTTATGTGTATTCGTATATATATTTTGAAACAAATTTACATTGTTTTATGTGTATTTTGCATATTTTTTCAATACAAATTTACCTTATTGTAAATGCATTTTGTATATTAATTTTATAACAAATTTGATTAATCTATGTGTATTTTTGTATATGTATTTTTATAAAAAATATGCTTTATTTTATGGGTATTTTGCATCTTTATTTTCATACAAATTTACATTATTTTATTGATATTCTGTGTATTTATTTTGATATGATTTTACATTATTCTATGTGTATTTTGTATATATATTTTATATAAAATTTGTTTTCATTTCATACAAATCTACATTATTTTATGTGTTTTTTGAGGTATTTAAATACAAATTTAACTAGTTATATGTGTATTTTGTATATCTATTTTGTATGTATATTTTCATAGAAATTTACTCTATTTTGTGAGTATTCGTATATATATTTTGATACAAATTTACATTATTGATGTGTATTTTG